>NW_020664417.1:61488361-61496641 GCF_002925995.2 Terrapene triunguis | reverse complement strand
CTTTTTTTTTTTTTTTACAGTGCAAATACTTGTAATCAAAAATAAATGTAAAGTGAGCACTGTATAATTTGTATTGTGTTGTAATTGAAATCAATATATTTGAAAATGTAGAAACCATTCCAAAATATTTTTTTAAATGGTATTCTATTCTTGTTTAACAGTGCGATTAATTGCACAATTAATTTTTTAATCACACGATTAATTGCAATTATTTTTTTAATTGCGTGATTAATCACAGTTAATTATTTTAATCTCTCGACAGCCTTAGAATTTACCAGTAGTGAAGTAGTTTCTTCACAGAACCATTTTTATTCTAAGCAGATGTTCATGCTAACTGTAATTGCAATGTTGAAACAATTGAAACAATTCATGCTTTTCATTGTACTTCACTATGGGGCAAATCCAGCACCCAGCTCTAATAGCTAGGATAGACATTGAGAAGGGGAGGGGAGGAGGAGCTATACAGAACCTGATTCCTCAACCCTCCCATGGATCAGAAGACTACACTAGTTGCACTGAACAGCATCTTTCAGCAGCTGGGTAGGAGGAGGCTGGATTTGTCCTTAATGACAGAGTTTCACTGAATCCAAGTTTGGTATAAATTAGTTCCACCCTGTATTGATATCTTAGCAGAGAAGGCGTATGTGCTTCCTGAGGCATCAAAACTAGCATATCCCACCAAGGATGTAGAGCTGGTGGAAGATATTGGCAATTCCCCTTCAGTTTATTCTTTCTTCATTAGAATTGTATGCATAATTTCAGCATCAATCCTCTTTTAACTGTGGACTCAGATGAAGCATTTTCTTTTTATGTGTAGTTGGTGTTGCAGACTGTGTCAAATTAAGAGTCTGACCTAGATATACTAATAATCATCATAATTTTTACCCAAAAGGAAGTAAATAATGAATGCAGCTAGAACATGAAAGCTCAAAAATTGAGAAATATGGACATTAAAGGTAAACTGCAGAATGCAAGAAGAGGAATTCTCATCCCTGCATTTAATTACAGGGTATTATTAATGGAGTGAAAAGTACTTTACAAATAAATAAAAAGATACAATTCAGGCTTCAAAAGCTGACCGTCTAAACAGGTAATATGAAGACAAGTGATAAGAGTATTGGATACAACCAGAAGCAAATGTTTGCTGGTGATACTTAGGTCAATTACTTTAAAAAAAAATTCGCTATTTTAATACTTCTGAGGAGAGGAATCAGGTTTGTAGACCTCATGCAAGAAGTGAGTTTTTAGGAAGACATCTAGGCATGAGATACTGGAGGCACATGGACCAAGCTAGGGAGGAGTAAAATCAATCACTTTAAAAAATATATATACATATCTTAAATACTATGCACATTTTTTTAAAAATCAAATAAAAAGCTGTATCTTCACGGTTCAGTGTGGGCAGAAACTCCCCAGTGGAAACTATGGGGATGGCAAGAGATTATCAGATTTGTTGTAAACTGTACTTCAACAAAATGCCAAAATTAGCCTAGTCTAATGAAGTATCAGGAAAAATGTCAGATCCCGCTGAGAGACAGACACATCAGCCACATTCACTCTTAAGGAGATAGTAAAACAGTGAAAGGACTTACTAAAACTGCTTGAAATCAGTTTTTAATATATTTATTTTTATTTACCAAGTATCTTGTTGTTCTAAAGTATTTATACCTAAATTCTGCAATTTCTCTTTAGTGCTTCAGTCATGCCCTCTGATGCTATGTATTGGAGGGTAGAATTTAATCCCTTATTTAATGAGCTAAGGAGTGACTTGCACTCAGAACTGCATTGTAGGTAAGATGATTTTTAGTCAGTAATGATACATCATGATTCTGTCACCTGCTAAGAAGGCACTTTTCTTTTTTATAGTATTACGTGAGGCAGATGTCGACTGTTTGACCTTAGGACAATACATGCAACCAACAAAACGTCATCTAAAGGTACAAATGCCTTGAATTTACTGGAAGCAGAGTATGACCTGCACCTGATACCATTGTTCCCCTTCCCTTGTCAGAATGATGCCCATCTACACACCTTCTCACTATATGTCAGCTATGGATGTTTGAAGAGCACTCCCCTCAGATTGGGTAGCCATTCTTGCTCCACCCCACCTGCCTTTCCTCAACAGTTAATCTGCTCTTCAGTGTGAGGCTGTTATGGGCTCCATGTTAGAAATTCCTGCCTCATGAATATTGTGAAATGTATAAATCCTAAAGTAATTAAGAGTTTCATCTTGCCACATCCTGTCTGAATGTAGAGTTGGCATTCCAGTTCATTAACATTAATTATACATTTCAAAGTTATCATAGTCTGAGCAGAATTATTTTTTTTCCATCCAGGTTGAGGAATATGTTACCCCTGACAAGTTTAAACACTGGGAAAAAGTGGGAAATGAGCTTGGATTTCATTACACAGCTAGTGGTCCTCTAGTACGCTCCTCCTATAAAGCAGGTAAAGTACTGCACAATGTTAAATTATTACGTAAAGGTACAGATGTAAAGTAATTTATATCAAAAGCTCACAATAATGGTTCTTTGTTTTTTTTATACAGCAAATGTATTGTCTTTTATAGTTCCTTTAAATGGGTTGCTATTCCTTGAACAATTACGATGCTGCTTTTATACTCACATTTTATAAGACTAATATTATTTAGCACTACACTTACTGCTCCAGGTATGGATTTATTTAAAATGTTGTGTATAATTTGCAACTTTTGCCATTAGCTTCTGAGCAAAGTGGGCTTTAAAACTGCCCTCCCTCATCTGTTGTCTTTTGACAGGGCTTCAGAAATAAGCCATTTTAATAACTGATTTTTCTGTTAGAAAGTTCAATGTACTAAATTACAGCTAGCGCTACCTGAACTAACATGAAGGCCCATATTCTCTTGCTGTGCGTGGGCAGCAGAGAAGAGCCAGTTGCAGTTCTATGCCAGCTCCAGAATAATATAGAGCACCTTTCAAGTACTTACACCTCACAGCACTGTGTAAAATAGGGAGAATTCCATTTTATTATTGGATATGCTGAGACACAGGATGTTAAATAACTTTCACACAACCAAGCACTAGCAGAGTTGGGGAAGATAACCCAGGAGTCCTGACTTCCAGCCTCATGCTGTGATAGTTAGAATTCCTAGTGGGTAGGTTTGGATTTTCTAGAACATTGGCCACAGTATGACTACATGTATATTGTTTTATTTGTTCTGTTTAATCCCCAACGCAACTAAAACTGATTTATAGGTATTAATTTTCATTTTAATTAGGTGAATTTTTCTTGAAGAATTTAGTAGAGAAAAGGAAGACAAAGGTCATCTGAAGGTGGAAGAGGACCCATTTTAAGTCACCTACAGCTTTAAAGATTCACTTTTTCATAAGTTCATTTAATTCCAAAAATATAGCATCCCACATCATGGAATGATGAATGAACTTAATATTTCTAGAACACTGCTCCCTTGACAAAACAATTGACATTAATTCGCCTAGTTCTTCTTAGTTTCTATAAAATTACAGCTACATGGTACTTTAGTGTTCAGTGAATCATCAAAAGCCTTAGCTTTAGAATGTATCAAAGCAGAGACTCTGATTTGGTGAGTAGGGGAATTATGAGGAAAAAATAAAGAGAAATGAAATATATATGTAAACAAAAATGGATGGATTGTGAAATCTGGTATAGTGTATTAAATGCTGAAATAAAGAAAAAAAATCTTGCCACCTGCTGCAGTGGAGTTGTGACTTTTTTCTTCTTCTAGGAGTGCCACCTCTACATTTTTTATTTACTGGGGACCAATACTTGTTAGTTTGAAATGTATGGAATCTTGCTAAGATGTTGACATTTTTATATTAGCACTTCACATCCTGTCTTTTCCTCCTCCTCCCCACATTTTCACTTTCCACCGAGCCCATGAGAGAAGAATGAACCTGTCTAAAATTATACTCCTGAGGGAATTCTGTGCCAAAAAAAATTAAACATTCTGCATACAATATTTTAAAATTCTGTGAAATTCTGCAAATTTTATTGGTCAATAAATAAATGTGGAGGAAGTGGGGAGCACAGGCCCCTGACTGCACAGTGGTGGGAGATCACCTCCAGCTCCTGCCCTAGGACATGCACTCGGCCAGTGCAAGGGCCAGACCTGCCCCAGAAACACCCTGGGGTCCTGCCTCTCCATGCCAAGCACACTAGATGTAGACAGGCAGGCCTAGCCCAGCAGGATCCAAGTGTGGAGGGGCTTAGTGTGGGGAGATCCAGGTGTGGGGTGATAGGGTTCTGTGTGGGGCAGTCTGGGTGCAGACAGCTTGGTGGGGGGGAGTCTGGATGAACAAAACTCATGGGGAGGGATTCTGGGTGCAGAAGCAATGGGACTCTGCAGGAGGGGTGAAGGTGGTTAGGGCTCAGCAGCAGGGGGGCCTGGGTATGGAGAGCTCAGCGGGGGGTAGGGGTCTGGGTGCTGGGTGGGTGGGGATCTAGGTGCAGGGAGCTAGTCAGGGTGGTCCAGGTGCAGGTGGAGTAGGGCCTATTGGGGAGGTTCAAGTGTGGGGATGCAGTCTGGGTGCAGGGGTGGGGTCCAGATGCAGGGAGGTGGGGCTCAGCCAGGGTGTCTGGGTGCAAGGGGGCTCCAGCTGCAGAGGGTGAGGCTTGTTGGGGTGGGGGTTTGGGTTCAGGGGGCTCCGTGTCTGGGGGTTTGGGGTTAGGTGGTGAGGCTTAGCAGGGAAAGCTGGGTATGAGATGGGTCTGGATGCACAGGAGTTGGGCACACGGGGGAGCAACGCCCTGTACAGTGACCCCTCCCCCCACAACTGAGGAGTGATCGTGGCAGGAAGGAGGGGGGATGTGAAGCTTCCTGCAGCCAGAGGGGTTTCTGGGGGTGGGTCTGACCCTGCCCTGGACGTTCCTTGTGGGGGAAGAGGAAGTCCTATCCTCCCCAGCCCTGCCGGGAATAGCAGCTAAGCCTGGCACAGGGTAGGAGCCACTGGCTGGGGCATCCCCAGTTCCGCCCCTCTCGCACTGATTTACCTCTCCACTGGCTGCTCCGGATACCCAAAACACCGCACCTGTGCTACTGGGGAGCGGTGCATGACCATTTTTGCAGCTTCCCTATCAGAAAGTCATTTTTCTGCAGAGAAGCAAAGAAATCTGCGAGAGACATGAATTCTGTGCACACCCAGTGGTACAGAATTCCCCCAGGAGTAAAAATTAGGAATGGTTAAGTCCCTGCTTCTCAGCTAATTAGCATAAAAGGTTGCATGCTTTTATATGGGAACCTCATAGTCCTCCTGTTCCATGGCCTCCCTGGGTGATCTGGCCCTGATTTATTGCATTAGATGGTGTGGTGTTAAGTTAGTAGGATTTAAAAACTGATCATCCAAGAAATTAAGTCATTTTCATTAGTAGGCAATAAAATGCAACAACTAAAGATTCCTATCTTTTTCAGAATTAGTTATGTAAATAGGGTTTTTAATCTGCATGAAAATTCATCATTGTAGCTTTTGGCTAATTGTTACAAGCGGTGTGTTCATTCAACCAATAGTATTTGATATAAACACCAGAAATATAAAAAAAGGCTATCATCCAGCTATGAAAAAAGGACATTACACAATAACTAAACTGTTTCTCCCCCCCACCCATTGTCTGAGGAATGATGCTGCTGGAAAGTGTTTCCAATATTATTTCATGTTTGAAGTATTTTATGAAATCACTGGTGGGTGGGTCTGCAGGTTTAAAATATCTGTTTTTCATGCTCTCACTCAACCATTTCTGATACACAGCTTTTATAATTTGAATCTCTACCATGAACCCTGCTAATACATTGTTTGTAACAAAGTTTACTCAGGCCTGCTTCTTAAATGGAGAGGCTTGGTACTTCAATTTTTTAATATTAATTACTTGTTACTTTAGATTAGTATTAAAAACATATCTATTTCAGAACTTTTGAGGACACAACACAGTAAAGATAACAGATGACAAACTTCCCCTCCTGAAATCAGAATTTCTTCAGCCACTCCACTTTAGGAAAAGCCTTCCCACCATACTTGTTCAGGTTTTCTGTATATATACACCAGGCTATAAAAGCATAATACTCATTTCACTTGAGGCCAATAAACTGGGAATCTTGTTTTGTTAGCTATACCGTACAGGCAAGTTTAATATAACTCTATACATTACTCTGGCATAACCGATCAGAATCTCTAAAGCAATCCATTGCTTTTTGAGTGCAGGTCAATAATCCCTCTACACTTGCTGCAGTGACTACTTGTCTGATGCATGGCCAGAAAGGGTTAAACATCCTGCAAAATAAATGACTCAGATTCAACCCTTAAAGACATGTGGGGAGATAACATTTGTGTTTTTGTGTATTTACATTTGTATGGGTAGTGGTCAACAATGTAATCAACAATCCCTGTCTGTGCTGTATTCTGATAATTCAAAGATCAAAAGAACATCCTAGCATTTAAAAGAAGTGTAAACACAGGGTATCTCTGTATTCATCTCTCTTTGACAAGTATAGCAAATCATCAGTGAATGGTAGAGGAACAGGCGATTGTCTTATGTTAAGTCATATAGCTAAGTACCGGTGATAGACCCACTTCAAAGATGCCCTGATTACTGATTGTTCCCGATGGACTCCAACTTGTCAGACAACCTGAAATTGTATAAAAGATCCTTGGGTGCCGATCCTTTTTTATCTCAGATCTGCTTAAGCTTCATCAGGGGATGTTTGAGTCGCAAGATGAGATCCCAGTTAAGCTGGTACACCCTGGATATGATATTGGACATTGGACTATAACCTATGAACTAAATTCTAAAGGAACTCTTTGCAACTACAAAGCGCACCATCTCCGCTATGTATCTGAACCTCAAGAATTGAACTCATGTCTGTATGTATACTGATCTTTTAACCATACTCTCTCCCTTTTCTTTTAAAATAAATTATGATGAAATAAAATTTTCAGAAATCATATTTGGCTCAGGAGGCCTGAGGCTGGGTTACGTTAAGGGAACTGTGTTATTGGTTTCTGGGCAACCACTGAGGTAATAAAGAAGTTGTTTTATGCTGCCTTGGCACATTTAAGTATTGAAAATATCCACCACCTTTGGGCATTATCTGCCCCATTCTTTGAGTGACGACAGCTGGCCCCCCTGGGACCCCAGTCACAACTGGCTATGCACTATGCTTTAATTTTGTTGTTTTCAGTGAGTTTGTGAATCAAGATATTTTCAAAATTATAAAAAGCACTTGTATTCAGTCATTTAAGAACTCATCCATGGGACCCCGGGCGGGGGGGGGGGGGGGGGGGGGGGGGGGGGGGGAAGAGTTCATGGATTTTTGTCATCACTTCCAGAAGCCAGAAATTTTGGTGAATATTTTTTAAAAAGCCATCGTTTAACCAAGTCTGAGGAGTTTCAGCCCAAACAGAAAAAATAAGAGTTATGAAAAGGATGAAAACAAGATTTCAGAAAAGAATGGCCCTTTCACTTTTTAAAACTTTGTTTCTAAAATATCTTAAAAGCACTGTGAGCTTATAAGCTCTTTGGGCAGAGACTGTCCCTTGCTTGTACCTAGCAGAATCTGGCCTGTTGTGATAAATGAGTCAACAAATTTACCCAAAATGTGACTTTAACTGTAAAATGCATGTAAAAGTTCATAAGATGTTACGATAACCTATAATAGCAAATGTTGAAGGGAAAAGGTACAAAAGGGAGAAAGAATAACTAAATTAATCTAAACAAAAAGGCCAGGTTGATATGATTCCAAGACTGTGCTGAAATTATGCTTATTAAAAAACAGGAGATGTGGAGCCCAAAATTAATATTTTGGATATTAGGCCTACTTGTGGACAAAATAAATGAGGGAATGGGCTATTCCATCCATCACTCCTTTTTTGGGTTCCTAAAAAAGATTTTTGTGGGAAAAGTAGGAAAGAACAGACTAATGGAGCAAGCTTTACCATCATGGCTGCCATCCCCACCACGTCCTGGGACCCCGGGGTTTGTCAGCCTGGTCCCGAAAGATGTCCTGTACAGCAGGGGCGTAGCCACGTGTGGGCCTGAGTTGATTTATCATCCAGGCCCACCACCCCAGTCCCAACCCGCTGCAGCGCTGGCCCCACTCCGCCTGCCTGGCCCTCCAGCCAGGGAGCAGGGTTGGGGGACGGGGGCTTGCAAGCCCCCACTCCCCGACAGAAGTGCTGCCCAGGTGGAACGGGGCAAGCCCCAGACCCCGCTCTCCAGTGGGAGTGCTAGGCTGAGCAGGGCAAACCTCGAGCACCGGGGGGGGGGGGGGGGGGG
>NW_020664417.1:61477076-61488261 GCF_002925995.2 Terrapene triunguis | reverse complement strand
GGGGGGGGGGGGGGGGGGAGGGGGAAACCGCGGGGGGGGGGGGGGGGGGGGGAAATGGTGGGAGAGGGCACACGTTTTCCCAGGGCCCCTGGCCAGAGCATCTATTGCCCCCCCCCAAGGGGCTGGAGGGGGGGGGGGAGGTAGCCCCGCTCGCTCCTACACTTACCCTCCTGTCATTGCCCACCCACCCTAAGTCGGGGCCCACACAAATGTCCCAGCCTGGCTATGCCACTGCTGTACAGACTGGGCCAGAAACAGAGGGGGGACCCAGATGACATTGCCACTCATACCAGCTCCAGCTGAGTCCCAACCACTACCTGAGATAAAACAGGATTGGACAACAGCAGCAACTCCAGCCCCTCTCACTTAACTTCTTTTCTTTTCCCCAAAAGAACAGTTATTACCATTTTACTATTACGGTATCTAACCGACTGTCCAGTAAGGTTTTTTTTCCTTCTAAAAACTCTCCAGCTAAAGGGAAAGGGAACAAGGAATGTTGTTAAAATGAAAGGCTTAATATTTAACAGTTATAGCATGTGAAAGGTTTTTTCCTTCTTTTCTGTATCTTTAATAAAAAATTTAATGGATTTTTAATAGTGTATTTCCCAATGTAGTAAGCAGGCTGAGATCTCTACTTTTAAACTCTGAACCTTTTGTAACACAGTTTCATGTTGTACAGTGACCAAGTTATGTTAACACCTTTGGTCCTATTTTCCATCTAAATTCATACGACAGGCCCCTTATCACCACACTATTTGAGCACCTCACAGATTAATTTTTTCTCCTCACAAAACCTCTGTAAAATAAGGGTACCTCACAGGTGGAGAATTGAGGCATTAAGGCCCCAATCCTAAAGTTAAGCACATGTAAATATATTTGCAGAACAGGCCTAATAACTTGCCTAGGGTCCAAGAAGTCCATGACAGAACTAGGAACTGACCAGTGGTCTCCTGAAGCCAACTCCAGTCCTTCCTCTAATGGGGCCCTGAGAGGGTTATCAATAATTCAGAGTATAAGAGGATGATGAAGAGGAATTCTTAACATTCTGAAATAGAGACTACAGTAGCACCTTGCTGACCTGCAGGCTTTATAGCTCATACACACACAAAAATGGTCTCTCCCCAGCTCTAATATTTAAAAAGGACAAGAAGAGGACCAAAAAAAAAAAAAAAAAACCAATCTATTTCTACAGTAACACCCAAGATTACTATAACAAAGATTAGAGAAAGTAATATTTTAAAGTTTACTTTGTGCATCTGAAAGCACTGTCAGTAGAGGTGGTCAGAATGAGGGAAAATTCAAGGAATTTTTCCAATTAAATTTCACTCTCAGCAAAATTTTAATTTATCCATTGAGTCACTTGAGCCCTGATCCTCAGAAGTAATTAGGTACCAAACTCCCATTGCAATCACTTGAGAATCCTGGCCTTGATTCTGCAGTTTCTCCTGTCTGTGTGTGTCATTCATATAGAAAAGTGGGGGAGAGAAATAATTTTTAAAAAGGAAGTGTGAGCAGAAGATTCAAGCAGGAATGTATCTGAAACTACTTTTAAACTTTTTTTTTGGTCTAGATTTCAAGTTGACACTGACTCTTTAATAGCAGATGCTGTGATTCTCTTTCTACCAGAGCGTCATTACAGAATGTACATTAGCTTATAAAGTATAAATTAAAAACAAACCTATAGCTGGCAGAATAAGGGCTTGATCCAGTTGCCGATGAGTTCAATAGGAGTCTGTCCATTGACTTTAATAGGAGTTGAACTAAACAGAGATATTGCATCACAAAGTGTACTCTGTTCTTTAAAAAAAAAAAAAATTTGTACTTATGGGAGTTCACAATAGTGAACCCCTTTCATTAGTGTGAATTAAGGAGGTTCTCCTTTAAACACAATTGATGCTCCAGCTCTTCTCCATTAGTAAAAAGTTTCTTCAATTTTGGGAGGCAACATAGCTTAATGCAAAGGTGTCTCCAAAACTCCTAAAAGCAATTAAATAATCCACCACATTCTCTTGAGTTATTTTAAAATTTAGTCCAGATTTCTGTTGTTTAGTAGGGTTATAGAAACAATATAAAATGCAACTACTTCAACTCCAGCAGGAGGATCAGTGACTTAGAAATCAGTTTGAGAACACAACAAACTAGAAAGAGAGTGATGTGTTCTAGATATTCTATAATAGGATGAAGTCAGTCATTAGTGCCCTTAATCCTGTACTCTTTCACAGCTGCACTTGATCCAGCACCCCTGCTGTACATCCTTGTTCAGCAGCCCGGTTGCAGAATTAGTATCTCCCCCCAAAATGAGCTGCTTGTTCACTTGCAACATTCCTGGATGTAGAACAGCTGGCACTGGACTTGTTTTGACTTACCTCATAGGAAGACTTGAAATGATAACCATAGCTCGTCCCACAGAAAGTTTTTGTCTTAGGGCTAGATCCACAAAGGGGACTTAAAACATTACGCATTGCAACGCTGAGACTTGTGCCCTGCCACCTACTGGAGTCCAGAGCTCCAGAACAGGCACCCACGCTCCCTGTACAATGCATGGGGAGAGTCACGTACCCAACAATGGGATCCACAAAAGCCAGCGAGGAGCCACTCAAACTGAGCCAATAAGAAATGCCAAGGAAACAGGTAGGCCCTGAACACTCCCCTTCATTCAAAGGGACTAAGGCACCTAAATCCAGGCTGGAGGGAGGCAACCTCCTTCGGCTGAGGTGCTTTTTTTGGGGGGGGGTGGAGGGCACACACACAGGGGATGTCATTGGAACAGGGACTTGAGTCTCCACATCGCAGGTGTGTGCCCTTACTAGTGGCCTATAGACTTATTCACTCTTCTCCTGTCCTACTGATTATTAACTATTTCACACCAAGTGGAAGATCTTAAACAGGGGGGATTAAGAGAGCCTCCGTTGCACCCCCAGTACCCTCAAGTCTAATGGTTAGGGCATTCACCCGAGAGGTTGGAGACCCTGGGTTTCCCACATCCTGGTTGAGTGCTTTAACCACTGGGTTAAAGGCTATAAATGGGGGAATCAATAGGTGGGGCAATACCTATTTTGAGGATTCTGCTGGGGCTTAGGCAAGAGCGTGGCACCTGGGTATCAAGACTTATGCAGCTGCGTACATGGCCCATGGCCTACGGACTTTAGGCACCCCTACAGGATAAGGAGGCAGCTGAGCAGGGGTTTTGAGGATCTACATTTTAGACTTTGGCACCTAAATCCCTTTCTAGTTCAGCTCTTACTGCAGATAATTAAGTATGTTTGTGTAAAGTTTCAGGTGTTAAATGATTATCATAATCTTATTGCCATATGCACCAATCGCTTACAGCAATAAAAACATTGTTCCATACTGCACCTTCAGAATATACACAGCCAAGTATTACATTCATAATTGCCAAGCACTTTTCAACCCCTGAGCCCACGTTACTTAGGGTTTTGAGGCCTCCATGCCCTTCTAGCCATAAAGAAAATGAAGGGTTCATGGGCCCCCTGACAACAACTCACAATACCCGTCGGTCACAGCCCCCAAGCCGAGAACCGACAAAACAGATGGAATGCAGACTTTATTACTAAAAAGTATTTAATAGCACAGACCTATTAGGACAATGAAAAGTAGAAATTAAAGCAGAAAAAATATCAAAACAAACAAGACTTATTCCTGGTAATCAGAGTGAGGTAGCAAGCTGACTACTTTATGAAGAGTCATGGGTAAATTCTTGCAGATTCAGTGGGAAGAACATCTGTTTCCAGCTCGCATATGGTAGCAGGAAGGGGAGAAAAGGACCACTGAGTATCCATCATCTTGGACGGAAACATTTATTTTACTCAGTGCTGAGCAAGAGGAGAAAGCAGGAGAGCCAAATGCTTCTCTCTGTTTAAGACAGTAGGGTGGCAACACTGAAACAGAGGAGAAATTTGGCCCCAAAAGTCTAATTAAATCCATAATTTACAACTGACAACAGATGCTATACGGTATGTATAATAGAGCCGAGACCAAGGAATTATTAAGGACATAGCTGGTAGGTCAGACTGTCGTTGCAAACCCACTGCAGAACTATCACCGAATTAATGGCAGACATGGATCTAGCTCCCTGACACATTACTAAACATTTATATTGCATCAGTGCCCAGAGGTCCCAATCAGGATCAGGGCCTCATTGTTAAAACCAGATCAATATTCTATTTAATGGCTCAATCCAACTCTGATTAAAGTCAATTAGAATCTTTCCACTGATTTTCACATGAGTTAGATCAGGCATCTAAGACAACAAAATTACCCCAGAGTCAAATTAAAATCTTCAGCAACACCAATGACATTACTAAGCACCACGTATTCCTGGATCAAAACAAGAACAATTCTGTTAATTACTTTTGGCCTTTATGTTGTTTATAAAATTTAAAGTGCAGCTTGTGAATATTTCTAAAAACAAAAGTTCGCAGTCTGAAGTAAATGTTCATAAAAAATTGATTACTAAAACAGTCAGGCCTGTACAGTCTTCAATAACTGAAAAAAAAAAAAAAAAATACAATATTTCAAAAATAGAGAGCTTAGAAAATTTGGGTTCACATGTACCAGGTACACGGCTACCATTTCTAATGTAAAATTGTTTTACAATTTAAGAACAATATCTTCTTAAAAAAAAATTCACACTGGTCCATTGTGATACTTCAGTACCTAGTAAAACTTATACTCTGGGTTTTTTGACAGGTGGGTCCTGCAGGCTGAACTTTGGAATTTCACATGAAGGAGCAAAAGGAATTCTTTTTGCGGACACTTTCTTCCCAATTGTTTCAATCTGAAAGAGGAAAGAAAATTTATATACTATGTAAAGCTTGTGCAAAAAGAATCTTGTCAGCCTGTGAGGAATCTATGAACCAGTAAACTTGGGGGCTTTGCCTAAACTTGTTATATACATTCAGTGGATAATAGCCACATTAAGTGGTTGTATTTCTAATTCAAAAAAGAAGTTTGTCTACTAAAACTGATCTCTCACTTTCCACATGCAAAACAAGCCCTTTAAGAATTGTTACAGTAAAGAGACGCCTCAATCCTGGAAATATTTAGCTATGTGCTTAATGCTAGGCAAGTGAATGTTCATTGACTTCAATGAGACTGCCTACAGGAGGAACATGAAGTAGGTGCTTAAGAGTTGCTAAAATTTATTTCAAATCTTAATTTTAAACTAGGGCTGTCAATTAATCGCAGTTAACTCACTTGATTAACTCAAAAAAATTAATCGCGATTAATCGCACTGTTAAACAATAGAATACCAATTGAAATTTATATGTTTGGATGTTTTTCTACATTTTCAAAGATATTGATTTTTATTACAACACAGAATACAAAGTGTATAGTGCTCACTTTATATTATTATTTTTATTACAAATATTTGCACTGTAAAAATGATAAACAAAAGAAATAATATTTTTCAATTACCTCATACAAGTACTATAGTGCAATCTCTATCATGAAAGTGCAACTTACAAATACAGATTTTTTTTTTGTTACATAACTGCTCTCAAAAACAAAATAACGTAAAACTTCAGAGCCTACAATTCCACTCAGTCCTACTTCTTGTTCAGCCAATCACGAAGACAAACAAGTTTGTTTACATTTACAGGAGATGCTGCTGCCTGCCTCTTGTTTAGAATGTCACCTGAAAGGGAGAACAGGGGTTCGCATGGCACTTTTGTAGCCAGCATTGCAAGGTATTTATATGCCAGATATGCTAAACATTTGTATGCCCCTTCATGCTTCGGCCACCATTCCAGAGGATATGCTTCCATGCTGATGATGCTCATTAAAAAATAATGCGTTAATTAAATTTGTGACTGAACTCCTTGAGGGAGAATTGGATGTCCCCTGCTCCGTTTTACCTGCATTCTGCCATATATTTCATGTTATAGGAGTCTCGGATGATGACCCAGCACATATTCATTTTAAGAACACTTTCACTGCAGATTTGACAAAACGCAAAGAAGGTACCAATGTGAGATTTCTAAAAATAGCCACAGCACTTGACCCAAGGTTTAAGAATCAGAAGTGCCTTCAGAAATCTGAGAGGGATGAGGTGTGGAGCATGCTTTCAGAAGTCTTAAAAGAGAAACACTCAGATACGGAAACTACAGAACCTGAACCACCAAAAAAGAAAATCAACTTTCTGCTAGTGGCATCTGACTTAGATGATGAAAATGAACATGCATCGGTCTGCTCTGTTTTGGCTCGTTATCGAGCAGAACCCATCATCAGCATGGATGCATGTCCTATGGAATGGTGATTGAAGATGAAGGGACATATGAATCTTTAGCGCATCTGGCATGTAGCCGGCGTCGCAAGATATTTACAACAGCGCCATGCAAATGCCTGTTCTCACTTTCAGGTGACATTGTAAACAAGAAGCGGGCAGCATTATCTCCTGCAAATTGTAACCAAGGATGTTTGTCTGAGCGATTGGCTGAAGCAGGACTGAGTGGACTTGTAGGTGCTAAAGTTTTACATTGTTTTGTTTTTCAATGTACATAATTCTACATTTGTAAGTTCAACTTTCATGATAAAGAGATTGCACTGCAGTACTTGTATGAGGTGAATTGAAAAATACTATTTTTGTTTTTTACAGTGCAAATATGTCATCAAAAATAAACGAAGTGAGCACTGTACACTTTGTATTCTGTTTTCTAATTGAAATCAATATATTTGAAAATGTAGAAAACATCCAAAAATATTTAAATGGTATTCCATTATTGTTTAACAATGCGATTACTCACAATTAATTTTTTTTAATCGCTTGACAGACCTATTGTAAACACATGAATACTGGTGCTTGGTTTTTAAACAAACAAACAAACAAACAAAAAAACAATGCAACTCTGCAAAGCTAAGAGTTTCAAACTTGTTTTAACTAGCCAAACAAACTAATCAGGAAACTTGTGTATACAAAAACCAGACATCGTCATTTCCACATGGTGAGCCTGATTTGCCTCTCACTTACACCCATTTAATTCCATAGACTTCAATATAAATGTTCCCAATCTACACTGGTGTAAGAGGAGAATTAGGCCCAAATAATTCTGCTCAAGAGTGGACTAGATTAGGGACCCAAACATTGAATAATTAGAGGTGTATCTTCTCCTCTTGAACAAGAACTTATCTGTTGCTTATCTTAGAAAAGCTAACTACTACAGCTGGGCACACAGAAACAATAGTTGATTCTCCAAGCCACATGATAAAGTGGACCAAATAGCAATGTGCTAGATAAAGACCTCAATGATGGATAATTTTACACTTCAGCATTTACTAAATTCCACTATAAACGCTTGTCTAATTTGGTTTCTATGTTTTATTCAGAATTTATTGAGCCTTGAAGTGATGAAATACTTGTGTCAGGAGATCATTCACTCAAATTTTAATAAAAAGAACGAGGAGTACTTATGGCACCTTAGAGACTAACAAATTTATTTGAGCATAAGTTTATCTTCCTACTGTATTTTCCACTGCATGCATCCGATGAAGTGGGTTTTAGCCCACGAAAGCTTATGCTCAAATAAATTTGTTAGTCTCTAAGGTGCCACAAGTACTCCTTGTTCTTTTTGCTGATACAGACTAACACTGCTACCACTCTGAAACCTGTCAAATTTTAATATTCATCATTCTGATGCTGCCAGAATACCAGCTATGGCCATGTCTGCACTAGGGGCCTTACAGCTGTACATCTATACCACTGCTGTAAGGTCTCCTGTGTGGTAATTAAACCACCCCCAATGAGCGGCGGGAACCATGACGCCAGGAAAGCGTCTACCGCTGACATAGCACTGTCCTCACTGGCACATTTGTCAGTGAAACGTATGTTGGTCGGGGGGGGGAGGGGGGTTGCCTGGAGGGTGTTTTTTCACACCCGACTGACAAAAGTTCTAGTGTAGACAAAGCCTATGTCTAGTAAACTAATTTGTCTGTGTTACTGAATGTCGATGGAACAGCCTGATGTGGCTTGGATTTTAAAGCAATATCAGTTTACAACCAGAGCTGTATTGTAGGAAAAGTGTAATCAGTGATGGGCTTAATAAAAGGACCTTTACAGGTTAACTCTAAAGCAAGGTATTAAACTCACATACTAGATTCTTCTTGTGATTCGACCATACTTCTCCAAAAGGAAAAACAGCTAGTTACCTGAAAGCCTATGACTTGTAGCTCATTATGAAGATCATCAAGAACTCTCCTACCATCAAAGATGAAAGCTGGTTTCAGCATTTTTTTGTGAATGCGTTCATAATCCAGTTCCTGTAAATGACCCACAGAATTTGCATAAGTGTCAGAATTCCTCTTACCTTTAAAAAACAGGGGGGAAAAAAAAAAAAAAAAATCTTTTTACCTTAAACATGTCCCACTCAGTGCAGATAACCAGGGCATGAGCGCCATCACAGGCTTCATATGGATCTTTACTAATAGTGACCAGACGAGACACTGCAACAAAAAAAGGAAAATGAAGCATTACGCTTCCCCATTTCCTGGCAGCATTCTCATGTGTACTCCCTGATAGGAAAATTTCCCTGTGAGCCCTACTCAAACACAAACTTTCAATGTCAACAACACCTGAACATTTTCCCCTTATCTAAAGGTCCTAGAGCCTCTGAAGGCAACAGCAGCAGTGGGTATACAACATCTCTATAAGGTCAGGGCACTTACTTGAATGCCTAGGTTAGGCACTTAAGTTTGAAAGTTTTGTTGCAGATTCACTAAGGAATTAGAAGTAATTGTCCAATACTTAGATCCAGACATGGATCGAGCTCATTGTAAAATAATCAATATTGAGTAGTGATAATAGCAGCACAGTGCTTTTCAAACACTCCATGCACATTTACTATTTAATACTGCATACACACTACATGGCTTCTGTTGGCCGAGCTCACTGCACATACCAGGGGCTCCATGCATTCCTTCATAAGCTCCCTGTGTACCATCCCACCTCCTTCTTCATGCCACGGTCTCTGTGTGCCCCCCATTTCCTCTTGTACCCAATACCAGGGTCTCTGTGTGTCTCCACTCCTCTCTTTATTCTTTATTTATTTTCTGTTAGGGCATTCTTGAATTATAGCATTACAGACTTAGACCAAGTCTACATTAGAAGCATTTTGTTGGTATAGCTATACCAGTATAATACAGTAGCAAAGTGTTCCTAGTGTGGATGTGATTTTCTACAACCCCCAAGAGCCCATGGAATTAGCTTCCAGAAAATTATAATGAGTTCTTCTCTAGACTAGCCAGGCACAAGACTGAACAGGTACCAGGTAGGAACCTGGAAGGGGAGAAGGAGCTGGTCAAATGACAGTAGTCTCCTTCCTCCCTCCCTCCCCTTTCCCACCTTCTTTTTGAATTGAAGGAGACACTCTTTACACAGCTTTAAAATTAATGTGTCAAAGGGGACAGACTTGCACAGAAGTAACTTTCACAAATGCAAGCATTTTAGAAGCTATGAAGAATTAAGTTAAAAAACCAACTTGACAGTGAGCCTTTTTAACTGAGGCAAACCCCTGATTTAATAATTTAACTCAGCATCCATCTCTGCCACACTGAAAGCAATTTCAAGAGCACTGGATGGATTCTGCCTGGTGACACACAGCAGAAAGATAGAATTTATGAGAAGCAAAATTCCCTCACCTTGGTCATCTTCTGAGACACCTGGGTGTGAGAGATCCAGGATGATCTGTTCCCTAGGTACTTTAGGGTCATATATATGGAGTTTTGCACCTTCATCCATTAAATACTTGCTAATGTAAATACTGGAAGACTCTCTAAGAAAATAAGTCAGCCAGTTAATGGAAGTCTTCAGACAAACATTTAGATTTATTTAGAACAACATGAACAAATACTCAGAAATGAGCAGTACCAAAGCTTTCAAACTGAAATTATTGAATGTAATTCCAGTGATAACACATGGCCCCAGGAAAGTAAATCATCAGTAAAAACATAAAAATAGAAGAGAGTAGTTTAAAGGATTAAAAACAAAATTTTAGTCCCAGCCACCAAAGAAGAAAGCCCTCATTTACAGTGTTTAAAAAAATATTTTTAAATCTATTACTATAATCTAGTTCAGTCACAATTTAATGTGCAATTTGGCCAAGTAGTCTGAATGGGGCCAAAAACCACACTCAATGGGGTGTAACAGGGTGGTAGATTCCCTGCCTGTGAATACAGAACTCTAGCATCTGAATTTAGGGTGACTCAGCAGAAACCTCCTGCGTTATGGTTCTGAGTAATTACGAGTAGGGCTCCATGTCCATCATGGATTCCGTGACTTTTCGCAACCTCCGTGACTTCTGCAGGGGCCAGCGTGGTTGACCCCAGAGCTGCCCAAGCAGCTGGCTCTGCGGCCAGCAACTGGAGAGGTCGCCGGCCAGAGCAGCCCCGGGCAGCAGTCGCCACTGGACCCCTCCCCCCCCCCTCCACATTTCAGCCAAAAGAAATTGAGGGGCATCTATTTGATCCTCTTCCCCATCTACACAGTTGTTTTAGCTGTGTAGATGGAGTGCAAGATTAGATAAGTCATTCCAGCACGCCTTATGACAGCATTAATTAGTTTCATGCATTTTGTCACCTTGTATCTCCTGTATCCTTTTTGAATGCAAATCCTAGAATAGCAATCTTCTTGTCAGTGACCGTGTTAAACAAGCTGTCAATAATACGGGAAGCAAATCTCCTTCTCTGGTAATCATTCATGTCTATCACCTGAAATTATGCAGAATATGGTGTTATGAATGAGGTTACACTTGACCAAAGAAATGCAGCGTTAATAGTTATTGGGGAAAAGAGTGCCACTGCTAAGCCTCTGCTCCTGATAAAAGCACTTAGTTAAAACTGAACTTAGGCAGATGTACATGTTTTAAATATTAACATGGTTGCAATTTCTATTTTTAATAAGTAAAATATGAGTAATTGAAGGACTGATCCAGCTTTTTTTAATCACAGTAACAGAAAACAGTAACAGTAGTCTTAATCCTGATCCCATTGAAGTCAGTGGATATTTTCAATTGATTTAACATTCAGAAGCTACCAAGAATCAAATTCTGCTGTCCTCATTAGTAAAACATCCAGTGAACATTTACTTAAGAAAGGATCTTGGAAAATTTTGTCCCAACTTTAGGTGTTGCCAGGGCCGGCTCTAACTTTTTTGCTGCCCCAAGCAGCAAAA
>NW_020664417.1:61250831-61476676 GCF_002925995.2 Terrapene triunguis | reverse complement strand
GCGGAATGCCGCGCCGCACTGCCCCCCGCCACCCCAAGATTGGCCGCCCCTTACCAGGCGCCGCCCCAAGCATGTGCTTGGTTGCCTGGAGCCGGCCCTGGGTGTTGCTCCATTGTGTGGAAGCTTTCCCCAGATCTTAATGGTGGATTTCATTTTTATAATCCATTTTACTTTTTCTTTCTGTGCAATGTAGTTTAACCAACACCCAACACCACCACGCCCCCTACACACAGCTCACTATTTTAGGCCAAGACATGGAAAGCAACAACAATAGGAGTGAGCATTGTGGTAAATTTCAGGAAGTTAATGAGCTTAGAAAATAAGGGCATTATGCCAGCAGACTACAGCAAAAACTACACTTCCCTCTAGGTTTGTGTATATATATTATGTAGTACATTTATTTTACACAACAGTCAGGCAGTTTTAGTACCCGTTTAGTGCATACTGTAATATGTCAATGCACAAAGACTGGCATGGATGTAAGTGGTAGTGATGCACTTTAATGATAAAAATACTTCTCTTTGAGAAAGACTTTGAGGCAATATGTAGGTTACTCTCTACCTCCGTATTAGAACTGCTGTTTTTTCCCCCTTCCCCCAACATTTTAGCTCTTGATCCCTAGTCTTTTTTGGACCTTTGCCTCCAATGACCAAGTAAGAAAGCCAGGTTTTCCAGAGATTGTTTGGTCAAAGGCATACATACCTCAGATAATGTAGGCAATAGCCTTCCCTGTGACTCTGAACGTGAGCATATTCTCATTGCAACGAACAAAACTACACTTAGAAGTGATATGAACAGTGGCATATGGCCCACATCAGGTATAAGTTGCTCAGAAAATGGATGTTAATAGTAAAATATCACTTGCACTGATTTAGTTTTCTATACGTGGTGTGTAAATCACTCTTTGCCCCAGGGGAAGAAAAAAAGGTGGCAAGGTGGCAGAAAAGCACTTAAGAGGAGGGTTTAAGATTAATGTTTTAGGCCCAATGGAAGTTCAGTGCCTAAATACCTTCAAAGATTTCATCTGGGCCTTATCGCTACAGACTTCACTGTATCCTCCAGAATCTAAAGCCTTGTCTACACACAATCTTGTATGGCTTATTTAAACCAATTTAATTAAACCAATGCAAACAACTATGTGGACACAAATTAAATTAAGAGCAGTTTATTTTGGTGTAGCTTAAACCTGTCCCTAATCAATTTAAGTTAAACCAAGATAAACCACACCTTTTATTCGTATAGCTGCATGCAACCACACTAGGGGGCTTCCACTCACTATGGGCTTGTCTACACATGAAACGCTCCCATTGGAATACATAATCCACCTTCCCGAGAGGTGGTAGTTAGGTCAATGGAAGAATTTTTATGTTGACCCAGTGCTGTCTACCCCAAGGGTTAGGTCAGCTTAACTACGCTCCTCCGGGCTGCAGATTTTTCATGCCCCCCTGGGTTGACCTACCTTTTTAGTGTAGACCAGGCCTACATCTGTTTCTAAAACAGATATATTTAAAGCCATACAAAAAGTTTGTAGATCAGCCCTTAAACCAAAGTAAGAGTGTCCACATGAAGGTTCATAACAGTTTAAAGTAACACCTTTAGTTTGCACCAATGCAACTCTAAACTTTTTTTTAAAGTTTTTATTCCTTCTTTGTCAGACTTGCCACACTGAAACCTGATTGTTTTGTCTTGATCTTAGAGCCAGACAGGCTGAAACAATAAGTGTAAATTTGTCGCTTTCTTCTCAACTTAATGTTAATTGAAGCCTCAGGTGAGCGTTAACCATTTCATTACACAAAGTAAAACTATTTCCCATGTTTATTTCCCCCCCCCCACGGCTCCTCACACCTTCTTGTCAACTGCTGGAAATGGCCATTTTGATTACCACTACAAAAAGTTTTTTCTCTCTCCTGCTGGTAATAGCTCACCTTAACAGATCACTCTCGTTATAGTGTATATGGTAACACCCATTGCTTCATGTTCTCAGTGTATATATATAAAATCTATATCTATCTCTATCTATCTACTGTATTTTCCACTGCATGCATCCGATGAAGTGGGTTTTAGACCACGAAAGCTTATGCTCAAATAAATTTGTTAGTCTTTAAGGTACCACAAAGACTCCTGTTCTTTTCGCGGATACAGACTACATGGCTGCTAGTCTGAAACCAACCATTTCATTGCTATTCCTCATCTTAAAATCATCCAGCTAACGTGGTTAACTCCTGCAGTTTCTCGTACTCAGGATAATGACAAGACAATGCCTTCTTTACCTGTGATGTTCTGTAGCAACCACACACACACCCAACTAGTAGCTGAGCTAGAAACTGTTCGCTCACATGATAACACAATGCACTATCCACATGGATACCTGACAGCCCATACGTTAGTCTTTTGCTTAATCAAGTAATTGGCTAGTGAGGGTCTTTACAATGTTATCAGCAGCAAAGTGTTGGAATCAGCACATGGGTTCTTGTGGGTTTTCTATAAAAACTTTAGAGTTATTTGAAAGTGTATTAAAATAAGTTGCCTTCATTAATGCTGGACTGAGACAAGGAGGATAGATTGTGGTTAAATAACAGGCATGGAGTCAGGAGACCAGGGTTCTGTTCCCAGCTCTATAACTTCCTATGTTGTGCTGGACAAGTCATTTACCCTAAGGCACAGAGGGGTTACAACTACACTGTAATCTGAGGTGTGACTGCAGTTCCACTAGACATACCCACACTAGCTTTACTTGTGCCACTATGACTAAAAACAGCAGTGTTTCTGTGGCAGTGCAGGCTGTACAAGCCCACACAGAACCGTGGGTTACTCTAAACCACCACATCAACACTGCTATTCTTAGCCATGGTAGCACACTTAAAGCTAGCCTGGATGGGTCTGCCTGAAATCACACTTTGAATTTACACCCTCCGTCTAATATAGGGTTAGTAATGCCCACCCTGAAGGGGTGTTGAATTCTTATTTATTACATTTGTAAAGCATTCTAATAACCTCGGGTAGAAGGTGCTATACAAAGTACTTATTAATAAATATTTATTACCTCTATAGTTGAGGGTATATTTTATTTTCAGTTCCAATCACACTGAAGGATAAACGATAATTTGCCGCAGACAATGCTGAAAAGTTGCAAGCCAAAGAATTACTGGCTCATTACAGAGGTAACAGTGACATGCCCTGTTTGAATAAGTTTTATGCTAGTGAATGGACTCATACCTGTTGCCAATAGCGAGCTACTTCAGGCAAGTTCAGAGCCTCACAAAGGTACACTAAATTCAGAACATCCTTCTGAAAACAGCTACCACCAAATCCTGAAAGAAAGGAAATGGTTACTCAACAGATGGTCTTCATCAGTAAAAGAGTAGTGTACTTAGCAATATTTGGAATCACTTTATGTCTGGCATATGCCAGGGAGCTAATGCAGGCCACTTTTTGATAGGCCTGGCCAGTTTCTCTACTCTTGCTGGTCAAGAGATGCAATTTGCCAGATTTTTTTGCTGTGTGCACGTGTGTGCATTGATCTTGAAACTAGCAGCCACACATATCACAACTGGGAGCACACTGTGGCCTGCACCTGGATCCTGCTCTGCATGCACTCTGCCATGCCCCCATCTACCGGCTTCCGAAACCGCAGAGGCTCCTCTCAACACCAGGGACCATCTGGGGAGTGGGACAGTCCTGAGGGCGAGGTTTACTAGTAGGGAGGGGATGGTAAAGGGGCTCCCTCCAGGGCTGAGGCTCCTAGGAGGAGATGGGTATAGGGGCTCAAGGGCCAAGGGTGGGAGTCAGGTGGGGAGTAAATCTATGCCCCTCCACAACACAGACACTTTAAAATGGCACTCCCCAAGTTTGGCAGTTATTGACCAAAATATCAAGAATAGTTTTCCTGGGATGGGCTGCCAGTCTTTTTAACTAAACTCCTAGGATTCTTCCAAATCTTGTTCTTCAATCCTATTTACTTTAGCAGCTAATAGGACTTAAAATCCTGTCAGTTTTGCCACTGACTTCAAGAGACCTGCTGCTTCTTCCCCTAAGGACCACTACCCAGAGATTAGATTTAAACTAGTTTTAAAAGGGTTCTGGATTCTCACTCACTATCATGGTCAGGAGTCAAAGAAGAACAAAAAGCTGATGAGGGGGTTAAGATAATGAGTGGCAGGATCCAGAACTCTCAGACTCCCCGCTACCAAGCCAGAGAGGTAGGTATCTGAAAAATGGGCATATTTGGATAACAGATTTTGCTACTTGCCATTCCTCTATTATAAACATTTGTAGAAAAGACAACATTTGGTAAAGTAATTTTAAAAATTAAATACTTTTAGTATGGAGATGTAGCCATGTGAATAGGGTTGCATCTTTTCCCACTAACCCAGCTAATGGACATGCTCCACGAAGTTTCTTGTCCCCAAGGCAGAGCCTCAGGATATTTGGCCAGTCAGACTGGATCTGTAGAATTTGCATACTGATAGCTTTCCATATCAGATCTCAGTCTGCAATACCAAAGTCTGGATAACTGAATTCACTCTGCTGACTAGAGTGTGGACAGACTATGTAGTGACTAGAAAGCTACCCATCAACCAGCCAGTAGGGAATGCTCTAGAAGGATGAAATTGTAACCTCTCTTCCCTGATGGATGCTCAGTGTCCTAGCTAGTCCATGCCAACCGGAAGTGTGAGACTCTAAAGAGGATTATCTGAATCCTCAATCTCTTTCATTAAAACACCAAAAAACACTACATCAACCACAGCACGACAGTAGGTCTTTTGTAAGCTGTTGTGCAATGAACAGTCACTTCAGAATACCAGTGCTTATTTTTAAATGTTTCCAGTTGAGCTATTGTGCTGGACAGAGACAGTTCTCCTACCAAGTCTAAAAAGAGAAAAAGATTCTTCATTTACCAACACTGGCCTTCAGAAACTTATTTCCTATTCTTTGGTCCATTCCAATGGCTCTTGCTACCTCTTCAACATCAGCTCCTGTAGCTTCACACAGAGCACTGATTGAGTTAATGCTGCTGATTCTCTGGGCAAGGAAAGCATTAGCTGCCTGTAAATAAAACACAAACACCACAGAGGTGGTTTTCCCGTCTGTAAATAAGATGTCTGTAAGCCAATGGAGAAGTGTGGTTTGGTTTTTTTGTGTGTGGTACAGATAAAAAAAAGGGATTACTTCAATGTGTACACAAGATTTGTTTTTTGGTTGACGTTACCATTTTCTGCTGTTTCCAATATGTATGATTTCATTACCAAAATAGAATTGACTTGGGATAAGGTCTTTTCTGATACAGAAAAGCCTATTAGTAAGTTGTGAACAAACAATTTTGATATGCAACACTGGAATCTCTTATAAGCATTCAGATAACTAGTTGCTATGGCTTTTGGAGGATTATTCTTAGGGCTGGTCCACACTACCCGCCTAATTCGGCGGGTAGAGATCGATCTTCTGGGATCGATTTATCGCGTCTCATCTGGACGCGATAGATCGATCCCAGAAGCGCTCCCCCGTCGACTGCGGAACTCCTGCTCGCCGAGAGGAGGAAGCACTGTCGACGGGGGAGCCTGCCTGCGCCGCGTGGACCCGAAGTAAGTACTTTTAGTTCGATATAGGAAACGTCGACTTCAGCTACGCTATTCTCGTAGCTGAAGTTGCGTTTCCTATATCGATCCCCCGCCCCAGTGTGGACCAGCCCTAAGTAATATCAGTGCTGATATTTTGTATTTAATTTGTTGATTGACATAGCACCATAACTGATACGAACCAGTTTGGAAAGCTCAGATGACCAAGTATTGGTTGTGAGGATTTTTTCTTTGGGAACCCAGTGCTCATACACAGCACATAGCGCACGGACTGCCTTCTGTCCCTCTGGAGTCTCATCTCCACCAATCAGCACTCTGTCTGGGTTCTTTAGGTCCTTGATAGCTGTTCCTTCTGCTAGGAATTCTGGGTTAGACAACACCTGCAAACAGACAGGAAAATAAAGTTTGAAGTAAAACAAGGAATTGGGGGGAAGGGGGAGGAGGAGGGGACACTTTAGTCTGTAACTTCTAGATATTTACCTGCAAATTCAAATTAGGTTTTGTATTGGCATCAAATATCCGACGAATACTCTCTGCTGCACGTACTGGGACTGTGCTTTTCTCAGTGACAATCTTATAACCATTTGAATTCTGTACAATCCGCCTAGCACATGCTTCAATGTACTTCAGATCAGCTGCCCGGCCTTTTCCCATCCCATAGGTCTTTGTTGGGGTGTTAACCTAGTTACAAATTCATGGGAAGGAAAAAGTTATTACAGTCTTTACAAAATTTTCACAAGTCTGAAGATACTGGAACTCCTGCATACATGAGATTACACTCCAAGGACAGGAAAGTTTCTGTTTTACTGATTCAGCCAGTAACTGGCTGCCAGATCAACAAACAGCTAGCAGACGTATCAATTACTCATTCTAAGTTGTAAAAAAATATCACTAAGCTCTGTTCATCATCAAATAGGATTTACACAAGGGACATTATTCATAGCATCTCTGCAGGCTTCAGCAGAGTCTAATCTTTATTCAAAATTGCTTCCCCATACCCACAAAGAGCTATTTCTAGTCTTCTCCCCAACTCAAGCTACAATACGTGCAAAGATTCAATTCCCCCTTATTTCCCACTACTCTGAGGGATTCCTCTGATGCTAATAGTAGGGAGGCTACCCCCCCAAAACCATCTGACTGGAAAAGCTAAGCGCAGACCAGCCACAGAGCTCCTGAAAATTGCTGTACTTGAGTAGGGTGGGGGGAAGTGTCAATGTAGGGCAATATTTCACTTAACTGAACATAGAGGGTCCTTCTCGTTACAAGCTGAAGGCAAGAATATTGAAATTAAAACACAACAACACAGCATGTTTTACCAGCCAGGGACAGGAACTCAGCTGGCAATCTACAGGCTCAGTGATTTCATAGCATTAATATTAGACTTTACTGATTCATGCAGAAGATTCTCCCAGGGGACGGAGGAGAGCTTATTAACAAGGGCTCTTCCCAATATCACAGCTCTCTGTAAAGTACCTGAAGAATAGAACAATAACTGGTCTGCAGCCCCAGAGCTTATTATGTAGTTCTTTGGATATGGAACTAGGTACATGACTTTTGACACTGCAAAATGCCACAAGTGTTGTGTTTAATAGGACCTGTTTCCTAGTGTTTCAAGAGAGTGGAAATATTAAAAACTATAGGAGACTATCTAAAAACAAAAAAAATGCTGCAGTCTTCTCCTCTCCACTAATTAACTGAATTTTAAAAAGTACTGAAAAAAAATTAAAGAGTCTTTATATCCAGATAATTATTATACAATTTTAATTGCCAATCCTACAATGAAACCTGCTAATGGACTCTTATTTCTGCACGAGTCCCATCAACTTCAGTGGAATGCTACAAATAGAAGTCCACACTAGTTACAAAACTGTGGGCTTATTTTGTATTGTGTCTTCAGAAAATACTCAGCTATGTGAAGTAACAAGCTTATTATTTGTATATAGAGAGTCCAAAAGTTTGTTGGGTGCTTTTCAGATAGAGAGAGATAAATAATAGCAAAGGAAGAAGATTTAAGAGTTTTATCATCCTCACTGCAAGCTAAGCATACCTGCCTGGTAAAACCTGCACAGTGCAGCACAAGTCTGTTATGCCTCCTAAAACTACATTACCTCTTCAAACAAAATAAAGGACATGTAAAAAAAAAAATTGAACTCCCTCCCCCCCACACATACATTTGAGCACAGCAATATAATAATGATAATAAATATCAAAGTGCAAAAGAAACTACTTACAGAAATAAATACCAAATCAGCCTCTCTAATGGCATCGTCAATACTGGTGGAAAAGAAGAGATTCTTTCCTCGGCAGGACTCTACCACTTCTTTTAGCCCTGGCTAGGGAGAAACAGGCAAGTATTTAATAGTCAAAATTTGGTTAAAACAGGTAACAGTATATTCAAACAGGCAGCACACAACTTTAAGTACAACAAAGGTTCTGTTTTCAATTTTTTTTAATTTTATCTTTATTAAAAGTTATTTCAAATCTGTCAGAAAATAAAACTTGTGTGGATTCACAGAGGATCACACTGAGTACAAACTAATTATAGCCCTCTCTTACACAGAAACATAGCATTGGGATGCTTCCCCAATGCCTCCCCCCACTTGCATGGGGCCTCTGGTTATTCATATACCTGGACAAACTCCATGTATTAGGACTTCATACAAAAATGTTTGAATTATTCGACAGAAACTAAAGCCACTATTCTAAATAAAATAGTAAAGAATTGTGAATTTCACCCAATCCTACTTATAAAAGTACTATCAAAAGAATGACACAAGATCCTTTTTCAGTAACTGCGTCAAGGTAAAGGTTCAGTTTGGGGGAAGGGAGGGAAGTTGAACCTTACCTAGACAAAGACATTTTTTGCTGTCTCACTGTTTACTAGACATCTGACCTAACAGAAATAAAAAATTAACTCAAGTAGAAAATCATTACCACAGAACCTGAGCCATTTCAAACAAACAACAGAACCCAATTATGAATAAGATTAACATTCCAGCTGTAATTTTTGCTGGGATTCAGGTACAAAGACTGCTCATGTAGAAACCAAAGGATTAGCTTGTATCTTCCTATATGGTAGTTGAAGGGGGTGGAGCACAAAGTGTCAGGGGGTCAAAAATTGCAAATGTCTGAACTCATTCTTACAAGTTTTGGGGTATTCTTTGTAAGCAATAGATATCCTGCTGGGAAACAGATGTGCTTCTGGTATGAAGAGACTAGCTGTGTTTTAATTTGCTCAAACAGTTTAAGTTTTAATAAAAAACAAAACATTTGCTCATCCATGTTAAGATCTGTACTCAATTCTTTCCACAATTCTTATTCACTAATCCGAATGCTATAAATTTTACCATTAGTTAAATTTTAACCAAGCTCTGGAAACAAGAGCAAAGGCTATGGTTTTGATTTTTTTGAACAAAGGTCAACAGACCAACTTTGTCATGTATTTGATATTACAGCAAGGGTAAAAATCAGAGGGAATATCAGAAGACAAGAAACAAGTTTCTCTCTTATTATGGCCAAAAGAACAATGTAAGGCAGCCTTGCAAAATTCTATTTTCCTTGCTTTTGAGAGTTGAGCAAAAACATTAGCTTTTCCCATTAAAAAGTGTGGGCAGGTACATCTTGAGCCCTGGGTCAGTACATCTCATGTCAATGTTGTTATTTATAACAACACAGGGGAGTGGGGGGTGGCGAGAGCTACTCTTTAATGAGCAAAAACTGTAAAATATCAAGTGCTAAAAATGGTAATTTTTATACAAGTATACAAGACAATGGAAATCCTTTTGCAGTGTAAAAAGCAATGATAATGTTACATATCAACAGATCTCTGACGCTGAAATTAATGTATGTGCTAACTGAAAAATTATTTTATAACTAAAAAAAACAAAAAAAAGATGTGAAGTGTTACTGGTTAGGAGTTGAAAAGCTCTTGGCACCCCTGGTGATCATCAGGGTATCATTCAGGTTTAAAAAAAAGCTGACTCCTTATAGGAAGGACTAAAGCTCTAGCAAAAATCCTAACTTTAAGGAACACCAGATTCCAGTGAACAACTAGCATAGGACCAGATTTTGCTACCCTGATACCAGTCAAAAATCAGCAAGACTGCTTGTGTAGTGAGGTACTACTCACTTTAAGAGTGGCAGAATGAGCCCCACAATGGTTTCTCATTTTCCTGTATGTTGCTAAATCACTTGTATGCTAGGTGAAAGTTTGATTCACCATTTCACAGCCATTTGCAATGGTGTACAGAGAAAGTGGTGAATTCTTCACTGCCTCCTTAAATGTTGATGGCCTGTTTGCACAGGTGTGAATAGCACAATTAGGCCCTGTCTCCACCAGCCAGGAAAATTGTTCTCTCCCTTCTAGGAGCTCAGCTGCATTACAGTTACAGAGTCAGGAGACATAACTGCAATATGGCTGGCTGTCCCCTGACTTACAACTTGGTTACAATTTGTAATGTGGATGTGACCTAACCACAGTGGTCCAAAGCATCCCTCTGGGACACAGATTGCCATCCACATTACATATTGGAACTGTGTTGTAACAAAGGAAAAACTTTGTCATAACTCGGTCTGCTGACTCAGCTATAAGAGTGTAGTGTACACAGGGCCCAAAAAGAACCATGATTTTGTATGATTTACTGGATACAGTAAATATTTTTTCCTGACCAGGATGCACAAGGCCTAAGTAAGTCATCTCTGAAACACGCTCCAGCATCTGACAGCACTAAGTTCATGGAGGCCAGTGGTCATTTCAAACCCTTGTTTACCGCACATGCTTAATGTGTAGTTGTTGAAGGAACATTATTTTTCAATGAGGCATGTAGTTTTGATGTTCCTAGAACAGACATTAGGAGTCAAAGAGAGCCGGGGGGCGGGAGGGGACTGTATGAGCAGAGGCAAATACTTTATATTAAAGACAGAAATGCTATAATAAACACAAGTTTACCTCATAAATTGGAAGTGTATCAGAGTTCCAGGCATTGATTCTAGCTTCATTAACGTCAACAACTGTAACCTTGATTTTAGGGCACATATGTGCAATGACACTACATGTTGGCCCACCAACATAGCCTGCACCAATACAGCAGATCTTCTTAATTTCAAACATGGTTGCTCTAACGGAGAAAGGGACAGAGGGGGAAAGAGAGAGCGAGATAAAAAAAAAAAAAAAAAAAAAAAAGAGAGAGAGAGAGAGAGGCACGGTCATTGTACAGTAATTCAAACAGTAAAAGCCACTGATTGACTATGGTAGCATAACAGGAGACTATCAGAAACATTTCCTTACATAATTAGTATAATCATAAAAAGAGCATCCCAATTGAGCAGCCATTGAAATTAGCTAGTTAGTCTCTTGTGTCCAGAAAGACTTAAATCCTAGCTATACTAGCTAGGGAAATTCTGCTAGCATCTTTGAAATGAGACATACATAGAGCATTAGAAAAATGCTAACGTATTTTCCATAGCCATCTTAAAAGAGGAACTAAAAATATGACAAACATAAAGATCATTCCTGTTTAATAGAAAAACTAATATTGTATGGTCTAAAGCGTAAATTGAGTCTACTCTTTTAACAATAGTTTTACTTCACAGTCTAATTTTAATTTTAGTTAGTTTCAGCAGTGGTAAATCATGATAAACCACTCACTGCTAACCAAACAGTAACGATTCTCAAAATTAATCACCAGAGTTCCTATTCTGTCTGGAACTGAGCAACCTCTCATTGAAGTCTTTGGGACTAGATAGTGCTCAGCCACTTCAATGACTGGACCATGGAAATGATAAATGCTTACAAAGTTTTGAAAATTTATACATCAAAATACAGCTATCAAATCAACCATGCTGAACAGTGACATAGCATGCAACTAAGTCTAGTTATCAAAATTAATTTTAGAAATAACATTGATATAGCTTATACTAATTTTGATGAGAAATTTCTCACAATTAGCCTTTTCTTCCACAACTCATTAATTTATTCATTTTAGAAATTTCTAAAGCGTATCTATCACACCTTTCTTTGAACACAATGAACAATAGGCCCTGATCCTTCTCCCATTTAAATGTGTAGGTGTTTTGCCACTGATTTTCATAGGAGCCAAAGTTCAGCCCTTAAAACTACACAATTATATCAGATCATGTTGTCTCAGTATTTTAGGATCACTGTAATCATGACATGATTCAGCTCTATTTCCCATTGTGCTCTACAATTCCTAAATCTTACCGGATGTAGTTATCAGTCATTTTCCAGGTCATCACATTACTTTTACTACAGCAGTAGAGATTGCCTTCCTCTTTCCTCCCGCTCCCCAAAATATATACTGAAGTATTACTGTATATGCAATAAATTGGCTCTAGAGAGGCAAGAATTCTTAGTACATTATTAATGTGATTACACTATTTCCTTTTTAACTAAACTTGTCTCACCGCTGACAAAAGATACTTCTATCAATCACTGATTATTTTAACAACTATTACATCACTTTTGGTAGTGTGCATTCTAGACAAGGGTACCCCACCCCTGCAAAAACGTGAAATGTTACAATAAAGTGAATGCTAACCGGCCCCCTTCTTAGCCATCTCAGTAGAGAGATCACTGAATGGGCCTTAGCACTACACTTCCTTCTAGGACAGCATGGGGAAAGCTTGCAGTGCGTGCTATTGCTCATGCTGTATCCTGTATGTCATCTGTGAACAGAAAGAGGACTTCAGTCTTTAAGGTGAGCAAGGCTATGTTCTAGGCATGTAACATTTCAACAACAGAAGAGAAAATGTGGTTATAGAAAAAGATTTTAAAAAAGAAACAGCATAACAGATTTACACTCAACAGTCACCAGCCAGCAGGATACTAACACTTCACATTTTTGTGGGCAGCCTTGTAGAGAACGGATATTGCGAAAGCTTTTAAAGAAATGCAACAGTCTTTGAAAGAGTTGGACAAAGCAAGACTCCGGCAATGCCCCAGACCTGGGTGGAAGTTCACTGTGTGCTTCTGATCCCTGGAAGCTAAAGGGCAGGAAAACCACCACCAACGGCACAGTAACCTACACGGAAATCAGAGAGAGCCCCTCTAATCCATGCTCCCCGGGGCCAAGGCAGGACGGGTCCCTACCCAGCCCTTTGTCCTGCTGTTTGAGATGACCCAAGCTATATGGGAAGAACCGTGCCCAACACTTCAGGGAGCGAAGGAAGACGATCTCGAGCGCGCCGGGGCTCGGAGGGCTGGGGAGGAGGAAGAGGGAGGAAAATCCCGCCCCTACAAGGCAGGGGATACGGATACATACAGCGCGAACGCTGCGGGCCGCTCCCGTCCCTGCGGCCGGGGATCCCGACGCTCCGAGTCCCTCCGAGCGGGAGATGAAGATGCAGCCGGAGCGAGGGCTGGTGGCGGGACGGGGACAGGCGCCTAGCCAGGCAGCGGCCAGGCTCGAGCCGCTATTTAAAGAGTCTCTTCCCGGGGGAGGGGCCGGGCTGAGCCGCACCCAGGCTGGGACGGGCGGGAGCCTGGGGTCTCTCCCCCGCGTCCCGCCCACCCGCAGCCAGCGAATGCCGGCAGGACAGCTCAGCACCGGCTGAGGCGGTGGGCGAGGAGCGGCAGGATCCCCGGGCCCAGCTGGCTGGCGGGGAGAGGGGCAGGAGGTGACCTGCGCGCTCCCTCTCTCTGCTCCGCTTCCCCGGCGGCCTTGGGCCAGCAGCTCCGCCGCCCGCGCTGCAGCGGGGCCTGTCCCCTCTGCTGAGTCCTCGCCTCAGCTCCCTGAACACACAGGCCTCTGTGCTGGGCCCGCTCCCTGCCTCTCGGGCTGGCTCACCAGCGCTCACAGGCGGCTGGAGTCAGCGGTGGCTGCAAGCGGATTTTAGTCTTGATGGTTTGAGCAGCTCCCAGATAGCCCCTCTCAGGGCCCAGGGAGGCCACTGCGGGGCGCTTTGAAGCGGTGGCCTCTGTGAGGGCGGCCTGTCTGGGCTGTCTGGGTCCGAATAGCCATAGTGGCCAAAAACCCTTCCAATTGCTGCTTAAAACAGCGGCTCTCAATCAGGGGTACATGTACCCTTGGGGGTAGGCTGAGGTCTTCCAGGAGCTACATCGACTCATCTAGATATTTGCCTAGTTTTACAACAGGCTACATAAAAAGACAGTACAAATTAAAATTTCATACAGTGACTTGTTTATACTGCTCTATATACTATACACTGAAATGTAAGTACAGTATTGCTATTCCAATTGATTTATAATTATATGGTAACAATTAGAAAGTAAGCAATTTTTCAGTAGGATTTTGCTGTGACACTTGTATTTTTAAGTCTGATTTTGTAAGCAAGTAGTTTGTAAGTGAGGTGAAACTTGGGGTACATAAAATAAATTAGATTCCTGAAAGAGGTAAAGTAGTCTGAAAAAGTTAAGAGCCGCTGGCTTAAAAGACTGTGCCCCATCCCATCAGCCCCAAACCTGGCTTCAGCATGCACATGTGGGTGACCTCTAGGTTGCAGTTCCCAAGGAAGGACCCAGTCTGTTTAGTAACACAGGTCACACTCTGCACTCAATCCCAGTTGAGAAAGGCCTGTTCGAGATATCTACCCCAGGAGTAAAAGCCCTCCACAGCACTCTCCCTTCCTCTGAAAACCCTCATCTCCCACTTCCAGGCTGCTTTGGAACAATGAAAACTGTTGACCAGTAGGGGAGGTTTGTGATTGAGGGAGGCAAAACTTTCCCAGGAGCAGAACCTAAATTAGGGAACTTCCACAAGAGATAAGAATGACCCTGTGGCTAGCCTCCTTCAGAATTTAGTGCATAACATTCATGTCTTTACTTTCTATCAATGAGCTCCTCTGTCACACACATAAACATACCCATTGATGAAATGCTGTGAGTTGCACCCAGTTTGGCCCACATAAGTGCCAATTGTCACTACAAGTGTGATAGCATTTGGTTGTCTGGTATGGCTAGAGGAATCTATGATCTAACACTTTTTGTTTGTAGAGTTAAGTGGGACAAAGTTACAGGACCATGTTCAGGGGTGGCCCTAGACTAACTGCCAACAACTGGTGCCCTAGGAGAACCATGCAGTTGGCGCCCCCACCCCCAAACCCCAAGGGAGATCTAGGCTGAGGTTTTTTGGTAAACTGGGAAATGGTTTGCCCCTTTTTTCCTTTTAATGTATTTTAAGCATTTATTTTAAACAGAGGCTTAATTATTTGGTTTGTCCATCCATCCGTCTGTCCAACCAATGCTTCTGAGATAAGATAAAATAGAGACATGAAATTTTCAGAATAGATTTGTACACGACAGCTAGATGATATTTCAGTCTGATTTCAAATAAAAATGCATTAAAAATGTTAATTATAATTTTTATTATTACAAATCCAAAATCATCCATTACGCTCTCCTGCTTTAACTGCCATTACCACCACATCCAATACAGAAAGAAATAAGAAAACTTTTCAATTAACTTTAACCTGTATTTACAAAACACTCCAAATAAAAAACACTCTGTGCTGTTAAAACATGACTTTTCTTGCTTTAAGTTTTGAAAATTCAGTCACTAGTTCTTTTAGATCCAGTTTTCCAGCTAATTCATGCTCTATTGACATTGTGGCAAGTCCAACAAGTCTCTCTTGCACCATTGTTGAACGCAGATATGTTTTTATTGATTTTAACTTTGAGAAGCTACGTTCTCCACTAGCTACAGAAATTGGCAAAGTTAAAAGAATGCATAGAGCTATAAAAATGTTTGGAAAACTGCATTTATTTTCATAAACAAACTTCAGTACTTCTTCAGGAGTGGAATATTTCTTAAGTCGTCTTGAAAAAGCCTGAAGCTCACTACACAAATCTGTGGCATCAATGTCTTTTGAATTTTCATGAGTCAATGCCGGCTCCAGTTTTATACAAAATTCTCTTATCTGTTTTGCTGTTTTCTTTTGCAAGCTGTGAATATCACATAGAAAGCCAAATACTGACTCTAGCTGGTGCATCTGTCAAAATCTTTTGTCAACCGAATGAATAGCAGTATCAAGGACTGCAAAGTAGAAATTCACTTTGAACCTTTGTTTTGGGTTCTGAATGGGTGTGTCTCGTCCTTCATACTAAAACTGCTGCCAAATGCGAACTGGCTCTGGTTCAAATTCTGTCAGAAAGTCTATTTCTTCAACAAGTTCAAGAGAATCTACCAGTGTTCTTTCGAACCCTTCATCACGTCTGAATTCCTCCAGAATATTTTTAGTTTGCTGCAGTTTTTGATTAGCAGAATGTATGTTCAGGTTCTTTCCTGAAGCTGCTTACAAGTGAGGTTAATCTTGAAAAGGATATTATACCACAAAATGAGTGAAGTCACAAATTTGAACTTGAAAAGGCCATTTGCAAGAGCTTCTGCATCTAAACGTGCCATATTGCCAGATGATCCAGTAAAGGTAGTATCATCAGAAATGTCAGTTAGGGCATCATAAATGTTTTGAAGTTCATAGTGAAGAGGCCTCAAAGCATCAATGAGACTCTCCCATCTTGTCTGACTAAGTGGTTTCACAGTTACAGAATTCACATGGTGAGTCAGAATCTCCCAACGGTGTGTTGATCCTGAGAAAAACACATAAACACCTTGCACCAGGTCAAAGAAACTGCTTGCCTCCAAACAACATCTAGCAGCATCACTGACAACCAAATTCAGAGAATGTGCACTGCAAGGAATGAAAAAAAAAAGGCCCTAGGATTGATTTCCATCATTCTCCTTTGCACACCATTGCCTTTACCCTTCATATTACTCCCATTATCATAGCCTTGGCTATCTAAGTTTTCAACAGATAATGACATTGTTTCAAGTTCTTGTAGAATAGTTTGTCATAAATGCTCCAGTCGTCTTCTTCAGTGGTACGAAACCCAAAAAATGTTACTTTATGAGCACTTCAACATTATTGTCATCTGCAGACTTTTCCATATCCACAAAACGAATTAACATCATCATTTGTTCAACATGACTCACATCTGGTGTACAGTCCAGTATTATTGAAAGTATTTTGCAGAATGGGCAGCTTCTACAATTTTCTTTTTAATGGCATTTGCTAGGATTTGAATCAGTTCATTCTGCATATTTTTTCCTAAGTAATAAACCCGTGTTTCATGATCAGTTATTTTACGTAGATGCTCCTTCATGACTGGATCAAACAAAGCTAGGTATTCAACAAATTTTAAAAAGTTTCCATTATCTGTAGTGTATAATTTTTCATTTCTACCGCAGCCTTGGAATGCTAAATTTTGCCCACCGAGAACTCTCACTAAAGCAATCAGATGCTCTAATATTTGTTGCCAATATTCTTCTTTTTCCTTGATCACACGTACATTTTCTTCATCAATAGTTTTTCCTTTTTTCAATCATAATTCAAGTTCTTTCCAATTCTGAAAACATTACAAATGTTCTGTACTTCTTTCATGTGAAGAGAGAATTGAAGATATGTTTTTCCAGTCCTTCGAACCATTTTCAGTAAGTGTTGTACCAATTGCTTGATTTCTAAACAACTTGCAGCAAAAGCAAAACACAGAGACCTTCAACACTGAATATTGTAACCAGTTTTGATTAATTTCTTCCCCATTAATAAGTTTCTCTTGTAATCCTGAGCAGAGAATTGTCTTTTATTTCCATCCTTAGGGAAGGGAAATTCATGAACTTGTTCGGGTCCATGTTCCACAAGAATTTGTCGCACATCTGGGCCATGAAGCTGGGTCCCCATACTGTAACTTGTTTGTAACTTCCTCATCCTTTCTTCCTTCTACTTCATTTACTTCAATTTCTGCATGTCTCTCTGAAGGTGAATAAATTTTCTCCACTTCCATATTAGTCTGATGCTGTGAGCTGCCTTCATCTAGAAGTAAGTTTCCATCATCTTGAGTTTCCAAACTGCTTCCATGCGGATGTGAGCTAACCTCCTCTCCAAGTAAAATTCCTTCATCTGGATGCTGCGAACTGCTTCCATCTTTATTTGGATTAAAGAGAAGACATTTCAAGAAGGATCCCTGCTGTTTTGCTTGGTTCCTTTCCTTCTCAGCCTTTTGTTTACAATACTCATCTCCTGAGGGTTTTATTTTTCCTCTTTCTGCCATAGGGCATTTGAATATTGTTATGTACTGTGCTCCCGACTGTAAGCATTATAGCGTTAAGGATGGTTGACACACCCACCACGTGGTTGGCATTTAAACCACATTGCAGCCATCCCAACACGTCTTTTCATTGCTTAAAGGTTCAATGATTAGTAACATATACTCACTTACTTATTAAAACAGTTAGTCTCAGCGTTTACACGGAAACAAAATTACCTTTTTTGACGTTATAACCCGACACCGGTTCTTTGGAAAGTAATCCCCTTCCTCACGGTTACCCGCTTGGAGTGTGACATCATCACTTTCATAGTCTATTAAGCGTTAACGCTGTTACTTTTCTTTTATGGACCTTATTTATTACATGTGAACCAGTTATAACAAAGAAAAGTTCATCATTATACAGTCTTAAAGATACTCACATTTTGGATTTATAATGCTGAAAGACATTGTTCTTTATTCTTTGGCACCAAGAAACACAATTTTCCATAGTATTCGCTCGATTCTTAACTATCTACCTGCAACGTGTGTTAAAATGACCGTTTGACATGTATCAACTCGCAATATCTCCGCTCTACATGAATTTCCAGCTATGCAACCTTGATGTATATTCGAGTTAGGTGTCACTAGCATTGTAGCTCTTGCCGCTGGCGGATGTGTTTCATTGTGGCTGAGTTATTGCTTATCAAAATTGCAGAGTGGGTCATCTTGACCCTGTGTCACAAATTAAAAAAAAATCTCGCTAAAATATTATTTATTTTTGCAGTAAATAAAAGATTTGACATATTAATAAATGATCAGAGGTGTAGAGAAATGAATTATAATTCATATTCCCTCTGTACACGCACAGGAATTGAAATAATGTCTTTTTCTTTATTTTATTTGTATTTTTTCATCTTTCATTTTTTTTTCTTTTTTTTTTTTTCTTTTTTTTTTTCCTTGAATTTGGTGCCCCATTTAACTCGGCACCCTAGACGACCGCCTAGTTCACCTATATGGACGGGCCGCCCCTGACCTTGTTGCAAATAAAATTGTATTAAAGCATGGATTATCCTAATCATGGCAAACAACTATGCTCTGGGAATTTGACATGCCTTGTAACCAGGCCCTGCAGTGACCCCGTGATACAGCCCAATCTCACTTTTCAAGGTTACAAGAAGTATTTTGTTGAAGTCTTTTTATGCCTTCTATTTCTTCATAGCTATGCTAATTCTCAGAAATTACAATGTATAAAAGGACTGCAACAAAATAGCTCTTCAATTCATAGCTCTGGCAAGTGTAAATTTCTAACTATATAGGGGCATCCGGGCAGGTGTACTTATTAGAAAAAATATCGCTGTTGAAACAAAATAGCTGTAGTTTATCTTGAAGTCCCTAGGCTCCCTGTAACTACAAGTACAGATTCATGTAGTAAGATAAATTAGTTAGGGTTGGGGCTGGTCCACACTAACCCCCCACTTCGAACTAAGATACGCAACTTCAGCTACGTTATTCACGTAGCTGAAGTCGAACTATCTTAGTTCGAACTTACCGCGGGTCCACACGCGGCAGGCAGGCTCCCCCGTCGACTCTGCGTACTCTTGACCGTCACTCCACTTCCTGTTTTTTCCTTAGTTGTCCCCAGAGATTAGTTGGTTCCTGGGTCCAGTGGTCCCTCCTGCTAGGCTGGGGGAGGGGCCTTTAGAAGTGGGCGGGCTTGTGCCCGCCCACCTCCCAGTTGTTTCCAATAAGGGGGGGACTCCGCGTACTCCTCTCGCGGAGCAGGAGTACCGGCGTCGACGGCGAGCACTTCCGGGATTGATCCGGGATCAATTTATCGCGTCTAGACAAGACGCGATAAATCGATCCCAGAAGATCGATTGCTTACTGCCGGACCCGGAGGTAAGTATAGACGTACCCTTAGAAAGGTTAGATTTGTATTGGTAAATGTCAATAAACATTAACTTAACTGAACACATACAAATGGATGAAAATATATTTCCATCAATAATAATATAATTTAGAGATGGGTGGGGTGGATTAACGCACGAACCCATAGGGCCTGTGCCCAGGAGTCCTGGCCAATTTGGGGGCCCCAGGAGCACCGGAACCTGTGTAGAATGGAGGTGGGCTACCAGCACCGGAACTGTGGCTCCACCTGTGCTCCTCCTCTTCCTCTGATGCCCCATCCCCGTTCCTCTTCTTCCCCCGCAGGCCCTGGCCAGACTGAAAGCTGGAGCCAGGCCAAGGTAAGAGCTGCTCAGGGAGCCCGGGCCACTGTGGGGAGTACCAGACCCTCCACTTCCTCTGGGTGGGGAGGCTGGGGGGACCAAGAGCAGCCCCCCAGCCTGTGTCTCTACCCACCAGGGCACGCCACCCAGGGCAGGTGGAGGATCCAGGGCTCCCCACAGTGGTCCAGGCTCCCTGAGCGACTCTTAGGGGCCTCGGGGAGGAAAGCGGGAGCAGGGGACAGGGCCCCATGGTGTGGGGGGGGGAATAAGGTCAACCTGAGCCCTCCCACCACCAGGAAGAGGCTGGTGCTGTTAGCAGGGCCTGCACTTCGCAGCGGGGTAGCTTTATCAGCTCCCCTGCTGCAAAGCACAGCTCCTGCCACCACCACTCCACATCTGCCCAAGGCTTCACCCATGTTAAAAAGCGGGTAGGCATGGCCCTCCCATTTTTAAAAAGGGGGAGGCATGGATGCTCCCAGTTCCGGCACCCCAAGCCTCCACGGTGTGGGGGGTCCAAATATTATTTGTGCCCAGGGCTCCAATAAATCTTAATCCGCCTCTGGAGATAGGCAAAGTGGGAATAGATATGTTTGAGAACTTATTACAGTTTAATTTAAGATATTTACTTTGTGTATTGTGACATGTGATGTTGACAATTTGTGTTTTATTAGTAATAAAGTTTAACTTTTTATATCTCAATGTCTACTATCATTAAATGATTGTTTGGCCCCAGTCCCATCTGACCCCTGATAATTTCCTGCAATTGTGAAAATTTAAATTGATAAAAATAAAAAATGCTTAAAACCCATAATTAGGTGCAACTGGGAAAATTTAAATCAATTAATGTAGAAATTTGTTTAAAAATAAACCTTGATATCCATTGAAGTTATAAAAAAAATTCATATTCTGTCAGGCCTAATTAGACTTCAGTGCAGTTTACTATGTGTAAGTCTTTCAGATGAGATTTTAAGAATGGAGGTTCTGTTTGTCGTATGTGGACATTAAAGATCCCATTATTCTATTATTGAGAGATGGGGTTAGCCTCAGTATCTCTGGCCAAAAGTCACTCCTTCCACCTTTGTGCAGCATGCTATATACCACACTTTATACCAGAGGTAGCTGCATTTTGTTGGTGGAGTACAGTATGTTTATAGCACTTTGGGCTATTTCAGGATGAAATCCTCTCTATAAATAATATTAATATTTATGACAAAATATATTTTACATTAATTTGTCTCTTCCGCTCTTCTAGTGCAGTCCTTCCTCAATGAAAATGACATTGAGAATGAAGGCACGCACCTATAAAATAATATTGGAAGGTTAAAAATCCTATATTCATTTCTCATGCACTAGTGCACTGTAATGTCTGGGTTCTCCAAAGAAAATGTTTAAACATGAACAAAAAATTGTTTAACTGGAATTATGCAGTCTTAAGAGTTTGTAAAATCTTGTGCTTACCAAGCATGAATTTTGGATCTAAATTGAACTGAAGTGGTCCTTATAAAGTAATGGAGCACCCCACTTACACCTTGCTCACATTTTTCTTCTCTTTTATATGTATCATTTTAGAAATATATATATTAAAAAAATCTATTGAGGCCAGGAGAGGAAAGCAGTAGAGGTATGCTCAGATGTCTGAGAGCTATAACCCTGGTATTAGAGCTGCGTGGAAATTTTTCAGTGGAACATTTTTCTTTTGGAAAATGCCAAGTTGTTGTAACCAAAATGTTTTGCAGAAACATGTAATCTTTGATGAAAGTGCATTTAAAAAGAAAAATTGAAAAAAAAAAATTTAGGACTTTTTGGAACAGAATGTTAAATTTTCTGTCTCAAAACTACTTTTTGTTTCAGTTTTTTGTGTACGTTATAAAGCACAAACTACCACTTATCATACATGGGTAAGGGTGCCAGATTTTTCTGCTGCTTTGCACATACTGAACTTTTATATAAATGCTGCTTTGATCTTTCTTGTTATGGTGCACAGTAGAACTTCAGAGACCAAGGGCCTGATTCTTATTTATGTGAATGCCCTGGTTCGCTGCTCTTGACTTTTGTGTAAATGAATGTGTTTTCACATATTTAGAATGTGTTTTCAGAATATTTAATTGTATGTTTATACCACAGTGATTGGGATGTGAAAAAACTAAGTAAGTGTCACAAACACCTCTTACCTTTCCCTCTTCTCCATTCCATTCATACTAACCTATATGTTGCACTTTTTGGGACACACAAGGGCTGATTCTCTACTGCCTTTTACCTTATGCAATCATTTATACCTATGCAAACTGAGTGCAAATTTGGTGTAAAGTGCTACCAAATCAGAATGTTAACATTTTACATCTCTTAACACGTGTAAGTGATTGCACATAGTGCAAGGCAGAGGAGAATCTGGCCCTCTATTTGTTCCTACACCAGAAGTGGGCAAACTATGGCAGGACCCTCCTGCCCGGCCCCTGAGCTCCTGCCCTAGGAGGCTAGCACTCAGTCCCTCCCCTGCTGTTCCCCCTCCCCCACAGCCTCAGCTTGCTCCGCTGGCGCAATGCTCTGGGCGGCGGGGCTGAGAGCTCCTGGGGCAGCACAGCTGCAGAGCTGAGGCCTGACCCGGTGCTCTCTGCTGTGTGGTGGCGTGGCTGGCTCCAGCCGGGCGGCGCGGCAGCCGGTCCTGGTGCTCTGGGTGGCGCGGCTGTAGTGCTCCCAGCCACCGGTGTTCAAGGCAGCATGGTCAGGGAGCAGGGGGGTTGGATCAAGGGCAGGGGAGTTTGGGGTGGTGGTCAGGGGTCGGGGGTGTGGATAGGGGTCGGGGCGGTCAGAGGGCAGGGAACGGGGGGTTGAATGGGGGCAGGGGTCCCCAGGGGGCAGTCAGGAAGGAGGGGGGATTGGATGGGGCGGCAGGGGCAGGCAGGGGTTCCGGGGGCGGTCAGGGAACAGGGGGGGTTAGGTGGGGCAGGAGTCCCGGGGGGGGCCGTCCGGGGGTGAGAAGCGGGGGGGGGCAGATAGGGGGCAGGGCCGGACCACGCCTGGCTGTTTGGGGAGGCACAGCCTCCGCGAACCGGCCCTCCATACAATTTTGGAAACCCAATGCAGCCCTCAGGCCAAAAAGTTTTCCCGCCCCGTCCTACACTATACTCATCAGCCCGCCTGTCCTTCAGTAGCGATAGTGTAAGGCTATGTTTTAACTTCAGAAGTGTGTTTTTACATTGAAATATCTAACTCGAGATAGCTATTGCCATATAAAATCCTAATGGAGAGAAAGGGGCTGTAGTTTTAAGCTCAGTGTAGCTAGTCAAGGTAAATCCAGGTGGGAGTATAGAGTTGACTAGTGCTCTAATTCTAGGAGGAGGGCCCCCTTACTACTTTTAGGGGTTACTTCATCTCTGTCTTATGTCCCCCATATTTCTCACTGCTGTTTGGCTTGAAGCAAGCCACTTGACATTCAGGTCCCCTCTACTTTTTTCCCATAATTTGAGCACTGGAGTTAACCTCGATTAGATAGATTTAGGTAAAAACTACTGTGCCTTGTTTCACTAGGATTTTACATTGCAGTAGCTAGCTCAATGTAAAACACACATGGATTTATGGAAAATAGGTTGTCATAACTATAAAGGGAAGGGTAACAGCTCTCCTGTGTACAGTACTATAAAATCCCTCCTGGCCAGAGACTCCAAAATCCTTTTACCTGTAAAGGGTTAAGAAGCTCAGGTAACCTGGCTGACACCTGACCCAAAGGACCAATAAGGGGACAAGATACTTTCAAATCTTGGGGGGGGGGGGGGGAAGGCTTTTGTTTGTGCTCTTTGTTTTGGGGGTTGTTCGCTCTTGGGACTAAGAGGGACCAGACATCAATCCAGACTCTCTGCATCTTTCTGAACAAGTCTCTCATATTTCAGACTTGTAAGTAAACAGCTAGGCAAGGCGTGTTAGTTTACCTTTGTTTTCTCAACTTGTAAATGTACCATTTACTAGAGTGTTTATCTCTGTTTGCTGTACTTTGAACCTAAGGCTAGAGGGGGGGTCCTCTGAGCTCTTTAAGTTTGATTACCCTGTAAAGTTATTTTCCATCCTGATTTTACAGAGATGATTTTTACCTTTTTCTTTAATTAAAAGCCTTCTGTTTAAGAACCTGATTGATTTTTCCTTGTTTTTAGATCCAAGGGGGTTGGATCTTGATCCACCAGGAGTTGGTGGGAGGAAGGAGGGGGGATGGTTAATTTCTCCTTGTTTTAAGATCCAAGGGGTTTGGATCTGTATTCACCAGGGAATTGGTGAAGAGTTTCTCAAGGCTTCCCAGGGAAGGGAATTAGCTTTGGGAATGGTGGCAGCGGACCAGATCTAAGTTGGTAGTTAAGCTTAGAAGTTTTCATGCAGGCCCCCACATTTGTACCCTAAAGTTCAGAGTGGGGAAGCAGCCTTGACATAGGTCTTGTCAAATTAACTTGATTTTTTTTTTCAGATATGACAAGTTTGGTTGATAAAGGTAATAGTGTTGATTAATATACTTAGATATCTGTGAGGCATTTGACTTGGTAGCACATAACATTTTGATTAAGAAACTGGAACGATATCAAATGAAGATTTCACACATTAAATTAATTAAAAACTGGGTAAATGATAGGGCTCAAAATTTAATTGTAAACAGAGAGTCATCATTCAGAGGCGGTATTTCTAGTGGAGTCCTGAATGTATCAGTTGTTGGTGCTGCATTATGTAACATTTTTATCAAAGACCTGGAAGAAAGCAAAATCATTAATGATAAAGTTTGCAGGTGACACAAAGTTTGGGAGAGTGGTAAATAAGGAAGAGGACATGTCACTGATACAGAGTGATCAGGATCACTTGGTAACCTGGGCTCAAACAATGTGCATTTCTATACAGCCAAATGTGAAGTCCTACATTTAGGAACAAAGAATTCAGCCCATACTTACAGGATAGAGGACTCCATCTTGGGAAGCAGTGACTTGGAAAAAAGACTTCTGGGGTCATGGTGGGTAATCAGGTGAACATGAGCTTCCTGTGCGATGCTGTGGCCAAAAGGCCTACCGTGATTCTTGGATGAAGAGAGGTTATATTACCTCTGTATTTGGCACTGGTGTGACCACTACTGGAATACTGTGTCCAGTTCTGGTGTCCACAATTCAAGAAGGATGTTGACAAATCAGAGAGGGTTCAGAGAAGAGCCACAACAGTGAATAAAGGATTAGTAAACATGCTTTATAGTGATAAAATCTGCCCCAGATATGGTTATTTGTGGCTAGGGACTGTGTCTTTCTGTGTTTGTACAGTGCCCAGCATAATTTGGCCCCAATTCTGGTTAGGTTCTTTGGGCACTACTGTAATATAAAATAGCAATAAATAAAAACAAAACCCATGCAGGATAAAAAGCACTTAAACTTAGAGGAAAAACACCCTGAAAATTCTGATATGAATATCCTTTTAAGCCTCCACTCCTTTAGTTGTCTGATGATAGCACTTTGTTTTCTACCAAATGACCTTCTTCCTAATTAAATTATTTAAATCCATCTCTCACCAGACAGAGAAATTATTCACACTTCGTCCCAGGGATGATTACATTTGAAGGGCTTATCTATTGTTTAGTAAACATCTTTTTTTTTTCTGATGTTCTTTTGAAAAAACTATATACATTAGTCTAGAAGACATCAAAGTTATTCCATCAGAAGCAGTGCTGTTAGCAGTAGAATTGCTTTGATGAATATGAAGCATACTAAATCTCCCAACAGGAGAGATACTGCAGGCATAACAACCATGTCAATAAAACACACAGGAAATCTTAAATGCTAAAATAAATGCAGTGGAAGTCAAAATATAAGATCAGGAGGAGCTGCCTTCTTTCACCCAGCCCCAATTGGAGGAGCAACTATATTGCTACATGACTTTTTTTAACAATATATGGGGCTTTACTCATTTGCATTGTCCTGTTGACTTTGAGGTAGCTTGTGAATAAAGTGAGCAGGATTTGGGCCATGATTAAAAAAAGCTAAAAGAAAAAGTGGTATAATCTTTTCTTTCTTCTACATACTGAAGCTTGAGAGAATCACTCAGGCAGAAGGATGGGTGTGAGAACCTTAGGAAAGATGCATTCTCAAGTAAAAGTTTTTGACCTAAATAACTTTGATGGGGGGTGGTAGGGAGAGGAACATCTTGCACATTTGGAATGCTTGTTTTATTGAAAAATATCTGGATAAGCCAAATGTAGAGAAACAGTATATTTAATGCAGTAAATTTTATATTTACAGTGGCATAACCATCCAGTTGCATGCACACCTCGTAAAAAATGCTAGTAATTTTGGAGGTCTCTGCTACACATCTGGGCTCATCCTGCAGAGGAATATGCAAATATGGACTCATGCACATGCAGAGTCCTATTGAAAACAGCTGAACTCTATGTGGGCATAAGGATCCTCATTTGCAGAGATCTTTCAGGATTGTGCCCATGGTGGCGGGTGTGACGTTATCTGATTAAAATATGACCATATAGCTCATTGTTGCAACCACTGTTATATATTTACAACAAATCTGGTACAACATGTGGCATGTAAGATGTCTATGAAAAGGTTATGATTTGCTGGTTATGATTATGCTATCTGTATGCATGTATCATTTTTGTATTTGAAGTTATGAGTATTGGCTCTATACCTGGATTTCAAATGTTTGCTCCTGGGGTAACGCTCACAAGGTAGTTAGCCAGCACATCTTGGAGGGACTATTCAAATTGAGTGGCACCTGTCTGAACCAGTTCTATGCTGACCGTTGGCTGCCTTTCCCGCCAAAGTTCCAAAAGGGCACGAAAACTTCAACAAGAAGTTAAACAAAGATGGAGTCAAGCTGTTGTTTGGTAGGCACGCCATTTTGAATTTCAGACTCCATGTAATACATGGTCAAATACCTTAACCAAATGTAAAGGCATAAAGTATAACTTATTCTAAAGCACAAAGCAACTTGTAATCTCTATTTCATATACAAAAACACGTTACAGTAAATACAGTCCTTGGTGTAGTGCCCAGCCCCTGAGAGAGCTTCTTTGGATATCTTTCTTGCCAATTTTCAGTGCACAATTTTTCCTTCTACCCACAAGGTTTGTTGTTAAATGGGATTCTACAGCTTCTCTGTGATTTACCTCGTGTCTGTGTTTTTTGTTTTTAATTCAGCTAATGGCTGTGACCCTCCATAAAAAATTGAAAAAAAAAAATCTGCTTACTGAGCATACTTTGCTATCTTTAATATCTGTTCTTACATTAAATATTTCTGTTCATCTTTGTGTTAGCAGCAAACAGTAACCCTGAAGAGCTTTTTTAAGAAAAGAAATGGCTTTGAAAGCAGCATAACAGTAGTAGCATATTTCTTTGCTTTTTTTTAACAGTCCGAAGCACAAAATACATTAATGATCCAGCTGTCATCACATGAAGCTTGAGGATCTAATAGAAGCTGTAAATGTAGTAGGCTTGTTTTATAAAGTAGCTGCTTGTCGTTCTTGATGATGAATGGCTGCTCTACTCTGAACCAGCATTACATAAACATTTTATAATAAGCTTTTCCTTAAGAACAAGAGTGTATCCTGTTAATTGGGATAATTGGTAAATAAATGAAATGCTTAAACAAATTCTTTATGTCTTCGCCCATTCTGTTTGTCTAGCAGCAAGAGTTGTAGCTGTTAAAGGGAATCGCAATGTAATAGGAAACAGATGGTAATGACTACATCTAATTACAATGGGGGTGGTGCAGGTTCCGGGATCTGACCCATTTTTATCTTATTTACTGACACAGGAAATGTTGGTCAATGAAATTTATCAGACATTCTTTGCAAGGTCATGAATTTATCTTTTTTATATAATTAGGCCAGATCTTCAGCTGGTGTAAAGTGAAGTTAATCGAGTTATGTTGATTTCCACCAAGTGTGGATCTGGCCCATGACAAGAGCTTTCCTGTTCTTCAAAGTTGCCTTATCTTTTCTGTGGGTTAAATTTTGGGTTGTTTAGTGTTGAAATTAGTGAGGATAGAAAAAAGTTTAGTTGGCCTAATGCTTTGTCAAACACACACAGCGTAGTTCCTATAAACAAAGTATTATTGGATATGTTTGAGGGCAATCTGTTTTATTGACCATGGCAAAGATTTGATACATTTCTCCTGAACATTCTATCTGTTCTAACAGGATCCAACATTCTTCTAGTTTTGAGAAAGACCAATCTACCAGAACTTTATTTGGCAGGCTTGATAACTGATCCAGTATTAGGAGCTGGAAAACCTCCTTCTGATCTGTTTATTTAGTAAGGTAAACTCTGTGGTTTTCCTTGTTTGTTTCCAAATGATTTTTATAATGCTATTTCATATATCTGCAATCATTTTATCATGTATGCTTGTGTGTAAAATTTGGAACAGGAAATATAGTTAAGGAAGTGCATTTATTTTTATAGCCGATGTTCTGTCTTTTGAAGATAAACTACGTTTTTTCCAACTGTCAATCTTTTGAGATGACATATGAGGGGTCCAAAATTAAGATCATAGAGCATTTCTAAATTGGCTGGAAGTAGCACTCTTAAATCTTTAAATGAGTTTATCATGTGTTTAAATCAAAATTTGTTTCTCATTCTGGGATATTTATTGCCTCTCTCTGTTTAATTATTGCTTATTACCCTCCTGGATTTTTGATTTCCTTTGTTATCTCCTAGGGTGAGGTAGTACAGGAATTCTTGACTAGTGGGGTTTGAGCTGCCCCGGTGGTAAGGCAATGCTCATTGGTTTGCACCCTATTGCTAGTGGGAGAAGAAAAGCACCAACATCCTGTAATTAGTAAAACCCAACAAAAACTGAGAAAGCAGAGAGATGGAACAGGTCATTTCCTCCTGCAGCTACTCTCTTTGCTCCACCCAGCCCACAGCATCTCCTCAGCACTCCACATTTTCCTCAGTGCTCAGCTCTGGAGGAAATGGTACTACCCTGGAGCTGAATTCTGTATGGGTAGAAAGGGAGGAAGCACTTGTATCAGTCTCTCACCAGCCAGCCCCACCTACATTCCCCCAGTCCATGCAGCATCCTAAAAATGCAGAAACAGTTTCTGGCTGTATCTACCTAAATCCCACAATCCAATGTAGACACTTAAAACTGTGGTATTTGAGTGGAGCACTCCAGTAAACCATGGATGGAAAAAGTATTGAACCCCTGAGTTAACAGATTTTGATTTCAAATAACGTGACAATATACTTATACAGTAGAACCTCAGAGTTACGAACACTAGAGTTACGAACTCATCAGTCAACCACACACTTCATTTAGAACTGAAATGACACAATCAGGCAGCAGCAAGGACCAGAAAAAAAGAAAAAGAAAAAAAAACAAATACTACACAGTACTGTGTTAAACGTAAATTACTAAAAAAATAAAGGGAAAGTAGCATTTTTCTTCTGCATAGTAAAGTTTCAAAGCTGTATTAAGACAATGTTCAGTTGTAAACTTTTGAAAGAACAACCATAAAGTTTTGTTCAGAGTTACAACCAACCTCCATTTCCAAGTTGTTCATAAGTCTGAGGTTCTACTATAACACAATTTTATGTTGTGTCTCTGCTATTGTTACCCCTTCTATTGTGCTATTTCTAACTTTCTGGGCCAAAGGTTCCAATGCAAAGGGCAGAGGGGAAATCCCTGTCTTGGTCCTCAAAGTATCTTAAACCTCTGAACTTGCTACCATTTATTCTGACTAGCTTGGGTTGTATGTAGGTCTGTGCTCATATCAAAAGTTAGAACCCATGCATGACAATGTTGTTTTTTGTAATTAGCCCTGATTAACAATCTAATCTTGTGTTGCTATTTGCTGGTTGATTATTTTTTTAACTGCTAAATCACTTTAGATGAGCTTTAAAATTAGTCAAAGTTGTTCTTAGATTTGTGCAATCTTGATTCTATCAAGAAATTCAGACAAAAACAAAAGGTTACTAAGATTTGAAATTTATTTGTCAATAAAAAGTGCATAGTACAAGCCCTTTATCCCAGTTCCAAATACTCAGTAGAAGATTAATAGTAAACCTCAAATGGCACAGACATTATTTTTGTTTGGCATGATTCAGACATTTTAAACCACCAATTTACATCAGGTACATCACATTATCATTTTTCATCTTTCGGTAACAAACATTACATGGCTAAGTGATCTGCAGACACTATATGAACACACATGATTTTTCATTTCAGAATATAATTGTGTTAAGCAGATGCTAAAATACTATTATTTTAACGAAGGTATAAACGAAGGTATAAACAAACTCTCTTCTTTATTTCTTTAATTTCTACAACTTGTCTCTTATTAGCTGAGCCTCAAACCTTTAATATAAAATTGATCATGGTCTTAAACTTTACATCCCACTAATCTCTTCCAAGGGGTTCCTCTTAAAATTTACAGTGTTCAGTTTTGTAATCATGATGCAGTTATTTCATCACAAATTATTATTATGGGCTAGATTCTGCCACCCTTATTAATGATGTTGCAGTTAGAACATTCTCTGACAATAGTCAAACTAATTACAATGGAACTACTTGTTGAGTAAAATAACATGAATAAAAGTGGCAAAATACAGGCTTATAATAGCTACTTTTACTTTAAGCAGTAATATTGGTCTGAAGTTTACATACTGGAGAGAATATCTCAGAATTTAAAAGGGATACATGTTGGCATGAGATAGTGGCCTGGCTACGTAGCAAAACATTTTGCTATACAATATTTCCACTGCTTCTCTTTCACATAGAAAATTTAAAATAGAAATTTACATAAGGAAAATACATATGTATAAAACCATTTGGACAACATTTTGACTAGCAAAATTTTAAGAAAAAAAAACTTGATTCAACACAGAACACAATTAAAAATTTCTCAGATTACAACGTGCAAACATCCATGACTATATATTGGCCAAAATTTCAAAGCAGGGTGCACAAAGCAAGCCTTCTATATACATATTAGGGCATCTAAATAGAAGTGGTCTGATCTTCAGAGGTGCTGAGTACCTGCAAGTCATACTGACTTCAACAGGAGCAGGGTTTGCTCAGTACCTCTGAAATGAAGCCCCTTCCAGTTAGGTGCTTACATATGGAGATAGGCTTCTAACTGAATGCACCCAAGTTTGAAGACTTTTGGCCATTGACAGAGGTGTCCCTAGGGTATGGTGAATTGGGGCGACCGCTCTGGGCCCCGCACTTTGGGAGGCCCCACAGGCCAGCGTGATTGGCCAGCGCAGTCGGTCCCGGAAGTGACGGGTTGGTCCTGGAAGTGACGGATTTGTCATTTCCGCCCTGGGCTCCACATACCCCTCGGGACGACCCTGGCCACTGATTCTTAGGGGGGACACAGGTACGGTAGGCAATGTAAGTATTTTTTGTTGGTTCCATAAAAAGATACCACATTACCTACACTGTTCAAAATGTTATTCCAAACAAAGATGTACTAGGTAAAAACTAGCAGTTGGATAGCGTATCCCAGTAATGTCCTTACAGTGTTTGTGGCCTATACTGCCATCAGTCATATTGGGACAAATTCTCTCGATTACACTGTTGCAATCCCACTGTCTTCAGTAAGGTTGCATCAGGCTAACAGACAATTTGGCCCAATATTATTATTTTACTAATGCTCCCTATCTATAGGTGCTGTATTACACAGCATACTGCTACAGAGAAGCTCAGTGGTGCAGTTATGTACATCGAATTATAAAAGCAATTTTTCAGATCTGTACTGTATGTTTACAAGACAATTTGGCTGACCTGCCATTTACCCTGAGGAGGACAACCCTATCTCTGATAACAAAGGGATCCAACATGGTATTCTTCCAGGGCCCAGTTATGCAAATCTTTACTCATGTGAGTACCTCCTATGGCTACTTTCAAAAGTAAGCAGTTCTCATGTGAGTAAAAGCTTGCAGGATCAGGCCATTAATTCCCTGCATATTTGTTCTCCTTACTTTTGTGGAAAGTACCTCCATAGCCATCTGGTCACACAAAACTGTCCTTTACATTATTCTCATTAATTTCTCAAATTGATAAGAAAAATATAGAGTGTTACTTTTCTGTACATCTTTAAAATGTTCTTAAATTATTTAATGTATGTTTAAAAAAAAGTCACTCTCACTAGTTCAAACGGAAGATGCATATGCGCGCACACACACACACACACACACACACACACACACAAACATTAAAGGGAAAATATATGCCGTATATCTTCACCTGCAATTTCTGTTTTGAACAAACCAACAACAAACAGATAAGAATCAAAAGTAATATATATATTACTTTTACTTATATATTTACAATATACAAGTAAAAACCAAATTGTAAGTAAGTGACAATTTTCTGAAGTTAATGACTGGTTAATAACATTTTGATCTTGTTACGTGTTGCAGCAAAAAAATTAAGATATTGATTATTATAAGATTATACTCAGGACAGAAAATTATAATGGATACTTGTCACTAGATTTTTCTTTTTGTAAAGTTTGTAAACAATTCTCTTTTAGAATTTAGTAGCCCAAGTTTTAGTTGTCTTTAAAAATATACTGAATCAGACAGCTCATTTATTGGTGAATGTATTTAATTTCATTTTGGTGATAATAATCTTTTGTGTAAATTCCTTACACATCAGACAAGTTTTTGATGGTGATAATTCTCAGACACATACTCATGCACACACACATAGATGTACATTCATTACAGCAGATGATCCATGCTTTTGCAACAGCCTAAAAACTAGGTTAGCGGTCCAAAGAGTTAAAGCTGCTCTGAACAGCAAGGTAAAGGTAAAGTAATTTCACTTTTTCTACCTAAAACTCAAGCTAATGTTTGCAACTAAGTTTCCAAAATATGTAGGGGAAAAAAGAGAATTAATCTGAAAAATAACTTTTAATGACTATAAATGCACAAGGATTTAAATTTTCCTTCAATTATGCCAGAGACCACTGCAAAGAAATTATGTATTGTAACCATTGTAACAAAAAGAGAATGAGTGGAATGTCCACAGTAAAACAACAACCAAAACCCCACCCCCTGCAGCTCCTTATTGTTTATTCAAATATCACTTACTAGGAATGGTAATATATAAAGCAAGAATTAATTTAAAAGTGAAATAGCTACTAGCTGTTCCATACCAAAATAATATCATCCTGCTTTATGACAGGTTTCAGAGTAGCAGCCGTGTTAGTCTGTATCCGCAAAAAGAACAGGAGTACTTGTGGCACCTTAGAGACTAACAAATTTATTTGAGCATAAGCTTTCCGATGAAGTAGGCTGTAGCCATTGCTGGCACATGATGGCATATATCACATTGGTAGATGTGCAGGTGAACGAGCCCCTGATGGTATGGCTGATGTGATTAGGCCCTATGATGGTGTCACTTGAATAGATATGTGGACAGAGTTGGCATCGGGCTTTGTTACAAGGATAGGTTCCTGGGTCAGTGTTTTTGTTCAGTGATGTGTGGTTGCTGGTGAGTATTTGCTTTAGGTTGGGGGGTTGTCTGTAAGCGAGGACAGGTCTGTCTCCCAAGATCTGTGAGAGTAAAGGATCATCTTTCAGGATAGGTTGTAGATCTCTGATGATGTGATATATGCCATCATGTGCCAGCAATGCCCCTCTGCCATGTACATTGGCCAAACCGGACAGTCTCTACGCAAAAGAATTAATGGACACAAATCTGACATCAGGAATCATAATACTCAAAAACCAGTGGGAGAACACTTTAACCTGTCTGGCCATTCTATGACAGACCTGCGGGTGGTTATCTTAAAACAGAAAAACTTCAAAAACAGACTCCAACGAGAGACTGCTGAGCTGGAATTGATATGCAAACTAGACACAATCAACTCAGGGTTAAATAGGGACTGGGAATGGCTGAGCCATTACAAACATTGAATCTATCTCCCCTTGTAAGTATTCTCACACTTGCTTCTTAACAAACTGTCTGTACTGAGCGATCTTGATTATCACTTCAAAAGTTTTTTTTTTTCTCTTACTTAATTGGCCTCTCAGAGTTGGTAAGACAACTCCCACCTGTTCATGCTCTCTGTATGTGTGTATATATATCTCCTCAATATATGTTTCACTCTATATGCATCCGAAGAAGTGGGTTGTAGCCCACGGAAGCTTATGCTCTAATAAATTTGTTAGTCTCTAAGGTGCCACAAGTACTCCTGTTCTTCATCCTGCTTTATGTAAATGCAAAAGGAAAATAGTATCGAATGGGATTTAGTACTCTGATCACTTGCGTTCATTTGGTCGTGCAAGGTTTTAGCTGTCGAGCATTTCCAGAATTACAAGGTCTAATCCACTGGTGGGGCTGGTGGTTCTTGTCCCTGGTTGTACAAAAGGAAAAAAAATGCACTGATTTAGAAATTCTAGTCTACCAAGCATGACTTATAAAAAGAATGAATACAAAGGAGATACATGCTTCCTGTTTTTTAAATCCTCCTCCAATATTCAAAGTAAATAACAAACAGACGCAATTCTGTTTTTCCCTTCAGCATGGATTTTGCCAACCCCCAACTACAGTCCCAAAGGTCCCATTTCTACTCTTATTTGTTTGCTTACATTCCTCCCACATTGACAGTGTGCTGGGATCACTGATCTTCTCGCAGGTTGAAGACAACTGGATGGATGCAGCTTCAACTGAAGGAGAGTTATTTGAGTATGTAGGAATTTAGGCCTACATTAGGCCTGAGTGAACTATGGTTTTAAATTGAGTTTGGATTTTAGCATGAGTGATAGGTGTAAAGCATGTGACCAGAAAGAATTAGGGTTGCCAATTTTGGTTGGACATATTCCTGGAGGTTTCATCACAACATAATCTTTCATTCCTGGAAACTCCAGGGCTATCATGGAGGGTTGGCAACCCTAGAAGGAATAAGATAATGAAAAAGGAGGATTGTTTGTATAAAACTTGTAGTGACCTTTAAAATACCAGCGTATCTTATTTAAGGTTTGGGTTGAGATAACAGAAATCAAGAAAATATAGCTAATTAGATACCAGGTGCAGTAAATAATTGGTCTTTTTCATTTGTTATAAAACAATGCTTAGTTTAGTGGTTAGAAAGAAATATGGCAAAATGACATAAGAAAACCTTGAAGAAACAGGCCCAATCACTAATCTTGTCTTGACCAGAGCAGAGGACAGGGTTCAGACCTAAGCTGTTTCATCTGACCTGAGTCAAGTTCTGATAATCAGCAATGAGATCACTTGTTTGTTACAGTGTATAAAAAAAGCAAAGTTTTCCAGGGGTTCTTTGTCAGAGCTTTCCCTGACCCCCTGGAGCCATGCTATGATGGGAAGGTGTCTCCCAGGACTGAACCTGTTGTGAGTATTCAGCCAACGCTTATAACTGTAATTGTTGCTAGGGCATAGAATATCAGAGCATATATGCTTATACTGATATTTTGGATGCAACCAATGCCTAATGGCCTTTGGACCAATAAGTGCTTCTGTGGAAACTGAGTCATGATAAACATAAAATTACTAGGAAAATGATTTCCAACAGAATCCAGCAGTGTTGTCGTCACAGCACACTCTATCCCACTTGTGCTCTTCTGTACAGCAGACTCCAAGGGTGGCCTCAGTAAGTCTATGTTCAGTTTGGTTTTGTTTTGGAAGTGGAGTCCTACTCTGATGGGTGACTTTGTGATATTCCATATGTAAGGATCTAGGAATTAGAACCTGGGTCTGCAGAGCCTGGGACATCTGATATTCCCACAGTGCCCATGCAAAGCTATAGCCAGGAGCACTATGGAGAGTAGGCACTGCAGGAAGCACCATCCAAGAGACCCAGAGTGACAGTACCCTGCAGCCCTCTGATTGGCTAAGTGTCCTATTTAACCCCAGGAGTTGCCCAAGAAAGTTGTTTGGGTAACCACACAGAGTTTGGCCTGTGGCAATGCTAGACTTTGCTTGATCTCTGGCCTCTGACTCCAGCTTGACCCTGACTCTTGCTTATGGAACCTGGCCCTTGTGAGTCCTCCAACTCCTGCCTGGTGACTACTGGCCCTGATGGGGAGAACTCACCCCACCTATGACCGTTAGGTCAGACCATCTATGCCCTGGTCCTTTACACCATGTTTATCATCTCAACTATTTCCACATCATATGCGCTCAGTGTAAAGTTAAAAAAAATGGGGGTGGGGGGTGTTAATCACCATCCTAAAAACACATCTCAGTTCTTGCCATCTTGATAAAGATTCTGCAGATCAAATTGAGGCCCTTGGTTACTCCTGTGCATCTTGTTACTCAAGTGCATCTGGTGGGTATTACTGATCAGAACATAACACTTCAGTTTATGGTTCACCACAAGGAATAGAATCCAGCTCAATCTAAGGCAGAGTGATTTAGCTGTGCTGGCCTGCAGGACTCAGAGAAGTATAATCAGTGAAAACTTACATTATGTCTACACTGCACATTTCACAACAGTGTGGCTGTGCCACTGCAGCTGCGTCTTTGTAAGGTGCACTGTGTAGCTGCTCTTTATCACTAGGAGAGCTCTCCTGGTGAAAAAATAAAATCATCCCCAATGAGGGGTGGTAGCTTTTTCACCAGGAGCATGGTTCCCACTGACAAAGCGCTGTCCACACCGGTGCTTTTCGTCGTTAAAACTTTTGTCGTTCAGGAGAGTGTTTGTTCACACCCCTGAGTGACAAAAGTTTTAACGACAAAAGTGTCAGTGTAGACATAGCCTTAGTTTTGTCAATAAAATAGGCAGAGGGAGCAGATCTATTCACTGAAAAGATGCTGTTTTTACAGTTACTTTTCAGAATATAACCACACTTTAAACAAAAGACTTAATTATTTCTAGTCTGAGAGACTTTTGCAGAAGGGAACATATACATTTTAATATTAATGTGGTACCAAAAAATAGCAGTAGAAAGCATAGGAAAACAGTTTTGGGGAAAAACTAATGAATATAATGTAGTGTACTTTTAAATGTTCCTAAATCTAGATATTTTATTTAGATTCTTTAGGCAGATTGCTTCAAGACACAGACATACTTACATTATGTGGACTGGCTGGTTTTCCAGCCATGTTGGATCCTCTTAGATTAGTTGGTCTCAGCAAAAACAAGACAAGAGCGATAACCACCCAGGCCATCATTATCATGGCAATACTGATGCCGTTATCACCAGAGGAATTTGGTCCTGGCACTACAGACAGAGAAAACTAAATTATAAAAGCGTGTGGGAGCAGAGTCCTTTTATCAGCATGAAAGTGTAAACAACACAAGTATCAGACCAAACTACAACAGTTTTGGTTCACAGCTGTGATTATTCTGTCTGCTTGGCTTTAAGATTCACAATTTTTTGTAAGGTTGACAAAAAAGTGCCAATTTCCTAAAGCTGCAATTAAATTCCCTCTTAATGGGTTGCAGATAAAAAGAGCACACTATGTTACTGTGGGCAGAGTATACAAAGACAAGGTTCAGAATGATTTACAACTGATATCAGTGCAAAACAACAACATAATATTATACATATATCAATATAAGTGAAATATTCCACACTTGTAGGGGGAATGGTGTATGATTTTCATAGCCCATTTTTATAGGCCATTCACGCTGCAAACCCCAATGCACCATGCAGCGTTGTTAGCCTCCACTTGCTCTTAAGCAATCTTGTGTATGTAGGAACAAGGAAGGCGTCTAGTTCTTTGTGTAACCCACAGTAGATGAGCATGAGTCTTTGTTCCCCTCTACTGGCTGATCTACATAGGTGGAGGAGTCTACTACAACTGCTGCCTAATAAAGCTAGTGGGAAAAGCTTGCTTTTAACACTGAAGGTCCAGGTTCAAACCCTGCTATCACAGCCCAAGCACAGAGGATCGTTATACCTACTTGCGAAAAGAAGTTTGCAAACCACTCAGAATAAATTGTTTACTGTTAATTTAGCTCTCCAATTGTTTCCAAGGAGACTGATGTTTCTAAATTTGATGGAAATTCAAAATTATGTATTGCAAAGATTGTGCAAACAGATGTCTGTCTTGGCATTAGTCATGAGCTTGGTGTGGCAAAGATTTCTCATTTAAGTATTTGACTCAATATGTGAGCTGTGTGGTGGTCGCTGAGATCATGTTCCCTAACAGAGTGGCATAACTACTATAAACTACTTCCCTTTCTTCCTAAAACCAAAATATTGGTGTGTCAGGGTGCAGGAGGTCCTTAATTTCTGTGAAGAAGAGTGCTGCAGGAGGCAGAGGCAGGGACTGATAAAAAAGGGAAGCCAATATACTGACATTTACAACAAAATAACAAATGGAACTACAGCATATTTCCACAAAATTGAGAAATTCCCCTGAATGGAGTTGTCTGGTTGTACTACCAGGGAGAAATAAGTATTTAAAGTCTCCCAAATATCTGATTATTTGCATATTTAAAATATGCAGCCTTTTTCCTGAGATCAGTGTTGCCAGGTTTAGCACATTAGCTGCACATTTCTGCTACAAGTAGTAGTGAAATGCTAGTATTTAAAATTACCTTAATTAAGCATTTGATTTATCATCCCATCACGCTGAATTCCTTCTCTTTCAGGCTCATAATGTATCTTTTGACTCCAACAGCAAAATTGTCATTGACTTTACGTGGTGTAGTTTGTGTATTACTCATCAGAAGGTAACTAATGCAATGCTATTGGGAGGTAATCTTCAGAACAAGAAAAGCTAGATGATTTTATTTATGAAAGTTTAGATTTTGTACAAAACCTCAAAGTCTGGGGAAAATCCACAGAGAGAACCAGGGCCTTGAAATTTGCAGGTTTTTAGCAGCCACTCATTTCTATTATCTTTGACAATTACATATAGAGTCTTTCACCTCTACCATGCTGGTTTAAATCTGGCCTATGTCAATGTTCGCTGGAAGTTACCACCAGTAATAGCTGTTTGATGATCTATTTGCAGTGAGTGGGGTGGGGTCAGTCAAGTTCCTTGAGCACAAGTTTTCACAATGGAAAACTATTATCACTGTTGTCCCCTTTAATGGCATTTTCAAGAGAGCCCAAGGGCTCAGTGGGCACAGAGAACTATTCCCTCATCCACGAAGGTGATATCTACATAACAGAGTTAAGGCAAGCTAATCGGCTATGGTGGGGAAGCTTGCAGGACTGCTGCCCACAACACAGCTCTTCTGTAATACAAGACTTCATGATCCAGAGCCATCGATCTGATATCCTTCACGTACATAAAATTCACTCAAAAATATAACAGAAAAATTGGGATGAATTATGAAAAATCAGACCTCAGCAGCACTTTCTCAGACCCAATGAGAGAACTCTTTTGATTTTATGAACTAAAGGAATTGCCATTAAACTCCTGCTTTTCAAATGTTTGAAATGGAGACATCTCAAATCTGGAAAAGCTGCTAACATAAACAGGTTCAACTATAAATGCCAATTACAAAAAAACATTCTAATGAGAGTTTGAAGGTCAGCCACTCTGGGTATGGGTCAGAAGGAGATCTAGCAGGTGCAAAATGAGAACATATAGTAACAGGAAATGTAACTTTCAGTTTGCTAGTTATGTCATAAAATACTGATTCAGAACAGCATGTATAATTGTGCAGGCAAGCGTTCAGCTTGCAGTCTTGTTCTGTACAAGTGAAACAACATTAATCAGCTTGGTGCATCAATATTTGAAACTTTGGGAGGCCTTTATACATCACATCCCCATCACATAATACCTAACCCTGCCTCAGAACAGACGTGTAGACTAGTTGACCTTTGAGGTCCCTCTAGGGCTTCTGATTTTAGGTTTTAACCAATGAACACCAACAAAACATTCCTGATACTAAAAAAATAAAAATAAAAAAACTCTGGTGTATATCCTATTACCAGAAAAGAACTGGAAATGGTTACTTGTACCTAAGGGTTTGTCTACACAAAGAAGAAGTAGTGTGGACTACAGGGGTGTGATTTTTAAAGTGTACTAATGCATTGCACATTGATTGATCCATGCAGATCCTGTTGGTGTGCACTAAAGGTTCCCTAGTGTGCTTTAACACAGTGGTTCTCAACCAAGGATATGCATATACCCCTGGGAGTACGCAGATGTCTTCCACGGGGTACATCAACTCATCTAGGTATTTGCCTAGTTTTACAACAGGCTACATGAAAAGCACTAGCAAAGTCAGTACAAACTAAAATTTCATACAGACAATGACTTGTTTATACTGCTCTATATACTATACACTGAAACGTAAATACAATATTTATATTCCAATTGATTTATTTTATAATTATATGGTAAAAATGAGAAAGTAAGCAATTTTTCAGTAATAGTGTGCTGTGACACTTTTGTATTTTTATGTCTGATTTTGTAAGCAAATAGTCTGTAAGTGAGATAAAACTTGGGATACGCAAGACAAGTCAGACTCCTGAAAGGGGTACAGTAGTCTGGAAAGGTTGAGAGCCGCCACTGCTTTAATGTAGTGCTTTTGAAACAGTACTGTGTTAAAGCGCAGTAGGGAATATTACAGAGAGATTAGATTACTCATTACAAGAGTGTATACTGTAATGTATATACATTAACAAGTCATCAAAACACGTAAGGACAAGCTTAACTTTGAGCACATGCTTAAGACCACCCCTGTTCATAAAAGTTCAGCAAGTACTTAAATGCTTTGCTAACTTGGGTCCTAAAGTCACATATCACTTGAGGGAGCACTGGCTACCCTAATGCTATGTTCAGCAGAAACTCAACTGACTAGCCAGTTTCACAAACTTCAATTGTCAAAAACCCAGTTGTGTTAGCAATGCCATGTTAATGTATTTTGACTGTATTCACGTTCTTTTTATTCCCATTGAGTAAATTTCACTCAGGTACAGAGGGGCGGCATAAGGAGACCCAATTACATCCCATGATACAGTTAAGACATGCCTTGGTCTTGCAGAGCAGACAGAGAACAAGCCCTATTTTAGTTGTGTCCCTAAATCAGGTTATAGCCTTGGTGTTGCAGGACTAGAGAACATGCAGGGTACATGGTAAAAACAGTTCGGTCCTGTGTACACTGCAAGGTCAACTCATAGTTTAAGTGTGCTGGGAAATTACTATGTGTAACTGGTTCCCTCATGTGTAAATGGCCCATGTTGGATGGCCAAAGATGATTCAAAGTCTTTAGAATTTAAGTTATAATACTTCAGAGTTGGGATTGATTCAAAATGAGAAGGTTAAGTGTGCTATATTAGAACTTTTCAACTGACCTAATAATCTATTAATCCTACCTATATCTGCTCTATCCCAGAAAGATTTTGTTTAATTTAATAGGAGTTCTCACCCATGTGAAGGATCTGAATTATACCCTTAAAGTTCATCCATGAATCACAAGAGACTTTACATCAGTTCTGATCTGCATTTACCATACTAAAATTGTAGACTACCTTTCTGAGTCATTGTACTGACTTGCAACATTAACAGTCACAGATGACTACTCCTTAAATATTGCCTGCTTTGTTTCCAGTTAGTCTGATAAACTTTGAAATAAATTAGTGTTATTCATCTTGTGCTCATTTGTAAGAGTCAAGGGAGTCCAACCTACTGCACTACCATCTGCCAGCTCCCTCTTCTCTCCCCCCTTAGTTCTCTGATCCTCCCTCTTTTTCTGTTCTTTCCTCCCCTCCAGTTCTCCCTATGGTCTTTGATTTCCCTTCTCCTCCCCCTCACTAATCTTCAGATTTGCAGGGATGTGCCCTGCCTTCTCAGGTTAGCCTCCTATAGAACACATCTCTTTCTAGTCTCTCCTGCCTCTGTGGCCATGATCAAGAAATGGTAATTTATTAACCACCGGAATAATTTCCCAAGGGTCATGGTGTATTCTACATCCCTGGCAATTTTAAAATCAAGATTGGATGTTTTTCTAAAAGATATGAGCTAGGAATTATTTTGGGGAGGTTCTATGGTCTGTGTTATACCGGAAGCGAGACTAAATAATCAAAATGGTCTGTTCTGACCTTAGAATCTACGAAAAAATTAGGCCTTGTCTACACTACCAAGTTTTGTCACAAAACTGATGTTGACACTCAAAAATCGGCATAATAAAAATCAGAATGTCATGTTCACATTTGCTCCCTCTGTCAGCAGAGTGCATCCACAGTTGGAGCACTATCACTGACAGTAAGTATTTTCACACTTGCTTCTTATCAAACTGTCTGTACTGAGCCATCTTGATTATCACTTCAAAAGTTTTTTTTCTCTTACTTAATTGGCCTCTCAGAGTTGGTAAGACAACTCCCACCTGTTCATGCTCTCTGTATGTGTGTGTATATATATCTCCTCAATATATGTTTCACTCTATATGCATCCGAAGAAGTGGGCTGTAGCCCACAAAAGCTTATGCTCTAATAAATTTGTTAGTCTCTAAGGTGCCACAAGTACTCCTGTTCTTATCACTGACAGTGTGGGCAATATGCTGTGGGTACCTATCCCACAGTCCAGCTCGACACTTTTTGTCGCTAGGTGTTGTGGGAAGGCGGAGTGGATCGCAGCACATCTTGGGACCGGGCTCAATGTTCCGTGAGGCATTGCTTTCTGTCCCAGCACTCCATGGGCTTGCAGCTTTCTTTTGTGGAATTTTTCAATGACCCTTCTTTGCTGTGCACCCCGGCATCTTTGTCAGAAGGGATGGATCCCGCACTGCTCTCCTATGCTCTGTTAACTGTCATGAAGACATCGTGAAGGGCAGTGGAGTTAATCGCAAAGTTCCTAACTGAAGAAGACTCCCAGTTGCCTGACATGCTGTGTGATATGGATAGGAGCAACTTCAGATTGCTTTTGGCATTCACAGAACAGCTGCACAGGGTAGACCGTTGCTTTTGGGCTCGAGAAACAAGCACTGAATGGTGGGATCGTATCATCATGCAGGTATGGGATGATAAGCAATGGCTACAGAACTTTCAGATGTGGAAAGACACCTTCCTGGAACTATGTGCGGAGCTCACCCCAGCACTGCGGCGCAAGGACACCAGAATGACTCTGGGAAATGTGAATGAAATAGTGGATGGCTTTGCAGAAACGGGGTTCCCTAATTGTAGAGGGGCGATAGATGGCACATATATTCCAAATTTGGCACCAGACCACCTTGTGACAGAGTACATCAATAGGAAGGGTTACTTCTCCAGGGTGTTGCAAGCACTTGTGGATCACCATGGGCATTTCACTGACATCAATGCAGGGTGGTCCGGGAAGGTGCACGACGCACACGTGCATCTTCAGGAACAATGCACAGAAGCATGATTGTTAAATTCACACACAGCATTGAAATATTTCAATAAAATACACCTTTTGCAACATAACAATCACTTTCTCACTGACCGTTGGCAAGTACACATCTCTGCGAACACCCAAAGCATGGTGAGTGTTGGCGGGGTGGGGAGGGGGGCTCCACCTGGGGAAAAAGGCACTCACTCTGCAAGGGCTGTGGTGCAGCTGACTTGGGAAAAAATCCTAAAATTCTCACACACTTTTCCACAGGCAGGGGTCATTCTAGCAGATATCTCACTGCTAAGGGTAAGCAGAGAAACGAGGGTACATCTACTACATGTTTGTGGCTTCCGCGCTGCTCCCTATGCTGTTCGCCTGTGTGACACTTTGGTCCCTGCACCAGTGATTGCCGAATGGTGCGGGAAATTTTCCTACAATGGGGAAAAGAACAAAGCCAACGAAGCCTCAGCAGAGGATTACCAGTACCTCCAGGAAACTTTCCTGGAGAGCTCTCTGGAGGATTCCCGTGAGATCTCAGCGTGCATCAACACCCTGTTCCCATACTGATTAGCTACACAGGGAATGTCCAGCTCACAGAAACACAGCCAGCCTTGTACATTTCTATACCCTGAACCCACCTCCACACTACACAAACCACAGCCACTTACCAGACGTCTCCTCTCCTGCTTCTTGCTCGCTGGAGAGCAATTGCTGAGACTGACTAGACACCTCTGGAGTGGTGAACAGTTCCTGGCTGCTTGCCCCACCAGGTGACCCTGCCGGGAGCTCCACATCATCATCTAACTCCACCTCTTCATCAATGACTTTGTCCTCTGGGTTAGGTCCTCTTTCCACCGCCTCCAGTCCCGCCAAGTATCCATGGGACTCTTGGCGGTGGATGTGGGGTCACCACCGAGGATAGCACCCAGTTCCTTATAGAACCAACAGGTCTCAGGTGCAGCTCCCTTATGGTATGCCTGCTTCAGCTCCTTTATCTTCGCTCTGCACTGCAGTGTGTCCCGATCGTAACCCTTTTCACACAAGCCTTGAGAAATGTGCCTGTAAGTATCACAATTCCTATGGCTCAAGCGCAGCTGGGACTGCACAGCCTCCTCTCCCCATATGCTGAGCACATCTAGCAGCTCTGCAGTGATAACCTGCCACGGTCACCTGGGAAGATGAGATGAGACCTCTCCACGAAACAGGAAATGGAATTTCAAAAGTTCCCAGAGCTTCTAAGGGGGAGGGGCGGATGGTTGTTTACCTGGCTGCAGGGCATTGGAGTTCAAACTGCTGACCAGAGCAGTCATGATGGGCTTTGTGGGACACCTACTGGAGGCCAATTTAAGCAATAAAATCAAGCATGGTATCTACACTGGCACTTCGTTGACAAAAATGTAAAGGAAAAAGCCTTATGTCTCTCGTCAGGGTGGTTGTATTTTGTCACCAAAACAGGGCATTTTTGCCACCAAAAGTCGCCTCGCAGTGTGTATGCATTCACTATTTTGTCGACAAAAGCTGCCTTTTGTCAACAAAACTTTGTAGGGTAGACAAGGCCTAATCAAATTGAAAGGGCAAGGTAGACCATGCACTGACCTTGCCAGAAACAGAGATTAAACACTACAAGGCTCAAGATCCAGGAGGGACCTCCTCCCAGTGGGAGAGCAGAAAAGAAATACTACACAAAGTACTCCATTGCTAACTACTGGTTGCCCTTCTTTCCCTTCCCTCAGTATGGCATATTCTCAGAATGCAGAAACAATGGGAGTCAGCACTGTAAGAGCTGAGTGACCAGACAAACAACAAAAGAGCACCAGAGAGAGGGTCTATTTTCTAAGACCTTGATTGAAAGGTCAGGAGATGACCAACTTCTATTCTGCATAGGTCCTTATACCACGTCATTACTCCAGGAGCCAATAGCCTTCTAGTAGTGCCTTAAGCGATGTGACTAGCATCTATCATGTATGGTTTGTTCTTTTTCTCTCTCGGCAGGAGGAGAACTGTGTGTATGCATTTAATGTACTCATTGCTTTGTGTTTCTATTAGAGAAGACAGGTCAAAGAAGTGAACCTTGCACTTGGACTGAAAGATGGTGAGGTCTGTGACGACTTTTAGTATAGCAGGGCACTTAACTGATTTTTCAGTCTCTGGCAGTCAGGGGTAGGGGGGAATTTTTTCATTCCACCCAACCCCAAATATTTTCAGAATTTTCAACAAATCTAAAAAGTCAATAACAAGTTCATTTCAGGTCGAACAAAATGTTGTTGGACCCAAAACTTCTTGGTTTTTTTCTGGGCATTTTTAGACTTTTATAATAATCACCAGGCTAGAGAGTCATTTTTTCTCTACCTGGCCCAGTGAATACATGATTATTTATACAAAGTGGAACAGCTTCAACAGAAGAGATGGAAAAATCCACCCCAGAATATGCTATAGCCCTGGTGGTTAGGACACTCACCTTGCAGAGTGAAGATCTGAGTTCAAATCCCTGGTCTAGAGCAGGGATTCAAACCTGGGTCTCCCACATGAATACCCTAACCACTGGGATAGTGCGTATAAGTGCATGTCTAAGTCCTCTTGTATATCTAGCCCCAAATTTTCTTTTGTCCAAAACTATTCAGCAAATGTGTGTCAAATTCATGAAGTTTGTTGACCCAAAACTGCATTTTTTGGTGAACTATTTAAAAAAAAAAAAAAAGCCCAGCTATAGTCCTTTATTTCTGGGGGAGTTAAATTCCACAGTCTCAGATTAACCCCCAAGAAAGCTCTGTCTCCTGCACAGTGAAGGCAAAAAGTTCCATTGTGCCAGAGAAGCAGAACTTATGACCAAAGTCCTCATCTTGGAACTTCAAGCTATCATTTAGAAGTGCTAAGGCCAAGGCATTGAGCACCTTGACAATAAGGACCAAGACCTTGAACATGACTTGAAGTTCTATGCAAAGACAGTGTGGAGAATGGAGGACAGGTTTGATGTGGTTGGAGTAGCCACCCTTGCTAAGGAGACATGCAGCAGAGTTCTGTTCCAGCTGGAGATTCCTAAGCATTGATGGCTTTACTGCTGTAGTCCAGATGGATGGTGATAAAGGTATATATAATTGAGACAGGTCACCATCTGCCAAGATGGGACAGAAGCTTCTAGACAACTGGAGATGGTAGAAAGCATCCTTGCAGATGCTGCCACGTGAGAGCTTTGTGTTAGCAAGGAATTCATGAGCACTCCTAAACTACAGACGGAAATGACCAATTTATGGGTGTGCACCTTCAATTAAAGCAGCCTCTACCATGGCTGGAAAGTCTCAGAGTGCTTTCATTTGCCCACAAACATCATCCTTCTCTTCTCGGGTTCCGCTTCAACCATCCATGAGCTGATCCTATACAAACAGTGGATCATCTTGTCGGTAGTAGTATGATCCTATCTGGTGAAAGATAGGTAATGCTATGTGCCATCTGCATACTGCAGGCACTTGAGTCCATGTCATCTTACCTTTCACCTAATAGCTGCAACTGCTCTGTCGCTTGATCTGTGAATTGAGGCAAAAAGCTATGATTCATCCACTCTACGTAAAGTGTGGCTTCTCCCCTTCCACTTATGTTAAGAGATTTCCTGAGTAACAGATTCTGAAGAATCCTACACCCTCCCTAACTAAGGCATACAGGTAAAGGAAGCAAGTTCAACCTTAATCTCAGTTGTGATTGAACTGGGATCTGAGATGCAGTGGGAATGGGGCCAAACAGTGTTAGGATAACTGGTGAATAGCCTAAGTTTGGCTAGAACCTGATTCTAACACACTTGGACCCATCCAAACTATATTACAACCTAGTTCAGCTACAAACTGTGCTTAAGCACATTTGTTAAACTCAGTTCCCTGGTCACTGTACAGGATCCTGAGAGCAAAGGAGAGATAGCTAGGCGAGAGGAATAGGGCTTCTAATGTTTGTGTAGCACCTTATACAGTATTTTCAAAGTGCTAATGTACGATTACTAACTACCCTGAGCAGCACTCCCTTATTGTATCATGTGCTTCCTTGCCTAAGTTATAAATTAGAATCCTTGTTACCCTAAAGAGATATATAAAAGGCTTTAAGATGACCTCTTTAGTTTGTAGTTACACAACTCCCCAAGAAATCTTTCAGTTAAAATCCTCCACTATGAAGAACAGGTCCAGTTTGCAATACAAGCTAAACTCTAATGATACCTACCCCTAAGAGAGATAGTAAAAATAAACATTAGCTGGATGCAAGCTCCAAAAAATCTTAAATTTGGGGTTAAAGGATACATTTCACAGAAAGAATCATAATCCACAGTGTTTAGGGAGTTTACATGGATTTCTGTCGTTGCCTCTCCTTAGTTGGTAGCAACAGAAAAACATGATACACCTATGACATCACTGAGCCACAGCCCTGTTGTTTCCCAAACCAAAACACACATAAATCTCAGCAGTTACTTCTATGATCTGTAGCCATAGGATTTGTCCATAACAACATGAGCAGCTGGCTTTCCAGAAGGAAACATGAACCACCAGAATGAACTGTCAGGGGAGAATTAAAGCAAGAATTTTGGGATCTGGGCCCAGCAGTGAAGAACTATGAATCAGTAAATGGCAGGAAGCATAGTACCGAGCTGATTGCTGCTAGCCAGCTAGTCACTTGCTGCTGGTGCAGGACTTAGGAAAAAGGAGCGGGATTCTAGATCCATCACAACTGTAGACTCATGACAACCTGATTTAAGGGGAAGGAGGCAATGAATGGAAGTCATGCCTCATGCCTGTCTGAGAGTGAGGGTGAGGGTGGATGTGATGTTCTCATGGAGCAAGGCCCAGAATAGTCATAACCCACCTCAGAAAACAACAGTTCCAGCAGATTCTCCAGCTCAATCTGTTTATTCTGTTATTTGATTCTTGAGAGTTTTACAACACTTGTTGTTTACCCAATTAAAAAACAGTCAGTCAAAATGTCATCCTAAGCCATTAACAGAAAGCGACCCTCCACTGGAACTAAACTGTGCACATTATAAAATAATTGAATAGAACTTGGCTCTTCTATACAATACCCATCAGCCCAAGGATCTCAAAGTGCTTCACAAACATTAATGAACTAAGTCTCATGCCCCCTCCCCCCAACTGGGAAGGAGGAAGTATTACCATTCTATTTTATAGATGGGTTACTTGTCACAAAGCAAGTCTGTGGCAGAGACAGGAACACAACTCCCAACGCAGGTGAATTCTGAAACTGCTAGACCATGCTATCACTATCCCCTGACATACATGCCCCTTTCTCCTTCTCAGAAGTGACTGGATGCTTGCAACTCATTGTAAAATTCCATACCTGTGAAAGAGGCTAAATGCCATCTAAGGATCATTTTAAATTAGGATCATCCTCCCTGGACCAGTTGAACCAGATTTACAACCAGAATACAGTGGTGGCATGGTGCAAAGCAGCTGCACCACGCTGGAAGAAGAAGATGTCCTTTTCCAATCCTTATCTGATTGGACTAACTTTACACTGATTCTTGCTGAGCAGACAGTTACTCTTCAGATAGCTGATTTTGGACAAACAGTAAGTAAATTTTTAAAGCCATGATTATATGCAATTTGCATGAATATCAGGTGATTGCAGAAAGCAAAGCATTTGTAACTCAACCATTCTAAAAGGCCAAATAAATCTAAATTGTTGAGCCTTCTTATATGAATAATGATAATTAAAGTACAAGCTGTGATTCTTTTGCCTTCTTTCATTCCTTTTAATGGCAACTGGGAAAATCTAATGGCACATCTGCACTATAAGCATAACTTAGTCAGAGAACCTGGTTACAACATAGCTGTGTCCTGACCCATTACGACACTGCACTGCATAGTTGTATCTGTTATGTGGACAGGACTCAACTGTGTTTTATCTGAATCCTGTAACTAAGATAAAGCCTTGGACATAATAATAAGCTTTAAGAGTAAACATGAATGGAGTTCTAATTAGGACAACACATTTTGATGTGTATTTTCAGCAAGCTTCTACTCAGACACATTTGTCTCCGCACTTTGCAGGTGCAAACCCATAAAAATTCTTTAATATATTCAGTTGTTTGTCCTTGCCAGAGTGCAGACATGTATAGGAGCCCAGGTGTGGTGAGGTATGTCTGCACCAGAGCATCCCCTGCTGACCTAGTGTGGCGCCGCAAGCACTTCCTGCCTCAGTTTCCCTTTTCTCAGGACTCTTTCAGAACTCCACGAAGTCCAAACAGGCGTAAGACAAAATTCCCATGCTAGGCTTCTACTTATTAAATACAAATAGACTTCAAATATAGTCTCTCCCCTTGGGCTCAGGTCTTACACTGCCCTTCTCCTTGGGTCACAGAATTATAGAATATCAGGGTTGGAAGGGACCTCAGGAGGTCATCTAGTCCAACCCCCTGCTCAAAGCAGGACCAATCCCCAACTAAATCATCCCAGCCAGGGCTTCATCAAGCCTGACCTTAAAAACCTCTAAGGAAGAAGATTCCACCACCTCCCTAGGTAACCCATTCCAGTGCTTCACCACCCTCCTAGTGAAAAAGTTTTTCCTAATATCCAACCTAAACCTCCCCCACTGCAACTTGAGACCATTACTCCTTGCTCTGTCATCCGGTACCACTGAGAACAGTCTAGATCCATCCTCTTTGGAACCCCCTTTCAGGTAGTTGAAAGCAGCTATCAAATCCCCCCTCATTCTTCTCTTCTGGAGACTAAACAATCCCAGTTCCCTCAGCCTCTCCTCATAAGTCATGTGCTCCTGCTCCCTAATCATTTTTGTTGCCCTCCGCTGGACTCTTTCCAATTTTTCCACATCCTTCTTGTAGTGTGGGGCCCAAAACTGGACACGGTACTCCAGATGAGGCCTCACCAATGCCGAATAGAGGGGAATGATCACGTCCCTCGATCTGCTGGCAATGCCCCTACTTATACAGCCCAAAATGCCGTTAGCCTTCTTGGCAATAAGGGCACACTGTTGACTCATATCCAGCTTCTCATTTACTGTAACCCCTAGGTCCTTTTCTGCAGAACTGCTGCCTAGCCACTCGGTCCCTAGTCTGTAACAGTGAATGGGATTCTTCCATCCTAAGTGCAGGACTCTGCACTTGTCCTTGTTGAACCTCATCAGATTTCTTTTGGCTCAATTCTCTCATTTGTCTAGGTCCCTCTGTATTCTATCCCTACCCTTCAGTGTATCTACCACTCCTCCCAGTTTAGTGTCATCTGCAAACTTGCTAAGGGTGCAGTCCTGTGGTTCTCAGTCCTGGCCTCTCTGGTCTATAGCCTCTCCCCTTGGCCTCAGGGATTGCATAGCTCTCATCCTTGGGGCCTGTGGTTTCTGGGAGCTCCTCTCTCTCTTAGGCTATGTCTACACTGCAGAGTTTACAGTGGCGCAGCTGTACTGATACAGCTGCGCGCCACTGTAGTGCTGCTAGAGCAGATGCTCTAAGTTGATGGGAGAGAGCTCTTCTGTCAACTTAATTACTCCAGCCCCAATGAGCAGTGGTAGCTATGTTGGCAGGAGAATTGTCTACACCAGTGGTTCTGAACCAGGGGTCTGGGGCCCACTGGGGGGCCACAATCAGGTTTCAGGGGTCCGCCAATCAGGGCTGGCATTAGACTTGCTGGGGCCCAGGGCAGAAAGCCGAAGCCCCACCACCTGAGGCTGAAGCTGAAGCCAAAGCAACTTAGCTTCACAGGGCCCCCCATAGTGTGGGGCCCCAGGCAGTTGTGCTGCTTACTATCCCCTAACGCTGGCCCTGACTTTTATATGCAGAAAAACAGTTGTTGTGGCACAGATGGGCCATGGAATTTTTATAGCATGTGGGGGGGGGGGGGGCTAAGAAAGAAAAAGGTTGAGAACCCTGGTCTACACCAGCGCTTAGGTCAGTATAACTTACGTCGCTCAAGGGGGTGGTTTATTCAAATCCTTGAGCAACGTAAGTTACACCAACATAAGGTGTAGTGTATATGTGGTCTTAGAAGGGCTTGTGTTTCTCTCAGCACTTTCCTCCAACTGAGCCCTGATGGTCTTTTAGCAGGCCCACTAGGTGCTCGTTATTCAATTAATGAGGATAGGCTTGTTCCTGTAGCACCAGGACAGGTATGCATGTGGAAACAATTGGCTAAAAATCCATCCCTCAGAAACAGGCAGCTTAGTCAAGCATGTATGTGCACTACTTGGTTTCAGAGTAGCAGCTGTGTTAGTCTGTATCTGCAAAAAGAACAGGAGTACTTGTGGCACCTTAGAGACTAACAAATTTATTTGAGCATAAGCTTTCCGATGAAGTGGGCTGTAGCCCACGAAAGCTTTTGCTCAAATAAATTTGTTAGTCTCTAAGGTGCCACAAGTACTCCTGTTCTTTTTGCCACTACTTGGTTGAGCATTATGCTGCCTGGACATATGTGTCATTGAAGGTTTTATGCATTAACAAGCTTTGGGGTAAAATTTCCTAAAGCATCTAGTCATTTAGGAGCCTGAGGCCCATTTTCAAAGATGACTTTCAGTCAGACTTAGGCTCCTAAGGCTTAAGTTACTTTAGAAAATGGGCCTTAGGCTCCTAAATGAGATGCTTTTCAAAGACTAAATTAGGCTCCTCAGTTAGGTGCTCTTGAAAATTTTACTCTATTGTTTTAACTACACTTCCCTTGCCCACTGCTGCTCACTCCCCCTCCAAATGCATTCACAGACAATAATGTTTGTATTACCTGACTACAAATTGTAACTACATAATGCTCAATTCTACCAGGCGGTGATCACTCTGCCACTCAAAATCTTCAATGGAATCTCCACACAGATTCACTTCCATGTCTGAATTGATCCCATTTGGCTAACATGATGATGTCCAGTCAGTGTGCACTTATTATTTACAGGAAATTTACAGCATATTTTAAGCCAACATACACCTCAACACTGCTGTATTAGTGAAATGGCCACTGAGTCAGGGAGAAATGCCATCACACTCTACTTTAGTGCAGCATTTCTCAAATGCGGTCACCAGGGGCTTTTCTTGTGGCCATAGCCTACTGGGGTGTGATGGGGGGGGGGGGGGGGAGCAGCGGCCCCTCCCCCTCCCTGGTGCTCCTGGATGCACAGCCTTGGTGTTGGTTGCTGGGGCTTCCAGCAAGAGTTGGGCAGCTGGTGGGGGCGGTGGGGCTCAGAATTTGGGCTTCAGCGGGGAGGAAGGCTCTGGTAGTGAGGCTTTGGGCTCTAGCCCTGGGCTCCGGCTGTGGGGCTTCAGGCTCTGGCCCCCCGCTGCTTTCCCCAGCCAACCTGCCCTCCCCAATTGCCCCTGCTGCCTACCCCGATCTCCCATCCAGGGCTTCATTTGTCCCCAGACTTCCTAGGGCTGAGTAAATCTGCTGTAAAAAGTGATACTTGTATGTTGTTAATATCACTTTTCACAGCAGACTTACTAACTAGCAATAAATAAATTACAATTATTTGGATGTGTGTATGTGCATATTTATTTGTTTTTCCTAAAGGTAATTAAATATTTTAGGAAGAAGTGTGAGAGCGGCCACTAGCAAGAGTTGGTGGCCGCACCCTGAGGCCACCAAATAATTTGTCCTGAGAACCCCTGCCGTGTATACGGTGCATAATGGATCAGATTCCCTCACAGGCAGATGCTGGCAGAGGCCCTTCTGTGAAGGAAACTCTTCTTGGCGTGGGGGTGGGGGGGTCACAGTGGTTCAAAGAGACTGCACAATCCTACAAGTGAATGGCACTAGCCATGGAGGGGGCATGACCAAGGCATTCAGGGGATGTATTGATTCAGCACAGTCCCACTGCAGTCTTCGCTGGCAGGGCTCCCATAGTGCTACATGTGGACATTAAAACCACCCTCCCCTGGCACAACCTCTGTGTATTGGAAAAACCATGATTCTCCTGCCTCGGGTGAATCCCACTTAGTACCATGGTCCTTGCAGGTGCAAGGAAGGTCAAGTTTGAACCCTGAAAGTTACTAGGCTAAATTCCATTAGACTTGGGGACAAATTGAGAAAGGTGCTGCACTCCTGCAACTCACATTGACACCAATGGGTTTCAGGGTTGCTCAGCCCAGGATGTGGCCCATAACATACATTCATTTAAATCTGACAAAGATTAATTCAAACCACAACTCTGCAAGAAAGAAAAAAAGATCCAGGCATACAACATCTCATTTTAGTTAAATTATTGCTACTTATTTTGACTTTCACAGGAGTCCTAATCTCATACACTTCCAGTTAGAACACGGTTACTTACATTCTTGAAGGCATTCTGTGTCTGTGCAGTATGACTGGGATTGCCTCAACTGAAATGAATAAAAAGAAAGACCTCATCGTTAGGAAAGGGACCTGATCAGCTGTTCAAAAGTAGCAAGACAGATCTGAATTATTGCATAGTTTAAATTTATTCAACATAATGGATCTATACAGAGTTTAAAAAAAATATTAGGGAATACTAGGTTGAATTTTTGAACTGAAACCATGAGAGATCTTTGATAAGAAAGATTGTAACTGCTATATTGCTGCCTCACACCAGGTTTTTGGTATGTGAAGAATCCTAGTTATTTATGAGGTTTCTAAATAACTATTTATACAATGTACTTTAAGGTGACTGACTAAAATACTGTTGCTTCCATTATCAACATTCCTGGTATGTTACACAAGGTTTAAGTCTGAATACATTTTTTAAGTTCAAGTTTATAAACCTGTATATACTGTGAGGTTCATAATGGATGTGTGCTGTTACAATCAGATTAAAAAGCTACATTAAAATACCACGGGATCATCTATTAATATGTGATCATACTAAAATAATGCATTTGCACTTTAATTCTGGCATTTCCCATCTTTTGCATTCTTGATTTTTCAACCTAATAACTTTCTTTAAAGAAAGTATATTTTGTATACAGTTTCCTAGTTTGTTAGGTTTAGGAAAAAAAATGCAGAAACATTTTCTATTATGTACAATTATATCACCAGCCCCATTAGCAGAGGTTGAACCCTGGCCTTTCAATTCTGCAGAAAGATGTCGCAGGTTTGTTTTGAGAAGCAGCCTGGTTAAGAGAATGCGATTTGTGTCCAGCCTATTAGGGAGTTGGGCTCTATTCCTGCTTGTGCAACCTCTCAGTGGAAAATGAGATATTGATTAATTATAAAAGGTGTGAAGGGAAATATTAACATTAATGATAAATGAGTCTTGAACTCATGTTGTCCTGGTTCCCCATTATTATTGGTGTTTGTTTCTGTTCCGGGGTTCATGTCACATTTGCAGGATATGACCGCAGAGGCAGGGATTGATCACTGGGCATCTATTCTGCTGCCACATTCTCTCTCTTCCCAGGTGTCGTGAGGGGCAGTGAGGACCTGGTCTTAGAATGTTCAGGGATTCTGACATACTACCAAAATTATATTTCGCAAAACACAGGCTGGAGATAGGAAATGGTGATTTTCAAGAAGCAATTTTTACTCAGGCAAATCTGCATAAAAATTCCTGGGATGAACAAAAGGTCTCTGGCCTCAAAACAATCACCATGTTGAATTTCAAAGACGTGCTTTAATAGCAGTATCGGAGCATCTATCTCTTCTTGTCACAATGGGATGCTCACTATGACTTTGGTGTATTAATCAATACAGGCACACACACACAAACACTAAATAGTACAAGTGTAATTGTTCATGATTAAACAAATATAGTAGCTTGTGCAGAAGTCTCACAATTTCCCCCAAGTTTTACCTTACATTGGTGTAGCAGGTATAATCACTCATTTTGTTATAAGCACATAACGTATTATACAAAGCACAACACTTCACAAAGGCCAAGACAGCAAAAGCTGAGCAATTGAGAAAGGAAGAGATTTTTAGTCAGAACATTTAAAACTCAGTTTATATCTATTTAACTTCAATGACTAATGAACATTTTGGAGAAAGGAAACCTTTACTAAAGATTTATCACAACACTTCCTTCAATGAAGGTGTTACGAGCTCATAATAAACATGCTATGAGACTGTCAAGAAAGCCTCCAGCAAAACCAGGGAAAACCAAAATTAACTTTCCTGATGTTTCTATGGTTAATAAACAAGCAGAAAAAAAATCTAATAGAAGACACCCCCGCCCCCAGAAACAACACTGCAAACCAAACCTACTTCCAGGCCTTCTTTACATATCACAAAGAAGGGCACAAGCCCAATTTTTATTACAAACCTTTGCAGATCATCCTTATAAGAGGATGAACTTCTCTTACCAAATTATACTGACTTAGAATATTTTGTTACTGAAATATTCTGGACTGTAAGGATTGGACATCGGTGTATCTACAGTTTAAAGAGGTGAATGATGTGGATAAATTCCACTCATAAAAGGGCTTGATTTAGGGAGGGGCTAAACATTTACAATCCCTACTGGAGGCCATGGGGTTTGCAGGTGGTCAGCACTCGTGGGTCAATCCCAGCATATTAAATGGACAAAAGATATACAATTTGACCTTTGAGACATAATACAGACTCACTAGCATGTATCATACATTCTTTAATATACACAAAACCCTTCCCATATAAACAACGACAATTTCTTCATGTACTTGTAATAAAGATCTTTTTTTGATGGTTACGCAAAAAGAAATAGGTAAAATTTTCAAAAGTGCCTAGGTCACTTTCGCTCTTAAATCCCATTTAAATTCAATAGGATTTAGGCTTCTAGGGGGATTTAGCCGCTTCTGAAAATTTTACCCAATGGTTATAAACATGGACCTGTAGTACCAATTACTTGCCACATGAAGACAACGGTGTAAGCAAAATTCACAACTTTGATACAGGGCACAGAAGAAATCTGTGGAAAATTACAGTAAAATATGTGAGGACTTTTATTCTGGTTTACGTAATCTGCAGACATTTTATGGAGACTCCTCCTAACCATGCACATCCCTTCCTACATATGAGTCTCACCTGCAGCTCTTGTGCACTTAAAAGCTCCCACTGAAGCCATCTCTTAATCTAGCTACCGCTCACATGGAAACAGTATCAGAGGGAAGCTCAAAGCAAAATCAAATAAGGGAGGCCACTTTTACAAATATCAGTCAACATCTGTCTAGTCTAGCTCTTTCCCCTTTAACATTTCCCAGCGTTGCTACCACCCAGGCAGCTCCTCTGTCTAGTGTAGACAGCGGCTAAAGGCCATGGGTGTTTTGAACACGGTCTCATCTACTCCTGCTCTAAGCACTAACCCAGGCCTTGTTACACCCTACCCAGTTCAGAATAGTTTTTACACTGTTCTTAAAATGGCTTTTAGCACTTTCCCCTCCCTCCATTTCTTTCCATTGTACCGCTAATGCAGTGCCACCAGCAGTAGCAATGGTGGGCGCTCTAGTGCAGGCTGACCATTGGTATTTTAACCACCATGTGAAGCTTATTCATTAAGATTTGAAAGACACTTTAAGGCCCTTGGATGTAAGGAGCTATAGAAGTGCCAAGTGGCAGAAATATTCAAAGTAACTGATCTATCTTAAGGTAAGTGCCACTAGAAGAGTGATTTTCAACCTTTTTTCATGTGCGGACCCCTACACATTTTTTAATGGAGGTATGGACCCCTTTGGAAATCTCAGACATAGTCTGCAGACCCTCGGGGGTCCATGGACCACAGGTTGAAAACCACTGCACTAGAAGAATTGTTTGACATAACTGAAAAATATTTTCTTGTTGAATACATGGACAAGGTCGGTTTTATCCATAAACAAATATACTAATAAACCCTTAAAGAGTAAAGATGTCAGAATACTCTGGCTGATTTTCAGAGGATCTGGCCACACAATACTCATTTAGGGCAGGTCTACACAGGCCAAGGAATGTACTGGCCGCCGCTTCCAGCAGCTCCCATTGGCCTGGAGCAGTGAACCGCGGCCACTGGGAGCCGCGATCGGCCGAACCTGCGGACGCGGCAGGTACACAAACCGGCCCGGCCTGCCAGAGGCTTTCCCTGCACAAGTGGCAGAACAAGTTTGGGAACCACTGGTCTAAATGAAAGAAAAAGAGACTCCACTATATCTTACAGGAGGCATATGTAAGTTAAATAGTGGGGAAAGCTAAAAAAAACTTCTTATTGGAACTAGAATGCCTCTTCTCTTACCAACTCTGCCTATTTCCTGCTAACTGCTTCCATAGGGGACACAGTAACTATTAGAAATTCTGAATATTGTATATTTCAAGTATCGTATATGAAAGAGGAGCAATTCTCAGAGTCTGTGAACAGTTTCTGTACTTAAATTTTTTGGTCTGAAGGGGTGGGGAGTTGTGGGTGAAGGTTTATGGGATAACAGTATTTAAAAATGAAACTACTTTTTCTATTTTAAAATACAGATTTCACCAATGAATTCCATTCTTCAGTTAGAAAAGGAAGATAAAGTAGCTCAGCTGCAGTTCAACTGAAAGACAATCTCAATGGTATGGTGCTGGGAGAGGTGTGGTTTTGATTTGAGGACAGTCAGATGTTAATTCTAAAATAGGATAACATTTTATGCTCAAAGGTATAAAAATATTAATGAATATTAGTGTTGTTTTTATTTGTTTTCCCATGGAGAGACTTCCATGTTCTCAAAAAAAAAACCAAATTCAGTTCAGGATTAGCATCTTAATCATAGGGCCTGATACACAGCCCACTGAAGTCCATGGGAGTCTTTCTATTGATTAAAGCGGGCTTTGGATCAAGCCCCTAAAAAGGACACTGTCAGATAGTTTAGGGTTTAAGCAATTAGGCTTTGTTTAAAAAGGAAGGAGCTGGGAGAGGGAGAACTTACAAAAGTGCTTTTATTATTTTCTTTCATGTCAGTGTTTTGTGTTTGGATTTAGAGGTTTCCTGTTTAGTGTCTGCCACCCCAATGTTGCAGCATTGTACTAGTACATAAGAACCAGAAACGTTTTATTGTCCAAATTGAGTTAAAGGCAAAATGGAACCAACCGAAAGGGCGAAGAAGAAGTTAGAGTTTCAAATTTTCAATTTCAATAATCTAAAGCCTTACTGGTAATACAGGTAAAAAATATTTTTTAAACCTAATAATGTCCTTTTTATCTCCTTCCAAGTACATTTTTTAAAATGTCCCTTTCCAGGGCTAAATGAGCTAAAACACCATCCAAACATACAAGAAGAGTTCCTGTGTCAGTTTTGGGGTTTGCTTTATTTTAAGCAGATTTTGGAGTGTAAAGATACCAAAGATTTAAAAATGACTCCCTACCCCGTTGTTGAATTACAAGAGGTCACGACCCACCTATTGAAATATTTAAAATGGGAACCCCAGGGCATGGTGAGTGGGAAGAAGAGGCAGGTATTTCTAGATCAGGTGGGAAGATCCCACCCCTCCCCTCTGACTCAAGTGAATATTTTTGGCTTTGTAAAACCAACCAGTTCAGAAGACAAGAACCCCTCTGATTAATGTTTCAAGCAACTCCTTACATTTTTCCAAATGCACCTCTCTTAGTCCCAGTCCACGCTGCTAATGCAGCAGTGTTAAAATCCAGCTGGAGTATGACACAGTTAAAGCAGGTTTCAACTTGTAGTGTAGACAGATCCTTACCATGTTTTACTTGTGTCCAAGAAGCATGCTGAAAACCTGGATGTGTCCCACTACTCCTATTACAAGAGGTATTAAGTTTTGCTAGGAGTTTGTACAGTTCTTAGCACAATGAAACCGCAAAACTTGGGGCCTTTGAGTGCTACCACAATACAATAATAAAATGGTCTCAGTAGCTGCTCCCCTTAATGTGGTTTGAGCATCGGCCTGCTAAACCCAGGGTTGTGAGTTCAATCCTTGAGGGGGCCATTTAGGGATGAGGGGGAACTGTCAGGGACAGTACTTGGTCCTGCTAGTGAAGGCAGGGGACTGGACTTGATGACCTTTCAAGGTCCTTTCCAGTTCTATGAGATAGGCATATATTATTATGGCTAATATTGGGTGAACATTTTCTGCAAGAAAAGCAAAATCTCTGCACTGTGGCAAAAATTATCTGTTGTCCCAATCATAAACTTCATGTTTTTCCAATTATGCTAGAATATGAGAACGGCATGGCATGCTCTTGATTGCAATCTGATGCTTCTGGATAACGAAGTCACTGCTTTAGTCTAGTTGGGCAGCCGCATCTGTTCTGTCAAAAGGATATTAATGATTTAGTAAACAACATGATAAATAAATTGCTGCCAGTCTGATAGGCCAGCACAGAGTACAAGCCAGGTTGCAAACTGAATCCTAGTACTATCCATCAAGTTCATATTTAAAAATGCAGAAACTGACACCTACAAGCTGGGCAAGATAAATGAGAAAGAGAGGGAGGGCGTATTGATGGAATTAAATTGTCCCTTAAATAAAATTAGCTTCCTTGGGAGAAATAGGCAAAGAGAAACTAAAACACCCCACGCTCCCACATACGCTTTAAGCAAGTGGAAAGATGATGATAGAATAATAGTTGGAGGTATGAGAACGGAGTAAAAAAAATGGAGTCCCATCCTCTCTGTGACGTTGCACTCTATATGATTTTATGAAAATATGCTAATGAGTGTGAATATAATGTAACTGGAATATGCTTCATGCAAAAGGTCTCTTGTAAGGTATCATTACAAAGCTTATAATCTACTGAGTGTGTTCATCCTATTTGTATGAATGTATCATTCTTGTATCTGAAACTAGAAATATGACATATAACTCTGAGAGCCTATTGTAATTATGCAAAGTGTAGGCCATTAATGGTGGTTTGGAATCTTGATGCCTCCCATTAACCAGGACAATTGTCTGTAGATGGTTCTGTTTTACTTGTAAGTCTTCCTGTATATGTGTGTGCTGGCAAGTGGGTAATGAAGTCTTACAGTGACATGCGATCATGTCACCTGAACTGGAATCCATCTTTAACCTGGTGTTTTTCCATTGAGTAGGGGAGGAAGGGGGGACCCAGAGACATAAAAGATTCCTGCCTTGTACCAAAGCTATATAAGGGAGTGGAACAGAACAAAGGGGGCTGCAATCATGAGAAATTCCCTAGCTACCCCCTGAGCTAGAACAAGGGCTGTACCAGGGGAAAGGATTTTGCCCAGACTAGGAAGGCATCCAGTTTGTGCAAGAAGCTTATTGAAACATCTCTGAGGGTGAGATTTTATCTGTATTCAGTTTTCTTACTGGATTAGGCATAGGTTTGCATGTTTTATTTTATTTTGCTTGGTAATTCACTTTGTTCTGTTTGGTATTACTTGGAACCACTTAAAATCCTACTTTTGTATTTAATAAAATCACTTTTTACTTATTAATTAACCCAGAGTATGTATTAATACCTGGGGGGGGGGGCAAACAGCTGTGCATATCTCTCTATCAGTGTTATAGAGGGCAAACAATTTATGAGTTTACCCTGCATAAGCTTTATATAGGGTAAAACGGATTTATTTGGGGTTTGGACCCCATTGGGAGTTGGACATCTGAGTGTTAAAGACAGGAACACTTCTTAAGTTGCTTTAAGTTAAGTCTGCAGCTTGAGGTTCAGACCTGGGTTTGGGTCTGCAGCAGACTAGCTGGTCTGGCTCAAACCAGGCAGGGCACTGAAGTCCCAAGCTGCCAGGGCAGGAAAGCAGGGGCAGAAGTAGTCTTGGCACATCAGTTGGCAGCCCCAACGGGGTTTTTATGATCCAACCCATCACACTCTCCCATTGACAACGGGGGGGGGGGGGGGGGGGGGGGTTGGCGCATTTTGGGACAGAATACTTGGATTTTAAAGCATACCTCAGAATCTAGAGCCATCATCATACCATCCAGGTAGGAGGAGGGGGAATGGTGGTGATCAGAGGGGGAAATTGTGACACTACACCCCATATTATTTATAGAAATATTGTTATAATACAATAATGGCATAACTAAGATGTATTTTATGCACGATGGAGCATGTGAGATATCATTGGAAAGGTTATGATTTACTGAATATGATTATCATATTTGTATGCATGTATCATTTTTGTATATGAAGTTAGGAATATTGTCTATGCACCTATTACCAATGTGTTTATACCTGGGGAACACCAACTAGACAGACGGCAATTGGTCTAGATTGCTGGCTGGAAAGGGCTATTGGGAAAAACAATAGGTCTTTGAAGATGCTAATCTCCCACCTTCCTGGAAAGCCTTCCTTGGACACTGCAAATAGACTGAGTTATGGCTGTAAGGTTCATGTGATCAAGTCACCTGACACTAGACTCCATGATAAAATTAGTACTTTTCCACTGGCTGGGGGTGGGAATCACACTGGAAGACAAAGGATTGCCACCATATGTAAAACCTATTTAAGGCAGGGGAGTGACATAATCGAGGTTCATTCTTCACTGAATCCCCACCCAGGATGACTGCTGGAAACCTCTAAGAAACATAAGACTGAGGGGAAGAGAATTGCTGAGCCCAGGCTGGAAGGGTGTCTAGCCTGTGGATGAAATATCTGAAGTTTCAAGCTGCAGGCCAGTGTACCTATTGGGTTCCGGGAAGTGGGCGGGCGAAACCCGCCCACTGCTAAAGGATCCTCCCCCCAGCCTAAGGGGAGGACCCACAGGACCTAAAACCCAAATGATTACGGGGGACAACTAATGTAAAAACAGGGACAGGAGTGCAATTAAAGGGTCAAAAGAAGGGAACCTGATGGGGACACTGAGCAGAGAACCCCGGACAGCGCCCACTGCTCCTCAAAGGTGTCAAGGGAGCCAGTGGACGCCGCCCAGAGGAACTCTGCCCGGATACGTGAACGGACAGAGGATCGGAAACAGGCCCCACAGTCACAGGAACCTCCATCGGCCAACCCCCTCTCCCTGGTTTTATAGATGGCCTGTTTAGCCAGGGCCAAGAGGAAGTTGACCAGGAGGTCCCGTGACTTTGTGGGGCCACGGATAGGGAGTGCATAAATGAGAAGGTGAGGGGAAAAGTGTAACCAAAAACGCAACATAATGTCGGTGAGGAGCCGGTGTAGGGGCTGCAACCTGGCACACTCCAAGTAAACGTGAGCCAGGGTCTCCCTCACACCGCAGAAAGGACAGGTGTCAGGGACAGGGGAAAACCGCGCCAAGTACACGCCCGTGCTCACGGCCCCATGAAGGAGCCGCCAACTGACATCCCCGGCGGGCCTCGGGACCAGGGTGGAATAGAGGCTGGCCCACCGGGGCTTCTCACCCTCGACAGGTGGCAGGAGGTCCCGCCACTTCGTATCGGGGCGGGACACGAGGGTGAGGAAGTGAAGAGTATGGAGCACGAGCGTGTATAGATGTTTTCTTGGCGCGGTCAGGAAACGAACCGGCTGCAAGTCGTGCAGCCGGCTCACGGAGAAGGGGCGGGGAGGCTGGTTGGGTCCACAGGGCAGGGGCCCAATAAAAAGGTCCGGAGGACCAGGGGTGGAGGGTGGGCGGGGCGTGCCCTCGCACAGGACCTGGTCGAGGTAGACCCGAGCAGCGGGCGGCAAAGCGGCCCTCACCTCCTGAAGTACGCGCCGGGGAGTACAAGGCCTGGAGAGCCCCATGCGCCGAGCGAGCGTCAGGGGATCCAGCCAGACTCCCCGGTCGTAGTCCAGGAGGTCTCCGACTCTCGTGACTTCTGCCAGGACCAACCTCTGGTGCACCGCGGGGGACTCCGCCACCTGCACACGAAGCTGGGGGTTGTGTAGCAGGGGCTCCGCGAGGAGATCTGCCCCCCCCGGTGGCCACCACGGACCTGGTCGCTGAGAACAGTTTCCAGGTCCGGAGGAGGTCCTGGTAGAAGACCGGTAGCCCGGAGAGGTCTCGCGGAAGACCTCTCGGATCGAGATAAAAGAGCTGCCGGTCGTATCGGAGCCCTCGGAAGCGGCGCAGGAAGGCGTGCACCAGTACTCTCCACGCCGGACTACCTGCACCATAAAGGAGCCTCTGCAGGGCCTGGAGGCGGAAGACATGGACCTGAGTGCGAAGGCACTTCAGGCCCTGCCCTCCCTCCTCCAGGGGCAGATGGAGGACCCCCACAGAGACCCAGTGCAGTCCTGGCCAAAAGAACTCCAGAATCGCCCTCCGGAGGTCGGCCAGGAAGCCCGGGGCCGGGACCAGGGTGTTGAGACGGTACCAGAGCATGGACAGGACTAGTTGATTGAGTACCAGTGCCCTCCCGCAAAGGGAGAGGCACCGGAGTAGTCCTGTCCATTTCCGGAGCCGCTCCGTCACCCTGCCCTGTAAACCGTGCCAGTTCTCCGGCGGAGATGGATGCGTGGCAGAAAGGTAAACGCCAAGATAGAGCAGCGGACCCGCGCTCCACCGGATGGCCTGAAGTGCGGATGGGAGGGAGCTCGCCTGCCACCCGGCCCCTACCACCAGGCCAGAGCTCTTGGTTTTTAAGAATCTCTGCAATCTGCCTAAAACAACATTTAGGGTGAAAATTTGCTACTTGTACCAGTTTCCTTAGTACCTTAAGCTTAGTTTGAGTGTTTGTTTTATTTGCTCAGCAATCTGCTTTGATCTGTTTGCTATCACTTCAAATTTATCTTTTGTAGTTAATTAACTTGTTTTTGTTTTGTCTAAAACCAGTGTTTGGAAACCATACTTGGGGCAGAAAGCTGTTGCATATCTCTCTCCACACTGAGGGAGGGGGAAAATTTTATGAGCTTGTGCTGTACAGTTCTCTGTGCAGCACAAGACGGTATAATTTTGGGTTTACCCTCCAGAGGGGGTGTGCACTTGAGTACTGGCAGTTCCTTAGCTGAGCCTTCCCATGCAGAGCTGATCTCAGCATGTGTGGGTAGCTGCAGCTGGGTGTGTCCCTATCTGTATGTGTGCTGGTAAAGTGCAATCTGAAGCCTGGGGAAGGGCTTGACAGGCTGCATAGCAGTACAGTGTGAAGGGAACCCAGGCTGGTGGGTCAGGCGGGCTCAGTGGTACCCCAGTTCCAAGTGGCACCCCCGGGGGAACCTGTCACAGAAACATTATGCTCATTTTATTATTGAAGGGTCAGAAATAATATGGAGGGGAATGCAGAAGAGAAACAGTTCAGCAGAGAGGAGATGGTTGTCTTCCAGGCAAGGAATTGCTCCTCCCTTTATCTCTCCCCTCAGTCATACCAGTCCCCCTTTTCTCCTCCCCCCTGACTTCAACTTCATAGCCTATATTGTTTCTATATTGTGTTGCTTTGCTGGGAGATTAGGATGTCACCAATACCCTGCTGTTAGTGAACACAGAAAGGAGTGAAGCAGCAGAGCAAGGTATCAATACAAAAGTCAGGGGAAGAGACCTTCACACCTCCATCATTCAAGCTGAACCTAGCAGGGAGTCCCACAATGCCAATGGCTGCACGGAATAATAGACAACAAATCGGAGAGACCAGAAATGATCATAATAATAAGACTGCCTCGGATAACATTGAACAACAAAAGCAGATCTTGAGAGGGAACTACCAGACTTATGTCTAACATACAAACAAAGAACATGCATGTTTTTTGGACCAAATAATGGAAGGGCTCTATTCTGCAAAGTGACCCATATGGGGTGACACCTACAGCTGCATTTCCAGGCAGATGGTTTTGAAGGATCAAAACCTTAATGACCCATAGTTTAACTGACTGAGCAGTCAGTTGGTGGCACTAGAGATACAGTATGATTTCTTTTTATCAGTAAAAGGAAAAGAGGCAGACATAAAGGTTCAGATGATCAAAAACAGTCCTGCCACAACATAACATACAGATTATAACTACTCCTAGGAAACAGAGTTACTGAAATTTTCAATGTACAATCAATAGTCTCTCTATTACTTTTAATAAAATGGTCAAACAATGTAAACACATTTCAAGTCGAGGTAGTCATGAGTGATCACAGAGAAATTACTATTATTACTAGTTAATCAGCATAGTGTAAGGCTCAGAATTGGGAGATGGAAAGAATGACAGCTGTCTTGAACTTTCAAATTAAACTCTCTTATGGGAAAAGTGGTCTCCCCGAGACAGACACAGCTATAATTAACTTTTACCTGCTTAGAAATCTGCCTCCACTTGGACTGTTTGATCTAGAACTGACTGGACTTGTTCACATGTATTCTGCTTGTTTTAGATATCAATTAGCTACCACTGTTTTCATTATACATTTTATGGGCTCACTCCTGCAAGGTGACAGAACCCTTAATCCAACTGAACTCAAGAAGGCTGGAAGTCAATGCAAACAAAGAGCACTCAGGGGGCACCCAGCACCTTGCGGGTTCAGGCCCACTGTTGTTCCCTTGTGGCTCACACTACCTTAGGAGGGTCACCAGGGTCCCAACCCCATAGTCAAAGATGGCTAATGACATCCTCTCTGTGAATTTTAGGCCTGGTCTACACCTAAAATTTAGGTTGACCTGGCAACATTGCTCATGGCTGTGAATAATTTCACTCCTTGCCTGACTCAGTTAGGTCAACCTAATCCCCACAGACATAGCTAGGTCGATGGAAGAATTCTTCCACCTACCTAGCTATTGCCTCTTCAGGGGACGGATTTACTAAAGCTACGGAAAAAAATACTTGCATCACTGTAGCAAGTGTCTTCACTACAGCGCTGCAGTGGCACGGCTACAGTTGTGCTGTTGCAGCACTTGAAGTGTAGACAGAGCCTGAGATTGCTCGTTAGTGCTTGTGTGGTCATTCTGAGCCACCTAATGCTTAGAGGAGGATGTAGGTCCCTAATGAGTCTAAGGCTCAGTGAGAGTCAGGGGTGACCCCATAAGGCCTCCTAAGGTTTGTGAGGTGGTCTGACAAGCTTCCTAAGCGTCATTGGCGCTTGTTGCTTCCTGCAGGTCCACAGGAAGGGAAAGGAAAATGCTTCCTTAATTTTTCTTCAGCTTCCCCCAACCTCTGGTCTCCTTCTAAGGAGTATAAATAGAAATATATTCTTTTGCAGCTCTTGGCCTCTGCTCTGTCCCCTTTGCACCAATGGAAAGCCGACTTAAAGAGCGCTTGGATATGGTAATCCCTGAGTAGCATGAAGTCCACACAGCTAGCTCTACCTCACCTGCTCTTAACTCCGTTGGCACAGGTAGTGTGTTGGGAGCAAGCCAGCGTACAAGGGCAATGTGCTCAACCAATCCTGCCAGAACAGCCCCATAGGGACCATATAGGCCAGCACAAGGTAGAACAACCCTGAGAATGCTCTAAAACTTATGCTGAAAGCCAAACAAGACCCTGGCTGCCCCCAAAATTTGGAGGTAGTAGAGAAAGGGCAGAAAGCCACCTGCCTTTTCCCTCTTCAAGCATGCAAAACCAGGTAAATAGACACACCTGAGGTGGGAAAGTCACTCTCCTCTCTGTGCCTCACTTTCCCAAAAATGGAGATAATGATACTGACCTCTTTTGTAAAGCACTTTGAGATCTAGTGATGGAAAGCACAGTCTAAGAGCTAGATATTATTTGGCCTTAAAATCTTCTATAACATCAGAAGAATCTATTCCTATTATATATATAAAACCTTGCAAAAATACAGACAAGAACAAAATAGATAATTTTTTTAATTCAACAAAGAGGGGATGAAAATGTAATTGTAGCCCTGTGTGTTTGAAAACATCCAATAATTGTAAACACTGGTATTAGCTGCTTGGTTGACTGGCTTGACATTTCATCACTTGATTCAATTCACTCTGTCTTAGCTGGAATATCTACTAAAAGCATGGTTCACGGTAGTCAAAGAAGAGCTGAACACAGTAATTATCTTCATAAGTTGCTACTGACTAATAAATGTATTGAGGCAAATGGGATTTTGGAGATGTTATTTTCCATTAATTTTGTAGGGTTGATATTCGCTATAAAACAAGAAACACATAATATGGTAAGAGGTATTAATCCTTAAAGTTTACTGTGGCTGTGCTCCAAGGTATCCTTAGTTTGCAATACAGCAAGCAGGTACATTAACTGGAGCAGCAATACCTATTGATATCTAAATTATGGAACTACCATAGGACTCCGCACTTCCTAAGTCTTAATTTAGTTATGCTTTTGAACTGAAAGTAGAGAGCAATAACTAAGCACAAAAGACTGTCCTAGGTGGTAAGAGTGGAACTTATATGCACTGACACCTTACTCACCCCAATTTTCCCTGGACTCAAAAGTTATGTGTGGAAACATATCCATATTCCGCTAACAACTCTTTATTGGTTTTTTAAAAAGGTTTCTCTTAAATCAGTTTTCATGTAGTGCAAAGATGCTGAAGGCAATCCAGTATTCAAAGCCAAAGCACTGGCTGGAAGTCCTGTGCATCCACAGATTTTTAAATGGAGAAGAGAGTGGGTCCAGATTTGTAAATGCTTGGGAGAAGGATCTGAGCAGAAGCATGAGTCAGCACTGCTACTGTCCCATGAGGCTGGCTGAGAAGTGTTCCAGGCTAGCAGATGTGAGAGGTGCTATCACAGAATCCACAGTGCAAGAAGTTATAATGAAACTTGTACAAGTTTCCGCACCTTAAGAGACCATCTCCAGGTATCGCAAATGCGATGAATGCAATTCTGATCCACTTTTAATTACAGATAAGTAAGCAGTCTTTGTTGGCTGCTTGAGTGGTTGTTTAAATCAGGTTTAAGTGCTGTGACATCTTTAAAAACTTTAAAAGTATTTGCAACAAGGAGTGTAGTTCTATTTTAATCACCTTTTTTAAATTTTGTGCTGTTTGCACCAGGCCTGTCTGCCAAGACACCTAGGTATGTTGGATACTATTTCAGACTACACCAATGTATATAATAAGATTCTAAAATGGTCTGAGTTAAGAGTAAAGGGCAAATCTGAATGGCCAGAGGTGTCTGAAACATTCATAACTGAATGGTTTGGGACTTCACCACATGTACTCCCAATCTTAATTCCATTTTAATGTAGTGTTTGTCTGGGAATCTTTGTAATGTCTCTGTAAATACACCTATGGACGCTAACAAGGTATATTGCACATTTTCAAGAATTAAGACAAATGCCGTACAGCCAGACATTTTGTGACTACAACACAGAAAAAACGGAAATAACTCAGTGAATTTGGGTATCTTTCCACGATAAAAAGCTTTCACACTGAGGGTCCAATCCTACAAGATACTGAATGTCTCCTGTAAAATACTGAGTACCCTCAGCTCCCACTGGCTTCAAATTAGTTGAGGGAGCTAACAACTGCATTAAATTAGGCCCTGATTTTCAGAGGCATTAGGCACCCAGAACTCCAAAGAAGCTGTGAGTGCTCAGCACCTCTGAAAAATGAGTCCCTTGGGCCTGCTCCTGGTCATTTTGAAGCTATTGGCAAAATTTCCATTTATTTCAACTATGCAGGACTTGGCCATAGAAGAGTAACTCACAGGGCCATCCTTAGGATTTATGGGGCCCTATGTAGTATTATTAAACTGGTGCTCCTATGCCCGATAGCAGCCCGGGCTTGCATGTGTATTTTAGATAAGGGTGGTCTTTTGAAGGATTTATTTTAAAAAACTATATGTCTGAAGATCCAAGCATTTAAGGCTAAAGGTGAATACTCAGATTGTGCATCTAAAAATCTATGCAAGGATTTTTTAGAGATGTGATTTTATAATCTTCAGCAACACACTAATGAAATATTTTTAAAGCAAATTTTAAACTAACAGGTTCTGAGTAAATATTGCAGTAATGCACAACTGTTTTTGGCCTTGTTTACACTGGCAATTTACAGCGCTGCAACTTTCTCACTCAGGGGGGTGAAAAAACACTCCTCCCCTCCCCCCCCCCCCCCCAAGCACAGCAAGTTTCAGTGCTGTAAAGCGCCAGTGTAGACTAGCCTCGTGGAGGTGGGATTTTTAGTATTGTCAGTGCAGACTAGCCCTTTGTCAGTAAATTCAGAAACTGACAGTATATATCTGGGGATTGGCAAATGCCTGTTAAATGGCTTCATTACCACTTGAATGGCTCTTTAACAGTTTCAATGTTGTGCTAATAGGTCTGGCAGGCTGGAAGGCTTTTTCACTTTTAAGTACTAAATCCCCTCTGGAGGAAGACTCACCAGGCTGCAACAGCCAGCTGTGGTGGGAGCCTGCAGGAAGGGTCAGAACAGGGATAGGAAGAGGCGGGAGGGTGGACACTAAGGCCTGGTCTACACTATGACTTTAATTTGGATTTAGCAGCGTTAAATCGAATTAACCCTGCACCCGTCCACACAACGGAGCCATTTATTTCGAAATAAAGGGCTCTTAAAATCGATTTCTGTACTCCACCCGACGAGCGGAGTAGCGCCAAAATCGATTTTGTCATTTCGAATTAGGGTTAGTGTGGTCGCAATTCGATGGTATTGGCCTCCGGGAGCTGTCCCAGAGTGCACCATTGTGACCGCTCTGGACAGCAATCTGAACTCGCATGCACTGGCCAGGTAGACAGGAAAAGCCCCAGGAAAATTTGAATTTCATTTCCTGTTTGCCCAGCGTGGAGAGCACAGGTGACCACAGATAGCTCAGCTCATCAGCACAGGTAACCATGCAGGCTGATAATCGAAAAAGAGCACCAGCATGGACCGTACGGGAGGTACTGGATCTGATCGCTATATGGGGAGAGGATTCAGTGCTAGCAGAACTTGGTTCGAAAAGACGAAATGCCAAAACTTTTGAAAAAATCTCCAAGGGCATGATGGAGAGAGGCCACAATAGGGACTCAGATCAGTGCCGCGTGAAAGTCAAGGAGCTCAGACAAGCCTATCAAAAAACAAAGGAGGCAAATGGTCGCTCCAGGTCAGAGCCGCGGACATGCCGCTTCTACGCCGAGCTGCATGCAGTTCTGGGGGGGCCGCCACCACTACCCCACCTGTGACCGTGGATTCCGGGTCGGGGATAGTCTCATCAGCTACACCTGAGGATTCTGCGGATGGGGAAGAGGAGGAGGAGGAGGAGGAGGACGAGCTTGCAGAGAGCACCCAGCACTCTGTTCTCCCCAACAGCCAGGATCTTTTTCTCAGCCTGACTGAAGTACCCTCCCAAGCCTCCCAAGCCAGTAGCCAAGACCATGACCCCATGGAAGGGACCTCAGGTGAGTTTACCTTTTAAAATATAAAACATGGTTTAAAAGCAAGCGTTTTTTAATGATTAATTTGCCCTGAGGACTTGGGATGCATTCGCGGCCAGTACAGCTACTGGAAAAGTCTGTTAACGTGTCTGGGGATGGAGCGGAAATCCTCCAGGGACATCTCCATGAAGCTCTCGTGGAGGTACTCCAAAAGCCTTGCCACAAGGTTTCTGGGCAGTGCAGCCTTATTCCGTCCTCCATGGTAGGACACTTGACCACGCCATGCTTGCAGCAAGTAATCTGGTATCATTGCCTGACAAAGCCTGGCAGCGTATGGTCCCGGTGTTTGCTGGCATTCAAGCAACATCCGTTCTTTATCTTGCTGTGTAATCCTCAGGAGAGTGATATCGCTCATGGTAACCTGGTTGAAATACGGGAACTTAATTAAGGGGACAGAGGTGGCCGTTCCTACTGGGCTGTTTGCCTGTGGCTGAAAAGAAATCCTTCCCTGCAGTTAGCCAAGCACAGGGGGGGGAATTGGCCATGAGCTTTTCGCGTTTGGCTAGCAGGGATCTTCCCTGTTACCAGCCACGCGGTCGGGGGAGGGGTACATTGATCATCCCAGGGAATTCATGGCGGGAGGGGGAGGGCGGGGGGGTTAGTTTGGTTTCTGCAGGGATCTTCCCTGATACCTGCCACGCGGTGGGGGGAGGGATAAAGCGATCATCCCAGAGAATTGGATGGGGGGGGGGTTAGTTTGTTTTCTGCTGCTGAAGGTTAACAGGAAAACCGCAGCAGTCAACAGGCTTTGCTTGGTATGTGGGAAAGGAGGGCGCAGAAGCCGAAAGACAATGGCTTACCATGGCTGCCTGCAAGCTGAATTCTGTTGCCCGGACCTGCGTCTGTGATCTCTAACACCAAAGCCACAGGCACTCAATATTAAGATGGAAAATGCGACCTTGTACTGAAATCACATGTGCTATGTAATGTGAATAGTGTTTTTCACCATGAAAGAGTATAAGCATTGTTCTGTAAAATGTATCATTTTAAAAACTTCTCTCCTTTTTTTCAACCCTCCCTCCAGCAGCTGCAAATTTTTCAAGCCTCCCTCCTCCGTCCCGAAGGATATCTCAGATAAGGCGGCGTAGAAAGAGGACGCGAGATGACATGTTCACAGAAATAATGGAATCCACCCCCAATGAAAGAGCTCATTTGAATGAGTGGAAGGACACTGTATCTAAATTTAGGAAAGATGCCAGTGAACGTCAGGTCTTGAGGGACGCTCGAGATGAGAGGTGGCAGGCTGCAATGCTGGGGCTGCTGCGTGAGCAAACAGACATGCTCCGGCGTCTGGTGGAGCTTCAGGAACGGCAGCAGGATGACAGAGTGCCGCTGCAGCCGCTGTATAACCTCCCTCCCCCCTCACCATGTTCCATATCCTCCTCACCCAGACGTGTAAGAACGCGGGGGGGGGGGAGGCTCCGTGCACCCTCCCACTCCACCCCAGTGGACAGCCCAACCAAAAGGCTGTCATTATATTGAATTTGTTCAGTGGCCTTTTACTTCCCTCCTATCCTCCTCCCAAACCTCACCCAGATTACCTTCTTGGTTCTCTCCCTATGTTTATAATCACTTAATAAAGAATACATGATTTTTAAACGGTAGTGACTTTATTTCCTTGGAAAGAAAGCTGGGGGAACGGGGAGGGTGGGTTGCTTACAGAGAATGAATGAGTCAATAAAGGGGGCTGGTTTTCATGAAGGGAGAAACAAACAGAAATTTCACAGTGTAGCCCGGCCAGTCATGAAACTGGTTTTCAAAGCTTCTCTGATGCACAGCGCTTCCTGGTGTGCTCTTCTAATCGCCCTGGTGTCTGGCTGCGCGTAATCAGCAGCCAGGCGATTTGCCTCAGCCTCCCACCCTGCCATAAAGGTCTCCCCCTTACTTTCACAGAGATTGTGGAGCACACAGCAAGCAGAAATAACAATGGGGAGATTTCTTTGGCTGAGGTCAGAGCGAGTCAGTAGCGATCGCCAGCGACCTTTTAAACGGCCAAATGCACATTCTACCACCATTCTGCACTTGCTCAGCCTGTAGTTAAACAGCTCCTGACTCCTGTCCAATGAGCCATGGCATTAAGGGGTAGGCTGGGTCTCCAAGAATAACTATTGGCATTTCAACATCCCCAATGGTCATTTTCTGGTCCGGGAAGTAAGTCCCTTGCTGCAGCCCTTTAAACAGAGTAGTGTTCCTGAAGACGCGAGCATCATGAACCCTTCCCGGCCAGCCCGCGTTGATGTCGGTGAAACGTCCCTTGTGATCCACAAGTGCTTGCAGCACCATTGAAAAGTACCCCTTGCGGTTTATGTACTGGGTACCCTGGTGCTCCGGTGCCAAGATAGGGATGTGGGTTCCATCTATCGCCCCACCACAGTTAGGGAATCCCATTGCAGCAAAGCCATCCACTATGACCTGCACATCTCCCAGAGTCACTAGCTTTTGTAGCAGCACCTCAGTGATTGCTTTGGCTACTTGCATCACAGCAGCCCCCACAGTAGATTTACCCACTCCAAATTGATTCCCGACTGACCGGTAGCTGTCTGGCGTTGCAAGCTTCCACAGGGCTATTGCCACTCGCTTCTCAACTGTGAGGGCTGCTCTCATCTTGGTATTCTGGCGCTTCAGGGCAGGGGAAAGCAAGTCACAAAGTTCCTAGAAAGTGCCCTTACGCATGCGAAAGTTTCGCAGCCACTGGGAATCGTCCCAGACCTGCAACACTATGCGGTCCCACCAGTCTGTGCTTGTTTCCCGGGCCCAGAATCGGCGTTCCACGGCTATAACCTGCCCCATTAACAGCATGATCTCCAAAGCACCGGGTCCCGCGGTTCGATAGAATTCCATGTCTATATCCTCATCACTCTCGTCGCCGCGCTGCTGTAGCCTGCTCCTCGCCGCCTGGTTTTCCAGGTTCTTGTTCAGCATAAACTGCACGATAAGGCGCGAGGTATTTACAATGTTCATGACTGCTGTCTTGAGCTGAGCGGGCTCCATGCTTGCCGTGGTATGGCGTCTGCACTGTTCACCCAGGAAAAAGGCGCGAAACGGTTGTCTGCCGTTGCTTCCTGGAGAGGGGGGAGGATATACCCAGAACCCCCTGCGACAATGTTTTTGGACCCATCAGGCATTGGGATCTCAACCCAGAATTCCAATGGGCGGAGGAGACTGCGGGAACTATGGGATAGCTATGGGATAGCTACCCACAGTGCAACGCTCCAGAAATCGACGCTAGCCCCGGTACATGGACGCACACCGCCGAATTAATGTGCTTAGTGTGGCTGCATACATTCGACTTTATACAATCTGTTTTCCAAATTCGAATTATATAAATTCGGATTAATCCCGTAGTGTAGCCATACCCTTAGGCCTTGTCTACACTGGCACTTTACAGCACTAAAACTTGCAGCACTCAGGGGGGTGTTTTTTCACACCCCTGAGCGAGAAAGTTGCAGTGCTATAAAGTGCCAGTGTAGACAGTGCACCAGCGCTGGGAGCTACTCCCCTCGTGGACATGGGTTTTTTACATTACTGGGAGAACTCTCTCCCAGCACTGGTGCTGCAACTACACAGCCACTTTAAAATGCTGCCACAACAGCGCTTTAACGTTGCTAGTGAAGACATATCCTAAACCCAGGGGTGCCCCACATTTTCGGGCGCCCTACGCAGCCGCATATGCTGCATATGCCTAAGGATGCCCCTGGTAACTCATAAAAAAGGCTCTTATTGAAGCAATATGCTGGATGGGATTCTTGGGGCTAGACTGAGCATCCTGCTAAAATTCTGTCCCTGATCAAGTGTAGGAGATTTCCTTGCCTCCGACTCACCCTCTTTCTGGATATTGCTGAACTATCTGTGCCAAGCATGACCCTTACAAATATTTAAAAGCAAACGTTTTGTCTTTTAAAATGGACCAGATTGCACCAAACATGTATTTTACCATGTGAGGTTACCCCTTCCTCCTTACAAAAATCTTCATCCCAAACTCCACTCCCACTTCGGAAGTCGATCACTGAGCAACACCACCAATAGACTCAGTATACTTTCAGGAACCAAGTCTAAGGTATGAATACTCCTTTCAAAATGCAGTTTAATATAAGCTTGTTGCCTCCTTTCTTGATTGTGGGTAGGAGAAAGTGGTTTTGTTTAAATGGGAAAACAAATTAATAGATTCCTCATTCCTAGCCATACATACCCTTGGAACACGGAGTTAGTCACAAACTAAGGGGGGAAATATTTGTTGTGGGCCCTTGTTAAAATATTGGTAGTACAGCACTGGAAAAAGGATCTGATCTTGCAAGGTGCCAACTACTCTCCACTCCCATTGGGTTCAATAGCAGTTGAGGGTGCTCACTACCTCAAAAAGGCATTAATTCCAGCCCTAAGGCAGGAATTGAAATAAAATAAACCTGCAAAAGTAAAAAAGGGGAAGTAGTCTACTCTAAAGGAAGAGGCTGTAGGTGCGAGCATAAGTCTAATCTTAAAATATTTAAAATAGCCAAATTATATTTAAACTTGTAACCATATTTCCCTAGCTGGACACAGTTCACACCTGTCAATATTTAGAACAAATGTTTATGAAATTGTTTTCTTCCACACATCAAGTACATTACAAATATGGGTGAAAGAATAATTATTCCCATTTTACAGATCAGAAATTAAGTCACCGACAGGTAAAACAACTTGCCCAAGGTTACTCAGCAAGTCAGTGGCAGAGCAGGGAAAACCACACCGTTTCTAGGTTCTGCCTTTCAACTATTTCATTTTTACAGTCTTGGTCTTCCAAATTTAGAACTTAATCCTGCAAATGTTGTGCATGTGAGAAACTTTACATGTGTGTCATCCTATGAAGTCCAAGTGTTTGCAGAATTGAGGCCTTAGGTTTTATACTGACTGACATAAGTCAATGGATACAGAAGGCAGCTGTGCAGCTATAGTATATGCTGTTCAACTGCAACCCTGGTAAATATCTTAAACAGAAAGGTATCATCTTTAAATTAAAACCATGCTAAAAATCTAGAAGATGTCATTCTAAATGCACACACAATAGAACATGTGGAGGCAGCAGCCTATTTAACTGTGATTATAAAATTGCTGCAGTCAGCACTGGGGAAAAAAAAAAAAAAGCAGCGTCCTCATGTTAGCCTCACCAGATTGATCAGCCTTCTCATTGCATGTTCATGCGAGCAAATGCATTCACAGGGATCAAATCCACCTTCTGCCATGATTATGCGGAGAAATCTAAACTTGGCTGTCAACACCTAGAAAGAACAATAATAAAAAGGACAATCAACTCTTTTTCAATTGACCTTATTTTACAGAGACTAATGCATCAAATTTCACTTCATTTAGTCCAACGGGAAAAAACAAAACAAAACATAGCAATCCAATAATATTCCTTTTGGCAGGATGAACAGAGAAAACTGGCATGTTTGATTACTTAACAAATCAAAAAGTAGAGTAGGAGGTAGTGGGTTTTTTTTTTTTTTTAAAGTGGTGTCTGGTAAACCCTTAATCAGAGGTCCAAATAACTTTTACTAAATTTTGTGTGCAATCTGGATTTCCCACAGGCCATTATGAAAGATCCCTTCACAGACAAAACTACAAAGGTAAAATCGCTGTCTGAGCTGCAGTGAGTTGGTTAACTGCAAAATTTCTATTTATGAAATGTTCCATACTCATTCCACTACATCAGTAAGAGTTTCTTGCAAGAATAAATGGTTTAAATTTGAAATGTGCTGAGTTCCCACAACTCCTACTGGAGGAGACTGGGGCAGAAATATGGGGCAAAAAAGAATTATGTAGATGATTAAGACAAAAAAGTCTATTCCACATATGAACTGAAAAGCAAGAACAGAATACTTTTAATCTCCATCCAGGTTCTTATCCCATCACTGTAGTAGTTAATTATATTAAAGTATATTAAATATATAAGTATAGTAAAGTATATTAAAGTATAGTAAAGAAGCTCTCTCTGTTAAATTCAGTAGTGTCAGAAGTCAGTCATAACCAAGGATTTGTTTCAGAAGATTGTCAAGCAAGACACTGCATCCCAAAAAGGTCATGCCATGCATAGGGGTTCCAAAATAGATTTGAGAACAATATGGTTCAAGTTAGAACTGGACAAATTTCAATACTGTCATACCACTGAAAGAATTCACTAGAGCAGGGGTGGGCAAACTTTTTGGCCCGAGGGTCACATCGGGGTTGTGCAACTGTATAGAGGGCCGGGTAGGGAAGACTGTGCCTCCCCAAAACAGCCTGGCCCCTGCCCCCTCACACTTCCCGCCCCCTGACTGCCCCCCTCAGAACTGCCAACCCATCCAACCCCCCTGCTCCTTGTCCCCTGACCGCCTCCTCCCGGGACCCCCGCCCCCTATCCAGCCCCCCTGCTCCCTGTCCCCTATCCACACCCCCGCCCCCTGACAGCCCCCCTGGGACTGTCACCCCCTATCCAACCACCTTCTGCTCCTAATCCCCTGACCACACCCTCCTGGGACCCCCCGCCCCTAACTGCCCCCCCGGGATCCCACCCCCTTATCCAACCTCCCCTGCTCCCTATCCCCTGACTGCCCTCCCAACCCCTATCCACATCCCCGTCCCCTGACAGGCCCCCCGGGACTCCCACTCCCAACCCTCCCTGTTCCCCATCCCCTGACCACCACCCCCAGAACCTCCGCCCCATCCAACCGCCCCCTCCTCCCTGTCTGCCACCCAGAACCCCCCGCTCCCTGCCTCGTTACCAGCAGCAGGAGCTCACAGCTGTGACACCTGGCCAGAGCCAGCTGCACTCCCCACGCTGCCCAGCGGGAGCGGCGGGCCAGAGCGCGGCACGTGCGGCGGCATGGCTGCAGGGGAGGGGGGAAGCAGGGGAGGGGCCGGGGACTAGGATGTGGCCCGCGGGGCCTTAGTTTGCCCATGTCTGCTCTACAGGGAAGATTTTAAAAACCACCTAAGAGATTTAGGAGCACAATTCCCCTTGAAAATCAGTGGGACTTGTACTCCTAAGCCCTTTATTAGACACTTATAAAATTCTCCCCTAGGTCAACATTCTAGTATATGCAAGGAATAAAAATTAAGACTCTGTAACTTATTTACTATTGGGAGACACAATGACCCTTGCCATCTAATGGAAACAGGCAGAAGGAGGGTGGAGAAGGATGTAGTTGGAGCTATTTTAAGAAAGCGCCTCACACACTAATTTTAGATCAAAGAAGGTAATTCACTAGTGATACTGATTCAGAGTTCAAAGAAATTATAATAGGAAACAGTGGGGAATCCATTCTAGTTTATTCACTTGTTAAAACCAAGTTTTCACCATACACTCCAGTGGTTCTACAAGTGTATTTTTATCATTTATCAATAGTCTTCTCAGTGGTTTAATTAATGGCAAAAATGGGTGACAGATTGCCCGTAGTTTCCATTCCTGCAGTCAAATCAGAATTGCTTTCTCGCTCTACTAACACAATGTAAGAATCTTCAGATGACTTCTGCAGAATACTTGTGGTCAAAACATCATTGTTAACCTGGTACTATCATGGCTAGATTCAGGTTGGGTTTGTGCTGGCCGCGCAGGGCCCCTGAGGTGGAAAAATCATCAAGTTTGGAGGCTATAGAAGCAGAAAGCAGCTGCAACCCTTCCTCTGGCAGTAGGGCATCATCATAGCCTCATATGAGTAGTGTTAGTCCGCAAGTTGGAAGCCATGTAATAAGGGTAACCAGAAGATGTGCTGAATCAAGCACATCTGCTCAGCAGTCTCTACCAGCTAGACTCATGGGAGCATATAATCCAATAGTATATCTTGGCTCCAATGTGTGTTCTTTGGCCATACTTGGTATCAAAATCCTGTTACAGAATTGCACAATGTATTTTCCATTTACCTCACACTTTATCTTATGTCAGTTCCTACCCATCCCTACACCCAGTTCTGTCATATATCCCTCTCCACTATGAGTCACAGCAACTCTGCCTTTTGTAAATACGGTAGATCATCTATAAAGACGCTAAGGAATGAGAGGGAGAAGGGTTGTGCCCTTTTTTGCTTCCTTATGGTGTATAAAGAAGGCTTGTATTTTTTTTCCTCTCCAAAAAGGTTTTTCCATCTGCATGCCTCCCTCTCCTCCTCCTACCATTAGATATCCAGTTCTTTGTCTTTTTTGTTTTTCCTAGATGACTCTTTGCACAATTTAAAACCTAGAAGAATTATGACATTAGAGATATCAAGCAAATAGAAACTAGTTAAAATGACAGGAGAGTTATTTTTATTCTGTTTGAAATTCTTTTTGTTTTTCCTTGTTATTGTTACTCACTATTTATCTCAAACCACCGATAAGCAATTGGAAGAAAGGTATGTTTGTTAAAGATCTCACATCCCCCCGCACTTTAATGACAGTAAATCTACAATTTGTATACTACAAGTACTCCAGCAGAATTTGTGAAAAAAAAAATCACACACACTTGACTGATATTTCTAAAGGTAAAAACAAGCATATTTAAAGAGGACTGAAAATATTTTTTTTAGGTAATTTATCAGAAAACAGAAAAAGGGGCACCGAAACCAGCCTTTTTTCTTTTGCAACCTACCGTAAGGGACATCAAATACAGAGTTCAAATTGGATTAATAAGAACTATTTTAAGTGTTGCTTGCGAGAAAGGAAATAACTCTGTTTCAAACCCTAGGATAGAAAGGACCTAGCAGTGTATAGAACATTTAACAGAACAATGTGATTGCATAGTTTAAGGGTCTTTCTACACAGCAAATGTTATTTCATAGCAGGGTCTTGTTGTAACATACTATCTCTCAACTATCTTATAACATTTGATATACACAACTGCATGTGTAGAGGGGATTAAACTGCGTTACATACCATGTAACACAATCCTTTAACACTACAGTTTTGCAGTTTAGGAGGACATTAGAAACAATCATAAAATAATTACTACTGAAATTGAAATGTATTGCTGTCACACAGCTGAGGTTATTATATAGTCCTCGGGGCAAAATGGAGGTGGATCTTCAATTATTTTAGCCAGATGTGAAAAACCACCATTATCGCCAGACTTGAGCAACTATCTGAAATTACAGGAAGAAATAATATATTGGAGCATATTTCTAGTTTTTTATGATTTAACAATTAGCATTCTCAGCTATCACATTAATTGTTGTGAATTGATGTTTTCTCTTTCATTATCTCACCCAATAACAGTCCTGCAGCTGTGTATTATACTTGATATATCGCACTATCAATAAAACAATCTTTATGAACACAAATTGATTGATTCTCTCTACCTATGGAGTCTTCTCTTCCTTAAATTACTTCCCAGCTTCAGAAAAGACTATATATTCTTTTCCAGCTCAGCAACACCTCTCCTGAGTAAACAGTTTGCAGCTGGTGAGCAGTGGGAGACAAAATATACTGTTTCCATTTCACAGAAATCATCTTGCTTGTTACAAGAGTGAACTTCCTGTGCCAAAGCAAGCAGGAAGCTTTGTACATTCTCCATATGCTAGAAGCTCTCAGGTGTGGCTCCACGATTCCAATGATTAGCGCTAATGGTAAAAGGTCAGTATGTACATATTTATAGAGCCCTGTGTGGATACAAAATTTTATCCGCAACCGATCCACAATCCACAAAAATGCTCTGTGGATATCAGAGGATATAAAGAGGATATCTGCCGATTTGCAGGGCTCTACATATTTACTTGGGAAGAAAATGCAATTTTAAAAAAAATCTTTTAAAATTCAGGTTTTCAAAGAAACACCCATTGCGGCTAGAATACACAGTGGTTGCATATGTGCCTAGACGGACAGTACAGATATTAGAACGGATCAAACTCTGCACCTCCAGCACCAAAAACACAAACCTTGACTCCCTGAGCTACCAAAATAACTCCATTAACTTTGAGTAAGTAGCAGGCTCTTCTCTTTCCTAGGGCCTGCCACTACAGGGAGATATGATCTGACATCCTCTAGGCCAGTGTATAACACTGGTTTAATATTTCCACCACAGGAAACTGTTCTGTTGCCTGTCAATGTGTGTTGCAATTGTACTGCTCCTTTCCTGCTAGAAGCTCTTTGGGTGGATGTAGCTCTAGACACAGCGCACTGGTAATGGCTGGGGTTTAGACAGCTGGACCTGTAGTGTCCATTGGGCTGGGACTGAAGGGCAGGAGTCGAGATTAGTTACCAAGCCGAGCAGGAGATGGGTACCTAGGTCAAGCTAGGCCGGAGTCAAAGGCAGGAGTAAAGAGCAAGTGACGATGTCTATAGCAGTAGCAAGCCAGAGTCTGTGTTGTTGCTCAGACGGCTCTCTGGGGTAACTTCCTGGTTTAAATAGTTGGTGTGCATCAGGCGGCTGCAGAGTCCTGTAGCTCTGGCCTCTTCTGGCAATACTTCCTGTGATGTCTACCCCTCTAGTAATTGTTGGGTGCTACTACATCTAGTTCCTTAGTGGTGACATAGATTTTAGTTGCCCAGGACCCTGCAACCCTAGGCTCCAGACCCATGGACCCTCATACCACTATACTCAGTGGAGGAATGCTGGAGTTTTTCCACAGTGCTTTAAACCTTTTCGGTTTATCCAAATTTGTTGTCATTAGTGTTAACCTTAGATCACTGAGTCTTGTCTTTACACACAGATGCTACTGTGGAATTTTATAAGAAGATTGAAGAGACTGTCCTCCTAATCCTCTCCTTGCTATTTGGTTTCAGATAGCAGCAATATCTAAAAGCACCTGTCAAAATGCTATAACAAATCATTTAATTAATTTTGCTTTTGAAATCAGCTTTAATAAAAACCACTGTACAAATGAAGTTATTTAAAGACAAAGGAAACAATTTGTTATAGCTGTTTTGGCCCTGTTGAAAAGTGCTAACGGGCTAAAAATTACAAGCCATTACAAGTCTGAAGCATCTCATTCAGAGAGTTTACTTCTGTCCTGGGGTGAGCTCGGAATCCAGTCGAGTGCATCAGCCAAGTTCCCCACTCCTCCGTGATTGCCAGAAAATCCTTCTCCCCATAAACAGGGCACGTCTTGCCCGGCCCCTCCCCACCTGCACTCAACCTGTCTTCACATCTAGCTCTTCCCTTTAGGCACACAACCCTTCCTGCAAACATTCCCTTCCCAGCATCTTACAAGTCCTAAATCTCCCTTACTTCAAGTAATCTGACCCTTCACCCAAATGGCTTCCACATATTCCCTTCCCACCAGGGCCAGCTTTAGCAGGTGCGGGGCCCCACGCCGGGACGCAAATTGTCTCGCACTCCCCCTGCTCCAACTCCACCCTGGCCCCGCCCCGACTCCGCCCCCTCCCTGCCCCATTGGATCCCTCCCCAAATCCCCGCCCTGGCCCTGCCCCCTCACTGCCCCATTGGATCCCTCCCCAAATCCCCGCCCTGGCCCCGCGTCTTCCCCAAGCACGCCGCATTCCTCCTCCTCACCCCTCCCTCCCAGGCTTGCGCTGATCAGCTGTATGGCGGTGCAAGTGCTGGAGGGAGGGGGGAGAAGCAGGACATGGCTTTTTTTTTTTCCCGCTCCGCCGGCAGCCCTGGACATTGCAGGGCCCTCTTAGGCGCGGGGCCCCATTCCGGGGAATCGGCCGAATCGGCTTAAAGCCGGCCCTGCTTCCCACTGTCTAAAGTAACATACTAAGCTTGTACTATGGAAGTAGCACGTGTTGGTCTATCCAGCAACTTGAGTTGTAATCTGGAGAAACTACCAGATAGAGGGACTGACTATGACCACAGGATCAATACCAAGACTGAACTATGAGAGTGAATTACTGGTTCCTTTGAGGTCAATGGAAAAACTCCCATTAACTTCATTGGAGCCACTATTTCATTCTTGGGAAAAGAAGTTACTTTAAGAAGTATACTCTTTACTAGACATAATCATTAAAAAATTCTCTGTGTGTCACTTCTATTCCACTAACAGAAGGAAAAAATTACATATGAAGTGCACACTTTCCAGAGTATAAATAGATTGAACCTCTCTCCTACGCACCCCATCAGGTACCTGTTAAGTGTCCAGTTCAGGAAATTTCTTAAATGTGTGCCTACCCCATAGAAATCAAAGGGATTTTAAATTGAGCACAAGCTTATGTGCTGAATCATGGACTACATTTCTGTTCAATTAAGTCATTCTACCGAGGTTATGTCAGTGAAGTCATAATGCTGTTTTGGTAACATCCTGGCTGTTGCCAAAGAAACTAAAGTGATAACATAAATTCAGCATTAAGACTTTACTGCAAGATGATGGTCTTGGGTAAAGCCCACCTCTGAATATAAATATTTTCTAGAAAAAGCATGTGACAAAACAAAGTTAGGAAACATCAGCAAAAAGATGAATGGCTTCCTAAGTCTAATATATTTGGAAGTCTCCATCTTCTCCCCTCCCTTCTTACAACATCACTCATAACTGTGCAGAAATGTACTACATATTCATAAATTCATGAAAATTGAGGCCAGAAGAGAACATGATGATCATCTAGCCTGTCCTCCTGCATAATCCAGGCCATAGAATTGCACCAAGTGTTTCCTGCACATAACTTCTGGTTGAGCTAGAGCATAATTAATAGTTAGAAAAATTACAAATGAATTTATTGTAAGTGTCTCTCTTTCTATGTAGCACTTTTATTCTTTTAAATGTAGCCTAAATAAAGAAATCAGATGAGAGTGTTAAACCACCACAGGGTGACTTCACTTGCAACAACCTTAATGAGAATCCTGGCCTCTGAATCACTATTCTCTGGTGCATCAGAAAGCTTGTAAATTTCCTACCAACAGATTAATCGTAAAAGAGCAGAGCTGTACCAGAAAGAACATACACATTTTTTAAAAAAAGGTTAGTAAAGAAAGGAGTGACTAGGGGAGAGGGCAGGGTAACAAAAGGAGGATCAGAGGATAGAAGAGAGTAGGTGTGAACCATCACAAAAAGAAGGTGGATATAAATAATGTAGAAAGAAAAGATAAACAGACAATGTGTTGAGGGGGGAGGCTGCATAGCTGAATGGAGCTAGAGAATACACATCCCTAAGGCAGTAGAGGGGTTCAATACTATATATCACAACAGACATCATAATCCCCAATACATTTTAGAAATATGATCCAGAACAGTGGTGGGCAACCTGAGGCCCACATGCAGCCCATCAGGGTAATCTGATTGCGGGACGTGAGACATTTTGCTGACGTTGACCGTCTGCAGGCACAGCCCCCCACAGCTCCCAGTGGCTGCAGGTTGCCCACCACTGATCCAGAATGTAGGGGCAGAGTCATGCCTTCTCACAGGAACCAAGGGGAGATGGCATGGCCCTCCTTATTCAGGAGCTGGCGGAGATGGTTCGAGCACCAGAACAGGCAAGACCAGCCCTGAAGTCTTTATAAGGGCCAAAGACCTTTACAAAGAGACATTCTTGGATTAAATTTGGTCCAAATTTAGGTTTTGTAAAAAGAAGTTTTGAACCTAAAACCAATTAAAATATTTCCATGATTTGTTCCCCTTTATATTCTAGGGCAAACTGTTTAAGCAAATATTCCTCTGCACTATATGAAGCTCAGACATTGCATTTTTTCCCATGGTATTGTTTTAATCCCCTTTCTATTGGAAAGCAATTTTCTCTCTCAGCATCTCTCCCCACTTACAGCTTGATCTTGGTTCCACTGAAGCAAGTGATACAACTCCCAATGACCTTCAATGAACCAGGACTTAGTGCCCTACAGAGAGCCACAGGTTTCCAGAGCACTATTCATGGCCATTCCTCATATGGCCTATTACCTGTGCAGTTTCAGTCTTTATTTAGAAATTCAACTGGTGACATTAAGGATCTCCTGGCTGAGTTTTTAGGGCAAAAGAAAAACTGGCTGACTGGGCTACAAAGGAAGAGCAGCAGCACTGTTCTCAAATGTGAAAGTGGATCCTGACATCATGAGTGCTGCCATGGCTCAAATGTGGCTCCTGCTAGGGCTTTCTCCTCCTGCTCCTCCCAGATTCAAATTAGCCACTTAACTTAGTTGTCTACTGAAAAAACAACAACCCAGAAAGGGTTTATGTGGCTTCTACAGGACCCAGTGGGTATTCTCAGCCATAGCAACACTTTTACAAGTTTAAAATAATTCTTCCCCTCTCCTTTCTTCATTATTCCAAGAAGAAAAAGCCGTTTCTGTACTTGAAAGCAGCTACACATGTCCCCTGGAACTCTTTCTGCAGTTTGATGAGTTGGTGAGTTTATTTTTGCACTGAAACTTTACTCAGGATAATTAAGCAGATCCCAGTTGAACTTTTCAATGCAAATTAAACGACGTTCATTTCTTTATGGAAAGTCTACTTAAACACACACATCATAAACACTGATCAAAGAGGCCAAGGATACTATAGGCCTGGGGAGTAAACTACTCCGAACTAAGTCAGGTTTGAGGCATGCTAGAGTGGGGTCGTTGAAGAGGAAGCTTGCACTGTTGCTGTCTGTGAAGCCCTTTATCTGTAAGTAAATTAGGACTTCATTTTCCAGGATTGTCCATCTGGCACCTCTCACAAGCACCAAATTCACTTTAGATAACATTTAAGAAGAAGAAACAAGAATAAGAACAGAAATAAAAACGAAAAAAAAGGGCTCATACAGCCAATGAAGGAGTACTGGAGGTACTTCAGGGATATGCATTGGCTAAGGAAGGGGATCCAGAGCAAGGACAGGTTGAGGAGGGGGAATACTAAGTGGAGAAAAGTTCTGAGCACAGAAGCTGTAACTACACTGAGGATTTTCTGATGCTCTCCCATGGTTTCTCTAGCACCAGTGCATCTCCAGTTACTCTAGCAATGGTGAATCGTGTCATGCCACTAGGATTTTTACCACCATGTCATTTACATCTGCTCTGGAGGCACATGGAAGGAAACCAGTCTACAGCAGCACTGCACCAATGCAATGGAGCTGCAAATGAGGGAAGAATTTCAGAAAGTCCACACTGTGGACAAGGTCAGAAAGAGTGGGAGGAGAGTCCCGAGCAGAAGGAGAGGAAAAAAAATCAAGAAGACACAAAGAGTGTGAAATGCAATTCAGGGTTACAAAATAGACTTTAAAATAAGGGGTGGTACAAGATTGCCTCAGAAAAGTAATGAGATGGAATCTCCCACCTCTATGGTAGATCAGCTCATGTCCTGCTGAGGGTCACAATCTTCCTCCCATTCCAGTATCTGCAAAATTCACATTGATTTCAATGGGAGCAGGATGTGGTCCCAAGATTGTAGCAATTGAAACCACTTCCATTTATTGGCTGTCTGGCATCTTATACAAGATGCGGGACAGTCTTAAAGCTTGTCTACCTGCCAAGTTACATCTGTTTAACTCAAGGTGTTATTTAAGTGCAGTGCCAAAAGACTCTGTGGACACTTATTTTGGTTTGAGCAGGGCTTATTTCCGTTTAGAGTAAGTTGATAGGAACAGATTTAAACTAAACTTAAATAAGCCACGCATACTGAAAAAAGAGAGTGTCCCCACAGGAGTTTTTAATCTGTATAATTAAACTGGTACAAGTTTGTATGAAGACCAGGTCTTAGTTCAGTCCCTAGAGCAGGGGTGGGCAAACTACGGCCTGCAGGCCGGATCCGGCCCATCAGGGCTTTGGATCTGGCCCATGGGATTGCCACCCCCATGGCGCTGCAGGCCCCGCACTGCTGCTGGAAGTGGCCGGCACTACGTCCCTGAGGCCCGTGGGGGTGGGGGGCAGAAGGCTCCATGCGCTGCCCCTGCCTCCAGGCACCGCCCCCTGCAGCTCCCATTGGCTGGGAACGGGGAACCGCGGCCAATGGGAGCTTTGGGAGAGGTACCCGCAGGGGAGGGCAGAGGGCCCCAGGGGTCGCAGGGACGTGGTGCCGGCAGCTTCCAGGAACAGCGCGGGGCTAGGGCAGGCAGGGAGCCTGCCCTAGCCCCGGTGCACACCACTGCCACCTTGGAGCTGCTACAGGTAAGCGACGCCGGGCCAGAGCCCGCACCCCGAACTCCTCCTGAACCCTGCACCAACTCCCTGTCCTGATCTCCCTTCTGCACCCTGAACCCCTGCCTGACCTCCTTGCTGCACCCCACACTCCTCCTGCACCCCAACCTCCTGATGCACCCCCCCGCGCTCCAACCCCCTGCCCTGAGCTCCCTTGTACACCTGCACCCCTCCTGCACCCCAAATCCCTGCCCTGAGCCCCCAGCTACACTCTGCACCCCCTCCTGAACCCCAACCCCCTGCCCTGAGCCCCATTGTACACCCCCCACCCCTTCTGCATCCCAACCCCCTGCCCTGAGTCCCCTCACACACCCCACAACCCCTTCTGCACCCCAACCCCCTGCCCTGAGCCCCCTCATGCACCCTGCACCCCTCCTGCACCCTGCACTCCCTCTCGCACCCCAACCCCCTGACCCAGCCCTACATTCATGGCCCTGCATTCAATTTCCCCACCCGGATGTGGCCCTTGGGTACCGAGAAGTTTGGCCACCCCTGCCCTAGAGGACAAGTGTCTATATATCAAAACCATTGTTCCAATTGGTATACATATTGGCATTCCCCATTCTGTGGAGAGAGACAGAGAGAATATTTCAGTCTCCAAGGATAACAGTTTGGCATCTTTCATTAGCACTGAATTCACAGAGGAAACTAAATAAGAACCACTTTTATATTTAAAATTTATTTACTTATTCACATGTAGGTGGCTTATTTCTTGTGGTCAAAATAGTTGAAAAGGAGCAAATTAGCCAGATCCAGTCATGGTTCAGAAAGAAATCTAAACATTTTAAAGCCCATTTTATATTATTTGATATAGAGTTATTGGCAAAATCCAACTGTCAGCAGCTGGTCACCCTTCTGTTAAAAAGATGAATTCTTCTGTAAGAAATATCTCTTGACATCTTTCATTAATTAGCTTTTATATCAATTGACTAGAACATTGTGCAAAGATAATATCCTCCTGCTGTTAGATAAATGTTTCAGCTTCACTTCAACAATTATTTCTAAAGTAGGAGACTGTGACAGAGTTCTAAGGACACTGAATTTATTTCTATTATATCAAATGACTAAAAGAGATTTAATCATTTTGCCTGACGGATGCAAAAGCAATACAGGGTGCTGTTCACTGTAAAGTTATTGACCTATTCTGTTCTGATTGGCTTAGAGAACAAATGTGGGGCCAAATTCCGCAGTCGTCATTTAGACAAGAACTCCCATGGAATTTAAATGCCTAAGGTTATGTCTTCACTAGCAATGTTGAAGCGCTGCCCCGGCAGCGCTTTAATACGGCTGTGTAGTCTGCTCTGGTCACAATTATTAGCTCCACTGCCTGGGGTCATGCAGACCAAAAGCCCTGCCTTTAGAACTCCTGCAAATTTGGGAAATTCCTGGTTATCCAATTTGGTGAGCACATCTCTATCTGCTGTTTTGTGCAACTGCAAAGCTGACCATGTTGGCTACACTGCCAGACGCGCTCCTGCCTTGAGCAGACTGGAGATATTGGATCTCCTGGGCCTGTGGGAATAAGAGGCTGTGCAGGCAGAGCTCCAAACCAGCTGTAGAAACTTCGACATCTATGAGCAGATCCCAGGCCCTTTAAATTGCCGACGCAGCCCCGGGGGCTCCCGGCTGCCGCCACTACCTCAGAGCTCAGGTGGAGATTTAAAGGGCCCAGGGCTCCGCTGTGGTAGCAGCGGCCGGACCCCCAGGCCCTTTAAATTGCCACCCGAGCCCTGCTGCCAGAACCCCCGGGGTAGAAGCCCCCTTGCTCCCAGTCATCACTGCGTGTGTCGTTTCTGCCTCACCAGGTGTTGCCAAAACTATCCAAAAGACATTACGCTGAATGGTAGCGGGTTGCAACTGGGATACCTACCCATGGTGCACTGCACTGTGCATTGACACAAGCACTCCTTGTGAATACAAGTTGTGCTAAAGCCAGGAGCCAAAGTATCCATGTGCATAAGTGATATACTAACTGCGGTGGCAGTAGCCAACATAACTTTTGTCTGCAAAACTTTGTAGTGCAGACATGGCCTATGGGTAAAATTTTCAAAAGCGCCTGTATGATTTAGGAGCCTCTGTTCTATTTTCAAAGGAGATTTAGGCACTAAGGAGCTTAAGTGTCATTTTGAAATTTTTACCTTATATCTAGTTTGCTCAAAGAAGCAGTGAAAAATACAGAAAACCATACAAATGCCATTATTTACTCCTCCACTGAATAAACAGTTTTAAAATAAATAAAAAGTAAAGTTTTTCTGTTGTCTTGAACCAGCAACTCCAGATTCTATAGTTCTAATGCCCTAAACAATATGCTATATAGCCTGCTAATAGAAAGAGAGATTTGTTCAATACTTGAACAATTCTCTAGGTTAATAAAATACATAATAAATCCTCTAAACTGTACAAACACACACTGAATCCTTAGCCCCACTCCAGTCCTGTACAAGTACACAAGTATGCTGAAATTCTCTGGAATATTTTGATTTTTTTTTTCCCTCCAAAGATGACACATTTCTAATAACTTGCCACTGAGCAAATGTTTCCCCTTTGAACCTGAAGGAAGCCCATGGGAGTCTTTTCATTGACTTCAGTAGGAGTTTGGTCAAATGCTTAGTATACATGAACCAACCAATACTGGTTTATCAATAAGAGTATGTTTGCTTTTGTTTTTAAAAAGGTTCACTTTGCTTTATTGTCATGAACAAGTTGCTTTCTGACTGGCAGTCCAGTTTCATTCCCCTCACTCTTCCACCCCTTTATCTTTAATCAATACGTATACCACATGAATTCTGTGCTAATCAATAGGATTTCTTGACACCTGATTTATTCACTGATGTTCAATTAAAAGAAAACCCAGCTTTTATCAGAGAATGATGCCCCTCTACTCAGCAGACTAACTGGCTAGTATGGATGCCATATTCTGAATTGCAATTGTCAATGAGTGCAAAGTATTATCAGTACTAATGAAAGGTTTAAAAAAAAAAAAATGGATAGCATCACCTAGTATAAGTCATTGTAATATAGCTTTAGCGCAGGATCAGAGTTAGTTGCTTTCAAAATACACATCACAGCTTTGCATTAGTCTTTACGCAGTACAGAAGTGAGAGACTATTATCTTGTGCCCGCATTTGGTTCCATTGCCATTATCTCTTGAAGGTCAACCATCCAGCAACCTCACGAACAAAGTCACTATGGTGTAGTCCATGAATAAGAACATGTATATACTTGCTATAGGTCTATCATAAAAGCTTTGACAAATTTTTGAACGTGGGTGTGTTGAGATATTGATAGTTATATATATATATATATATATTTGTAATTTCATAGGTATAGATATATCCCCTTTTAGGCCCCAAACCAAATCAAGCCAACAGAAAGGAATATAGACACTCAAGCACCAAGGACAAGCTAATTAAAACCATCCTCCCTGTATCTCTAGGTGAAAAATTACACATCCGAGGAGGTGATAAGAGTTGTTGTAAAAACAACTGTGCTGTGAAATTGTCTTGCAGAAATCCCTTATCCCCTTCGTTTATTATCCTGCTTGTTTTCTGCTATTGTATTAAAAAGGTTAAATAGACTGATGAAAGTCTGTCACATCTGGAAAACAGAATTGTAAAATAAGGATATCAAGGAAGAGGAGGTAGTAAAACAATAGTGTAAGATGTGATTTAAAGATAAAGGATGAATATGTGTGATGCAAATAAATAATTAGCAAATCAAAGGTGCCAGCCTAAGAGTTATAACTGTGACCTCCCATGGCCGAAGAATCCGTAGCACGGAGATAACCGGATGACCCCGCAGGGCAAGCCGGAATACACCCAAGTACCCCCCCCCCCCCCCTGGACGGCTGAAGACTCCGAAGAACAAGATAACACTCAGCCGTCAGGGATGTGCCATCTGCTGATTGATAATCACTTCAAACAAACATCAGCATGATGAAGAGATTCCCATAGACTTGTATAAAGACAAAATCTTATAAGAACAGCACCAAAAACTAAGGGACTTGGAGTCTGGTTCTGCAACCACCCTCCACGAGCATCGGATGCGCATCTGACAAGGACTTGGCTCCACCCTCGTGTGCAGGCTACCTGGCCAGTACTCTGCCACAAGCAACCTCTAGGCTGGTAACTATAACAACTCTGCAGAACTTGTATGAATGAGTGTGTGAATGAATAAGGAATGGTAGTAAAATAATATTGAATTGCGTATCCTGATTTCTTGCTCTCTCTCTGTATTTACAATAAACCTGGCATTTTGCCTCATCCCTCTTATAAGATCCTGTTGGTATTATTTTATTAGTGTAACAGGTGCCTAATTTCATATTTAGGCATCTAAATAAGTTGCCTGACTATTAAGGGTGCTGAGCAAACGCCAACAATTATAATGGGCTTCCATTGGGTAAGTAAGGCCTATTCATGTGAGCAAGGTTTGGCAGGTACAAGGATTCATGTTTTATTTATTTTTTTACTATTTAAACAGCTAACTGCTGTCTTTAGAGATATCACATCTTCATATGACTGGACTGTTCTTTTTCTAACTAGGCTTTCTAAATATAAAATGCAGAGATCAAATATTTCAAGTTTTCTAAAAATACTGTCCTACTAAAAATAAAGCTTTTATGACAGACCAATAAGAAATATACAAATTGACTTAGTGGATTACACCAAAAAGACTGTGTTTGTGCCAGAGAGGTCACCAGATGTTTGAGAGTAGTCAGTGGAAATTAATGGAGTTAAACCCGCTTATATCAAGACAGAAATTGGCCCTATATCTTTAAATGGCTGCTTTATTCTTTTCTAGAATGGATTTTTCTCTTTTAAGATGTTAAATGCTTTGGATCAGACAATTGTGTTAGCTGTAGTAAGAATTAAACCGTATTTACTCTGATGCAAGACAGTCAGAAGTTTTAATGAGTGTACATCTGTTGCAGCCCCAGAATCAAGATTGGACTCAGTACCAAGTTCGTCCCTGGTGTAACTCCATTTACTTCAACAGAGTTATATGAATGTGTCTCATTACCTTTAAAATATAAGGTAACTATTTTAACTGAAGTCTGTGCAGCATCCATGCAAATGTATAACACCCTAATCGTCTTGCTCAGGAACAACATCTGGAGGGGAAGTTGTGCGAGGATCTCTTAACTTACATTAAAGGCAAGATCATTCACCTCCAGAGCACCACTCTCTTTTGTCCCAGGTGGCCCCTCTGTACTGCTAAGGATCCTGAATGAATGGGTATGGTATAGACAGGGGTTCACGCAACAAATTTTTTGGTGGCCTCAAAGTGCAGCCACTAACTCTTGCTGGTGGCCAGAATGACAATTTTTACTTAATTAGCTTTAGGAAAAACAAATAAATATGCACATATACCTGTCCAAATCATTGTAATTTATTTAGAGTTTTTTTTGCAGACTCAGTAATAACAACAATGTACAGTTGTCTCTATTCTTTACTGGACCTAAACAGAATAGAAACATAAATAAGGTGTTTTGCATGTTCTTGTCTTTTTTGTTGTTGTTCCTTTTGCTTTTTGGTTTCTGTTTGTTTTTTAATAGACTTGCTAGCTAGTAAGTCTGTTTCTGTGAAAAGTAATGTGATATTAACATACAAATATCACTTTTCACAGCAACAGACTTGTTAGCTAGCTGGAAGGCAGTGAAAAGTAATATTAACAAACATACAAATATCACTTTTCACAGCAGACTTACTCAGCCCTGGCAAGCCGGGGGACAAATTTCGCCTTGGATTGGGAGGTGGGTAGGGAGGCATTGGGGGCCAGGGGTGATGGGGTGGATGTGTCACGGGCCGGGGGAGGCAACGGGGGCCAGAGGCAATGGGCGGGAAGGGTGAGCCTGAAGCACAGTGGCCGGAGCCTGCCACCACATGGCCAAAGCTTGCCGCCTGCCGCCACATGGCCAAAGCTTGCCGCCTGCCGCCCCAGGGCTGAAGCCAGAAGCCTGAGCCCCACTGCCCATGGGAAGGTGGAGAACTGACACCAGCTGTCTGCTCCTCTAGCGTTTGTGGCTCCAGACGGGGGCAGGTACCAACCTGTACTTGCAGACCCAGGGGAGGGGTAAATTCTTGCCCCCCCCCCCCATCACCACCCAGGTGGCTGTGGCCACAAGAAAAGCCTCTGATGGCCGCATGTGGCCATGGTGGCCGCATTTGAGAAATGCTGGTATAGAAGGACCAGGGCACGAAACATAAACTTGCCCTCTACCTCTATCGAATCCCATGGGGAAGTCACTAAAGAGTTAATACAAGCTAAGGCTGTATAAGCTCCTGAGTGTGGATCCCTTACATCAGGGGTAGCCAATAGGCGGCCTGCGGGCCAAATCCAGACCACCAGATACTTTTGAATGGACTCCGAAATCTTTTTATTTACTTGTTATTGTCATTATTTTCTCTGGAGTCTGGACCTTGACTCTACCTTGACCAAGAAATCTGGACTTTAGCAAAAACTAATTGACTACCCCTGCCTTACATTCTGAGGAACACCTTTCTAGGGAAATTTCATGAGGCAGCTGCCAATGAAGGGAACCTAGACACTAGAGGTTGAAGGGAGCCATGCTGCTGAAGTTAATCCAATTCTTACTTGAAAAGGAACTGGAGGAACTGACTCTACGAGCCAGATCCTGCAAGGTACTGAGTACTCTCAACTGCTATTTGACTTGGGATTTGAGAGCACTCAGGACCTCCCAAGAGGGATTCAGCACCTTACAAAACTGGGTTCTATATTAACAACTAGAATGCAAGAACAGTCCGTGAAAGCAAAAAAAGCTTTATAAAGAAAATATTAAGAAATGGAATATGCAGACTACAAAGCTTGAATTAAATGCATTCTTTGGTTTACCTGAGAGTTAAGTGTATGCAAATCATGTTCAGTTTGCTCTGATTTGCTCTAGAATGTGGGTTGAAGATATATTTAGGATATACATTTCTCCATGTATAGTGTGTTAAAATATTTTTTGCATTTACTATTAAGAACTATTAGATCAGTGTAAAAACACAGAAATAAGATTGTGATATTTTGTATTGCCAAACAAATACTAGTTTCCTCCATCAAATTCAGTCACATTCAGAGATATGGTCATGCCACTTCTTCTATTCTGGTTTGAGGCCCTACTGAGACTCTCGATGTACAAAATTAGTGACCAATTCTGCTGCCATGGACTTCAGCAGGAGCAAGACTGGGCATTTAAGGAGGTAGTTTAGTACCTAAAATATCAGCTAAAATATACTCTGAAGCATGACTATCAGTTTTTTTTATGACAAGTCTGTTATGCAAATAAATCCCACACATCAGTACTTCTCAAGTCTAAATATATGAAAGGAGGAAATGAGAAACCACCAAACAAGAAGTGAATAAGAAGCTAACTTTCTCCAAAGTCAGAACTCCACCTTATAAAAACAGACCTTATCTCTCCATTTATAAAATGATGAATAAATCCTAAACTGCACTGCAAAATGCCATTTATGCTGACAACATCTTTAATAACTATGTATGCCATCAGTAATTCTTATCATGCTGATTTTTGTTTAGATTCAGGATCCAATACTGGTCCCAGCACATAGACCAAATTACTGGGCTGTGTGCTGGGAACGCAGAGGAGATAAAGTTGGGACGGGTGCTCTAAAACCATGGTGATGAGTGCAGTATAAGAAACTAGATAGAAATAAATATAATTAATATGATTCTATGGGAATCAAGAATAGGAGAAATTAGCCATTTAGGCCACAGAAAAACACTACAGCCACTCAGTGGCTGCTACTGCAATCTCAAATCTGTGGTAGGGTTTTGTTGTTCATGCTCCAAAAGAGGGCCAAAGAATGACCAGTGGATCTGTGTAGTGCACTAGCAATTAAGCAAAGCTGAGCTGATCCGTAAGGAGACCAATAATTCTAATATGTACTACTTTGCAATTCTATAGCACCTTTCATACAAGGATCTTCAATCTCCTCAGAAATATCAATTGATCCACACACCACCACTTTGAAGTGGGCAAGAATTGTTATTCCCATATATTGCCTAAGGAGAAAATAAAAACCAAAACCATTAATTGACTTTCCCAAGTCAGCAGTGGCAAGGGAAGGAATGACAATCAGGATTTAACTCATTGCCCTCACCTCTAACCATTACAATATATACACTCTCTCTGTTGTCATTTGCTTTCACTATTCAGACCACATTCTTAAGATTGTCATGAATATACTACAAGGTTAAACTTTAAATTGATTGTCAGTAATAATAATTAGGCAGATTTCTTGAATCTGAACAGGTCAGGAGAATATGGAGAATTCAGTGGGATTATCTAGGATTTATTTCCTGTAACTGTATGTAACAAGGAATCAAAATTAGTTTGTTTGTTTTTTATTTTGAGGTCTTTCAAATGAGATCTGCTTTTGTGAAGCACTGTTTATAGAAATGACCAAGGTCAGTAAGGCCCCATTCTGGCAAAAATCTCTTAGAAGGGGGCAACCCATCAGTGCTTGTTCCTCCTTGCAAGACTGGGACCTTCATCAGTGATCACAACATGCATTAAAGCCAATATTTTAAAAAATGGCTGCTAGTTTTCAGTAACTCAAATTAAATATCCAAAATCTGAGGCACAGATCAAATCTAGAGAGGTGCTGAGCACCTACTAAGCCCTCAGAACTCCTACTGAAGTCACTGGGTGAGTTTCAGGTCAGCACCTCTCTACGAATTTGACCTCATAATGGTTATGAATATAAATAATCATATATGGTACCTGTGTGTTCTGAAATAGGTTCCTACTTTAGTATAATAAACACATGCTACTATAGCACTGTGAATAAGCACTGAGCAGAATCAAATATTCCAAACACCTCTACGAACTAATTGATAATATAACACTATATCTTTTTGCCATAATATGGCTTGCAAAATATAGTCTGATTTCTCCCACTTAGTAGTGTGTGCTTTTTCAGAAAGCATAATAGCTCATACCTACATATTGTGGTTTACCTGTCTGTCCACCAATAACTTATTTTTCAAAAAAAATTCACCCAAAATTTCAATAGTTACATTGCCAAAGAGTGAATACAAAACTGATTTAGCTAACAAAATATTATTTGAACCCAGACTATGTCATGCACTGCCTGAGAGATATTAACAACTTTGCATGTAAATTACATTTCCAAATATAAAGGGTAGAGATGTTTCACTAGGGTTCCCCTCCCCCCCCAAAAAACAAGATCTCCCAGACAGTTAGCAGTGCATCTTTTCTTGACATCTATAGATGTCTGTGTAAGAGAAGTCAAGAGATTTTTTTGTACTTCAACAGGCTTTAAATCACAGATCAAATTTAAAGGAGAGCTCACAAAGCCTCACCGGATCCAACTAACCCATGGCCTTGGGGTCAGTGCAACGTTGTTATTGTAAGTGCAGTGTTGTTATTGTCCAGTCTAGTTTTCAGCGTCTCCAACGTTGGGGCTTTTCCCCCTTCCCCTGAAAGGCTTTTCCAGTCTATCAGATCTCAGAGTAAATAAGGGTTGAAGGGAGGGGTTCCTCTGAAACTTTTTTGACAGAATCTGGCTCTGCACAGCAACACAGCTGGAAGGGGCAGTCTCCTTGCGCCCCTCTCCCCCCGTCGCCCCCAAACCCTACCGTGAATGTGGAAACAGCTCAAACCTGCAGACACTCACCTAGCCGCGGAGTCTGGTGCCGTGTCTGCTGCCGCCTTCTCGCTCCGGCTGCTCGACAGGCAGAAGCAGCCGCGGCTCAGCTCCAGGAACCAGCCCTGCGGAACCTTTCCCCTTCTGTTTTGATTCGATTGACCACGTCAGTCTAGACCACGAGACCCGGATCTGCCGGCTCAGAGCCGGGGGAAGAGCTTTCCCGGCCTCCCTCTCTTTGCTCTCACGTCTAACTGGGCGGTGCGGAGCGCCTGGCACTGCCCACTGCATGCAGACGGGGGTGTCCCCAGCATGCAGGAAAAGCCAGGATGCAGCGGCGCCAGACACAGCATCCTTCACTGGTGAGGGGCTCGTGTCTCAGGCCATCATGAGACCAGGGAGATTTCCACACGCACAAACAGACAGCTGGTGAGTGGGGCTATGAAGGTCTTATTTGAAACACACAGCTGGATCTCCTGAGAGGCACTAAACGACACTGGGGAAAGAAATCCCCCACGCCAATCCTTTAATTCACCACAACGTGACACATAGCACCTAATTGTATTTACATGGCCAAAAACTGCCTACACCAATAATCTGAAATCCTGGATTGTGAATGTTACCTGCCCAGTGTCAGGCATACCATGTAACATTTTTATATATGACCTATCAAAGGGCCAAATATATATAATCCCAATTTAAATTTAACTGACCAATTAAACTGGGTTTATGTCTTATAGAATCATAGAACTGGAAGGGACCTCGAGAGGTCATCTAGGCCAGTCCCCTGCACTCAAGGCAGGACTAAGTATTATCTAGACCAGTGGTTCCCAAACTTTAACAACCTGTGAACCCCTTTCACTAAAATGTCAAGTTTCGCGAACCCGCTTCTAAAAATGAATATTTCCAGGGATTTTCTCCTTTACCTGAGTATAAATTATAAAAGCAGTGATCCTGGAAATATAACATTTGTTTTTATGACATGCTTATTCCACACTATTATTAATTATTATTTATCATAACAGTATTGTTAATACATTATGAAAACGGCAACACTCTTCCCAGATCTCACTTTCATAGCTTGTATCACTTTGAATAAGTCTGTTATAAGACAAGACTCCTATGTTTCATCAAGGAGTATCAGATGTGAAACAGCATGTAGGTATTTAAGAAGCCAACTCAAAGAGTTCCTCCTTCCACAAGCATTCAGGTCTTGAGCAGTCCTGGCAAACAACGCACGTTACAACAAAGCTTAAACTTGTTCTTCATAATAATTTTAAAAACAATACTAGCTGCCTATTTAATTATAGAATCAGCAAAAAATATCCACCTCCCTTTCCATTTCTTATAAGGAGTCTTGAAGTTTAAATCTCCTCAGTGTGATAGATATGCTTGCTTTGATCTGCTTAGCTCTTGGAATCTCAGGGGCTCCAGGCTGCTGGCCCCATGCTGCCCAGGGTTCCTAGGGACAGCTCTGTCCGCCATTAGGGAGTTTTTCCCCAAGAACCCCCTGTAACATTTCGTGAACCCCCAGGGGTTCACGAACCCCAGTTTGGGAACCACTGATCTAGACCATACTTGACAGGTGTTTGTCCAACCTGCTCTTAAAAATCCCCAATAATGGAGATTCCACAACCTCACTAGGCAATTTATTCCAGTGCTTAACCACTCTGACAGTTAGGAAGTTTTTCCTAATGTCCAACCTAAACCACCCTTGCTGCAATTTAAGCCTATTGCTTCTTGTCCTATCCTCAGAGGTTAAGAAGAACAAATTTTCTCCCTCCTCCTTGTAACAGCCTTTTATGTACTTGAAAACTGTTATCATGTCCTCTCTCAGTCTTCTCTTCTCCAGACTAAACAAACCCAATTTTTTCAATCTTCCCTCATAGGTCATGTTTTCTACAACTTTAATAATTTTTGTCACTCTTCTATGGACTTTCTCCAATTTGTCCACATCTTTCCTGAAATGTGGTGTCCAGAGCTGGTCACAGTACTCCAGTTGAGGCCTAATCAGTGCAGAGTAGAGCGTAAGAATTATTTCTCGGGTCTTGCTTACAATACTCCTGCTAATACATCCCAGAATGATCTTTGCTTTTTTTGCAACAGCGTTACACTGTTGACTCAGATTTAGCTTGTGATCCACTATGACCCCCAGATCCCTTTCCACAGTACTCCTTTCTAGGCAGTCATTTCCCATTTTGTATGTGTGCAAATGATTGTTCCTTCCTAAGTGGAGTACTTTGCATTTGTCCTTATTGAATTTCATCCTATTTTCTTCAGACCATTTCTCCAGTTTGTCCAGATTATTTTGAATTTTAATCCTATCTTCCAAAGCACTTGCAACCCCTCCCATCTTGGTATCGTCTGCAAACTTTATAAGTGTACTTTCTATGCTAGTATCTAAATTCTTTGCATCACTGGAGCTGCTTTGCATCACAGTGCATACTAGTGAATCGGCTCAAAATATTTACATATCCCAGGGGTGCAAAGTGATATAATTTTTGAGCAGAGCACTGCCCTTAAATCACCAGTATGTGTACAGTTAGTGATACACACAAGGAAAGCAACTACTTTAGGGCCTCTCAATTTTCAGGATCTAGCATAGGCTAAGCAATTCATGGCTTGATGCCCCTTTTCATAAATGGAACCGGAGGAAGAGGCATACAGTAACTGATTACACAGAGAGACTCCCACACACACACTGAGAACTAGTGGAGAATTCACATTTCCATCCCAGCAAGCTGTGTCTTCACTCTTGCTTGGGGTTTTATTAATCATAAAGCTTGTGCTGCATATAAGAGTGTATCCCCCCCCCCCAATGTGTGAGTTTAGCAACACTGAAGAGAAAGGGGGTGGAGAAGCCACAGATGACCCACTCTTTTCAGCCCTCTGGAGACAATAGACTGCTGCCTGACAGACAGCCCAATCATTAACTAGTACTGCTGGGGGGACTACTGCACCAAAAATAAAAAAATCTGCAACAAAAATAAAAAATTCTGCACACAATATTTTAAAATTCTGCAAAATTCTGCATATTTTATTTGTCAAAATAACACAATATAATCACACCAGTTTCAATTATTTTTGGTCATTTATTTCAAAATACCTGTCAGCAAGTATGTCTGGAACAATACAGACAACAAGAAAGATTCAGAAAATGTTTCTTGACAAATAGATTCCTTACTAGGCATGTTAATACAGCTCTCTGAGTAATAATTAATTTAAATTACAATACAGAAATGTATTTCCTGCACCCCCAGAAGCAGTGCAAGGAGCTGAGGGAGAGGGAAATAATTGCTGGGAAGGAGCCTGGGTGTGAATTTGGAGGGTTGTTGGGTATGGGTTGGAAAAGTATGGAACAGGTTGTTGTTGTTTTTTTGGGGGGTGGGGGGGAGGGACTGTTAGGGAGCTTCCCCCATGCAGACCCTGGCTGACCCCTAGCCTCTCCGATTCAGTCAGGCACTAGTGTCCCTCCATCCCCACTCAGACACCCACTCCCCCTTCCCCATGTGGCCCTGCACCCCCTCTGTCTGAACCCCCAGCACCCCACACTGTCTGTCTCCCCATAGTTCTTGTCTCCTGACGTGGCCTGACAGGCACTGTGGAGAAGACTCTGCAGGCTTTTTCTCTTCCCTAGCTGGCTGGGAGCAGCTGCTGTGTTCTATTGCCACAGCACCCTCTGGTGGGAAAAAGGAGGAACTACAGAAGAGATTTTCTGCTGGGAGCTGCTGCTGTGTTCTAGCGCCACAGTGCCCTTTGGTGGGCAAAAGGTGGCATTGCAGCAACTTTTCAGCAGAAGCTTTTTTCTGCGCAAAAAATTAAAAGTATGCACAGCTCATTAATTATGCACACACGCAGTGGCGCAAAATTCCCCCAGGAGTAACTAACATTGTGTACTGCATACAACAGACCTTCCCTCCCCACCACAGTGACACTGATACCAAGCTGAAGTAAATAAACTCAAAAATATAAGCTATCCAGTAAGTATAATGGTCCTGTTGCAATAAATGGGCCTACAAATTTACCATAAGTTACAAGTTCACAGTAAAAAGCTATGATTTAGTCACGGGTATTTTTAGTAAAAATCATGGACAGGTCACAGTCAATAAACAAAGAGACACTGCCTGTGACCTGTCCATGACTTTTACTAAAAACACCCCTAACTAAATCTGTGGGGGGGGGGCACTCCTGCAGATGCTGCTCGGGGGGGGCACTGTGGAGCCCTTCCACTGTTGGGGGGATGCTCTGTGCCCTGCCGATCCTGCTGCTGGGGGGTGGGCGGCCCAGGGTCCCGTTGCTGCTGCTGCTGCTCCAGACTGGGCAACCTGGGGCCCCGCAGCTGATGCTGTTCTGGGTATGGGGCCGCACCCCACCGCCACTGCTGCTCCGGGTGTGGGGGGGGAATGGCCTGGGACCCTGCCACCACTGCTGCTCTGAGCAGGGGGTGGCGCCCCACCACTGCTGCTGCTCCAGGCAGGGGGCAGCCCGGGGCCCCACCATTTCTGCTCCTTGGCTGCTGCTCCAGGGCAGCGCCTAGGACCAGCTGCCTGGGGCTGTCCGAGCTCCGGTGGCCCTGGGGTCAGCCGCACCAGCCACTGCAGAAGTCACGGAGGTCCCAGAATCTGTGACCTCTGTGAAAGACTCTCAGCCTTATTCATAAGATGTCACAATAACCTGTAACAACAAATGTTGATGGAAAAGGGTACGAAAGGGAGACACAAAAACTGAATTAGTCCAAACAAAAAGGCCTACTGATAAAACTCAAAGACGGTGTTAAGCTCATGCTTGGTAAACAAGAAAAATGTAGAACCAGAAATTAGCAAACCAAAATTGGTGTGTCAGAAGTTAGGCCTAATTGGCAGACAAAATAATGAGGGGATGGACTATTCCACCCACCATTCCCTTCGTGGGTCTGTGATGGGGTGACTACCCCACACTCACCCTGCAGGTTTGAATGCAGGCCAGATGAGCTAATTAACCCATTAGGTAGCTGATTAAGGAGGCTCAGCTAGACAGGAATAGGCGGGGCCTATAAAGCCCAGGAGTTGAAAGAGAAGGGGCTGCTGGGAAAAGGCAGACACTCCCAGGAGACGGGGGAGTGAGCGGAAATTGCAGTCACTCCCTGGGAAGTGGGCAGGGTTGCCAACTTTCTAATAGAAGAAAATGGAACACTTTGCTCTGCCCTACCCCTTCCCTGAGGTCCTGCCCTTCTCCGAAGCCCCACCCCCTAGCTTGCTCACTCCCTCCTTCCATCACTTGCTCTCCCCCACCCTTGCTCATTTTCACTGGGCTGGGGCAGGAGGTTGTGATGTGGGGGTAGTGAGGGCTCCGGCTGGGGATGTGGGCTTTGGGGTGGGGCTGGGGTTTAGGGAGCAGGAGGGGTCTCTGGGTTGTGGCCGAGGGGTTTGGAATACGGGAGGGATGCTCAGGGATGGGGCAGGGGGTTGGGGTGTGGGAGGCAGCACCGGCAGGGGGTTGGGATGCGGGGGTGGGGTGGGGTGAGGGCTCCAGCTGGAGGGGTGGAGTTTGGGATGGGGCTGGGGATTAGGAGTTTGGGGAGTAGGAGGGGTCTCCGAGTTGAGGCCGAGGGGTTTGGAGTGTGGGAGGGAGCGCTGGGCTGGGGAAGGGGGTGGGATGCAGAGGGGGTGAGGGCTCTGGCTGGGGGGGTGCAGGCTTTGGGGTAGGGCCAGGGATGAGAGGTCTGGAGTGCAGGAGGGGTCTCCGGGCTGCGGCTGAGGGTTTTGGCGAAGGGGAGAGGGCTCAGGGCTGGGGGTTGGGGTGCAGGCTCTGGGAGGAAGTTTGGGTTCGAGAGAGGGTTCCGAGCTGGGGCAGGGGGTTAGGGTGTGGGAGGGGGTTTGGGGTGCAGGCTCCGGGTGGTGCTGACCTTAGGAGGCCCCGGCATTTCTCGGGGATGGAGGAAGGCCACACAGGTCCCAGGAAGTGGCGACATGTCCCTGTGGCTCCTAGGCAGAGGGGCAGCCAGGGGGCTCCCTCCTGCCCACAGGCGCTGCCCCCGCAGCTCCAATTGGCCATTGTTCCCGGCCAATAGGAGCTGCAGAGTCGGTACTTGGAGCGGTGCCTGCAGGCAGGGGCAGCGCACGGAACTCCCCTGGCCACCCCTAAACCTAGCAGCCAGAGGGACATGCCAGCTGCTTCCCGGGAGCCGCGCGGAGCCGGGCACAGAACCTGCTAGCTCTGCACTAGCCAGACTTTTAGTGGCCCGGTCAGCTGTGCTGTGCGCTCCAGTCAAAAAACGGACACCTGGCAACCCTAAAAGAGGGATGAGACTTTGGAGAATTGGTAGGCCCAGGAAGAAAAAGGGACCTAGCAGTAGGAAGAAACTCAGGGATAGAGTAGTGAGGCCAGAGAGAGAAGTCCCAGACTGCTGAGCTGAGGGTCTCTGGGCTAGAACCAGAAGAAGAGGGCAGGCCTGGGTTTCCCTACCAGCCACCAGGCGAGAGGCACTGAAGTAGCGAGCAAGAGGACTGCCTAGGACTACTGAATAGCTAAACTCCTCAGGAATAGGGGAACACAGATAGTGACATGGCCGGAGGGCTGAGTCACGAAGAGGACACTGTGGTTCCTGAGGCTGCAAGAGAGGCTTCAGGAGAACAGCGGAGACAGAGTGACAGCGTGAAAACTGTGGATTGGAGGGGAGGGGGTATCGGCCTTGAGCTAATCCTCAGAGTACCAGGAGGAGGCACCAATCTAGTGGTGGATGTTGAGCCCTGTAACAGGGTCTGTCAAGGCTGCTTCCCCACTTTGAACTTTAGGGTACAAATGTGGGGGCCTGCATGAAAACTTCTAAGCTTAACTACCAGCTTAGATCTGGTCCGCTGCCACCATTCCCAAAGCTAATTCCCTTCCCTGGGAAGCCTTGAGAAACTTTTCACCAATTCCCTGGTGAATACAGATCCAAACCCCTTGGATCTTAAAACAAGGAGAAATTAACCATCCCCCCTCCTTCCTCCCACCAACTCCTGGTGGATCAAGATCCAACCCCCTTGGATCTAAAAACAAGGAAAAATCAATCAGGTTCTTAAAAAGGCTTTTAATTAAAGAAAAAGGTAAAAATCATCTTTGTAAAATCAGGATGGAAAATAACTTTACAGGGTAATCAAACTTAAAGAGCTCAGAAGACCCCCCTCTAGCCTTAGGTTCAAAGTACAGCAAACAGAGATAAACACTCTAGTAAAAGGTACATTTACAAGTTGAGAAAACAAAGATAAACTAACACGCCTTGCCTGGCTGTTTACTTACAAGTCTGAAATATGAGAGACTTATTCAGAAAGATTTGGAGAACCTGGATTGATGTCTGGTCCCTCTCAGTCCCAAGAGCGAACAACCCCCAAAACAAAGAGCACAAACAAAAGCCTTCCCCCGCCCCCCAAGATTTGAAAGTATCTTGTCCCCTTATTGGTCCTTTGGGTCAGGTGTCAGCTAGGTTACCTGAGCTTCTTAACCCTTTACAGGTAAAAGGATTTTGGAGTCTCTGCCCAGGAGGGATTTTATAGCACTGTACACAGGAGAGCTGTTACCCTTCCCTTTATAGTTATGACAGGGTCCTTAAAGAAAAGGCTTTTGAGGAGAAAAATTGGCTATTGGAGCAAACTTCACCATCATGGCTGCGGCTGCCACCCCACTGTCTCCTGAGAACCAGGGCCTTCATCATCCTGAGAGATGTCCTGACCAGACTGGGCCTGAGAGGGACCCAGATGACTTCACCACCTCTACAGGTGCTCCAGCTGAATCCCAAACACCATCTGGGATGAAACAGGATTGGACTTTAACAACAGCAGCAGCAGCTCTAGCCCATATCAAAGAACGTCCTTTCTTTCACCCAAAAGGACAGTTACTCCCTTTAGTGCCATCTAAAAGACTGTCAAAAATGTTTTTTTTTTTTTCCTTCTTAAAAAGCTCTCTTCAGCTAAAGGAAAAGGGAACAAGGAACGTTGTTAAAATGAAAGCCTTACTTAATATTTTAGATTATAAATGCTTTAACTGTTTCGTTTTCTGTACAGACGCTCCCTGGGTTACACAAACCCGACTTATGCAAATCCGCACTTACGGGAAAAGTTCCGTAAGCTTTTTTTTTTTTTTTTTTGCGTAGTTGTCAGGTATACCTTCCCGACTTAAGCAAAATTTGACTTACACAAGGCATTCCGGAACGGAACGCTTGCGTAAGTCGGGGAGCGTCTGTATCTTTTAATAAACGTTAAATGGATTTTTAATGGTGTTTGCACCATGGTACTGAGCAGGCTGAGGTCTCTGTATAACAAACCCGGGATCTTATTTAACACTGTTTAATGTTGGACAGTGATGGGTTGTGTTAACACTATTGGCACATATATTATATCTAAATGAATACAACAGGCATTATGCATATATAAATGAGTAAACAAAACATCAGAAGTTCAGTTATTGTTGGCTTTGCAGTATGATCATAGTATTTGTTTTTGCTCAGTGAGAATTTTCCTATTTCAACAGAAAATATTGAATAATGTTAGAAAAGAGTATTGTAATTATATAGCCATCTATAACTGAAATCTTAAAATTTATTTGCATGACAATTACAAGAAACTTGAAAATTTAAAAAATGTCAGACTTTTTCAATCTTGATCAGGAGCTCAGCTATCACAGCATTATAGATAGATCTAATATTTATTTGTAAGGGGACTGTTGGCCCCTTATTAAAACTTAGTGGGGGGTTTTGGTTGGCTAGCTCCCAGTACCAAAAAAAAAGGGGAAGGGTTGATGGGAAACCAGGACCCTGACAGCCTTCAAGGACAATGGGGCGAGGTCAAAGCTCCAGGTCAGCCTGACTGACACGGCCGGCAGGCTAATGAGGAAGTCAGAACTCCAGGGGTCCCATTCTCCGTGTGAGTTGGAACTGCCTGGGCCAGAACAGGGCCAAGCTAAGGAGAGAGCAGGAGCCTGAGCTGAATTGGGGAGCAGAGCTGCGCTGGCCAGAGGAGCAGCCCAGGAGGTGGAGGCAGAGCACCAGCAGCAGTGCTGGAGCCGGAGCAGCGAGCAGCTGGGAAGAGCGAGGGGAACCCTGGGCAGAGGGCCCAATGCAGGGAGATGCTCCCAGCGAAAAGGCCTGGCAGGCCAGACTTGGGGGGCAGGGATCGTAACCCCGACTGGGGGGCCGACAGTGGGAGGGGTCCTGCCACCTAGAGCCTGAGGGCATGTGCCCAGAGCCTGAGCAAGTGTCCAATCCGTGGCATTCCTGCAGCACAGTCAGGGCCCGAAAAGGAGGCCTGGGCCATGTGAGGGACAGACTATGAACTTCCCTTATAGTCCAGAAACTGCTGTTTATGATATCCCCATGCCACAGAGCAGGGTTATGTATTTTCCTTTAACCTTTCCCATTTTTCCCCTTATTTTTAAAATGGATTGCTGTTTAATAAATTGTATTTGCTTGAACCATATGCAATGATCAGTGTGTCAGTGAAGCTTCCAGAGCGGAGAGAGTACCCCAGAGTGGGGACACACTAGCCCCTGTCCTAAGTGACCACAAGAGAGTGGAAGGTAGCTCCTCAAGGTCAGGCAGGCATCTGGGTAAAGGGAGTGGGAGCAAGGACTCAGATCCTTTCACTAGCCAGTTTCACCAGGGTAGTGTATAAGCCAGGAAAGTTCCCCCGAATAGTGGGACCATTCCCCCGCTTACATAATGTACTCCTGGGGGAATTTTGCATCACTGTGCTTGCGCAGAATTCATGGCGGCCACAGATTTCTTTGCTTACCTGCAGAAAAATGACAGCAGCAGGCAGACGGGTCGGTTTAGGCACCCAGAGCAACCGGCAGAGATGTAAATCACCGCCTGGAGGGAGGGGCTGGGTAGTCACGTGTGTGTGTGTGAGAGAGAGAGACACTGTCCCTCTCGCTCACTATTGCAGCACGCTCGGCGTGGAGGGGCAGGGCGTTGGTGTATTTCTGAAGATGTAGGCATAGGGCAGGCTCTGTTCCCTCTGACAGAGGAGAATGTAGCAGCCTGCCTGCTTAGTGAATTGTTCCCATTGTTCTTTGTGAATTCCCCCAGGAGTATAAAACAGGTATAAACATTTTAAGGCTCCTTTACATTGCCAGAGTGGTGGAAAGGAGCCTTATTGTACAGGACAGTAAGGCCTTATAAATGCTTATGGTGCTTTAGTGATTAGAATTGGTCTAAATTTTTGTACTGAAAAAATTTCCTAACAAAATATGCTCCATGAACGGTTTACTACTGACCTTTTGGGAGATGGTCAGTAGCCAGTATAAATTGTGAGTTTGAGTCCCCAGCCATCACTTGCTCTTCAGTTCCCTATGATGTAACACTGAGCATACAGCTGCATATTATTTGTTGACTAATAATTAGAAGTAAAGGGTCAATACTAGGTACATTACTATTAGACAGAGGGGGGTTGATGATTTCCTCCAATGCTGCCCACTCTCATTCTCCATCCATTGTATTGTAGTTTAAATAAATTACCAAAATAATTGAAACTAGCTGGATTATACTGCATTGTTTTGACAAAAAAAAATTGCAAAATTTTAAAATATTGTGTGCAGAATTTAATTTTTTTGGCACAGAATTCTCCCAGTAGTAATAATGATAGGACTTGATCTTAACACCAGACTTGCAATATTGTTTTAAACGGAAATATATAAATCCTATTTGTGATCTCATCCCTAATTAATGCCTACAATTTGGCCTGCCACTGATGAGACAGTTACTTGCTCCTCCCTATTCTCTCTCCTCAAAGATTAGGATTGTGTTTTCTTTTGCTTATCTCCAATTCTTTCATGGTATCTCCCCTCTCTTCAAGTAACTGTTAAAAACCTGTTATTGGATTAGTAATCTCCTCTGATGCCTCTTTCAGGATCCTGAGATTAGGAGGATAACCTATGCAACAATGCTATAAGAACAAGGATTGTTCTAACTGGAGAAAAGGTGTTTAAGAGGGGATATGTTAGAAGTCTTCAGGATATACAAGGGATACCATGAGAACATGTGGATAAGATATTTGAACTGAATCAGTGATAAACCAAAGGACTCAGGAAGAAAGTGGTCAGAGACATAGGCTAAACATAAGTAAACTATTTTGAAAAGTTGCATCCGAAGAAGTGGGTTGTAGCCCACGAAAGCTTATGCTCTAATAAATTTGTTAGTCTCTAAGGTGCCACAAGTACTCCTGTTCTTTTTGCGGATACAGACTAACACGGCTGCTACTCTGAAACCTGTTATTTTGAAAAGAGCTTTGTTTGAAATAGACAGTTTTAATGCAGAGGGGTTGTAAATTTTACCTTCAAAGGTCAGAGAAGTTGAAACAACTCATAGTCTAGTTCCTCTTTCAACACTGCTAATACTTGACAGAAAATATCTGGCCACAAGGTGGTTGACATTTTAATCAATGCTTTTGTCACATCAAGAACTAACTATTGTAATTTTTGTCTGTAGGTTTTCCAGTTAATTCTTTTCTATTCGTACAAGGTTCAAAAGTCATATTGGCTATATGAATTAAGTCTGCCTATCCTATCTTTATGCTAAAAGAATTTCTTCTGTATTTAGTAAAGGGTTCATTTTAATATTTTTATACTTGCTGTGTAAGGCTTATTTGGCATAACTCCCACTTTGTATAAGATGTTCTGCTTTCTTACTCACCAGGACATTCCCTGTTTTTCAGCTTGCAAAAGGATTCATAGATTGTATGTTTTTTGTGTTATTTGGCTCTTAGCTATAGAATTCAATTCCACTAAAATTCAGGCTCTGAAGAGTGAATTCTGACTGCAGATACAAAATAACAGTTGTTTTAACTTGCCCCAGTGCCAAGCACCATTCCAAATCTTTAAACAAAATACACTGCAACATATCACTATTTCTTCTGTAAAGCTATTTACTGTGTTTGCAGCCACAAGTAGCAGCCATTAGAACAGGGGTGGGCAAACTACGGCCTGCGGGCCGGATCCGGCCCCTCAGGGCTTTGGATCTGTCCCGTGGGATTGCCACCCCCATGGCACCGCGGGCCCTGCACTGCTCCCAGAAGCGGCTGGCACCACGTCCCTGTGGCCCCTGGGGGAGGGGAAGCAGAGGGCTCCAAGTGCTGCCCTTGCCTGTGGGTACCTCCCCCAAAGCTCCCATTGGCCGCGTGCTGCCCTCCCTCCCCCAGGGGCCTCGTTTGCCATCTGCTTCCTGGAGCGGCGCAGGGCTGGGGCCGGGGCCAGGGCAGACAGGCAGGCAAGGAGCGTGCCCTGGTCCCGGTGCACACCACTGCCACCCCGGAGCTGCTCCAGGTAAGCAGCGCTGGGCCGGAGCCTGCACCCCGAACTCCTGCACCCTGCACCCCAACCCCCTGCTGCACCCCACCCGCACCCCAACCCCCAGCCCCCTCCTGCACTCCACACCCCTCTCTGCACCACTGCCCTGAGCCCCCTCCTGCACTGTGCACCCCCTTCTGCACCCCAACCCCCTTCCCTGAGCCCCCTCGTACACCCCGCACCCCTCCTCTGTCCCAACCCCTTGCCCTGAGCCCCTTCCTGCACACTGCACCCCTTCCCACACCCCCTCCCTCCCACACCCCAATCTCCTGCCCCAGCCCTACATTCATAGCTCTGCATGCAATTTCCCCATCCAGATGTGGCCCACAGGCCAAAAAGTTTGCCCACCCCTGCACTAGAAGATGTATGTGACAGATACATACGCACACAATTCTAAATGTATTCTTAATATAGTGTTAGAACAAAACCCACAACAAAAACCAATAACCCTGTAGTCAAATTCTGAATTCTTGGCTAGGTTTTTAGTTTGTTTTGAGACAAAACTCCCATTAATTTCAACAAGAGTTTTGCCTGAGAAAGAATTCATGATTTGGCCCTATATTACTACTCTGTTTAGCCAACACAATAAGATCAATGGAGAGTTTTTATACAGGACTGTCCCATTTTCCAAAATACAGATGTTCTAGGCTACTATTAACATACATAAATGTAATCAGTGTTCCCAACAACTTTTTTTAGATTCCTCCATGTCACTTTCGGGATGAGCCAATCTTAATGCAAGCAACAAGATCCAAGACTTTACTAATTTATAAAAAACAACATACATTTTTCCACGTTTTTGTAAATTTACATTGCAGACCTAAAAGATTTACTTGATATTACAAAAGATTTACACCAGATGAAGACTGATTCCTACCATCACAGATTATATTGCCTTTTTAGCAAGATGGCTGCCACTAGAAACAGGCTCAGAAATGCCAGCTGTAATTTAAAATTAAATTAAGAGTGGGAAGTGCTTCTGAAATTTGAAACATTAAAAGATTAGTAGACTGAACAAAACGAGTACATTTCTAGATTTTTTAAAGTATTTTTTAAGGAAAATTCTAAGTTAGGACTGTGGCAATATCTTTAATTCAGATCTTTGTGCATTACAGGATATAGAATCCCATAGAGGGTTTCACAACACTAGATGATGTTCGATCCCCTGGAATACACTGGCTTTTCCTTCAATTCACTTGAGAATCCCACATATTCTGTGAAGTCTACCTGCACATTCACATCCATATACCATGTTGTTCATTACTATTTGTATTGTACTTATTTATGCCTTTAAATTATAAACTCTTTGCTGGGGGAAGTTCTTTGCTGTTGCATACACAGTGTCTTACATCTGTTAATATATACTTATGGCTCTCCTTTAAGTTTAAGGAATAGAAATCTGATTTAGCTGCTGATGGACCAGGGATCTAGTTCCAGTGTTGTGTGAATGTGACTATGTTGTGATTGCATCTATTGTCTGAAAACAGATTCTTTTCTCTGGATTCCCAGGCAGATCTACCAATGCTCTTCAATTCTGAACTATAGCATCATTTGCTATTCCAGTCCCACGTCCACATTTTTACTCTACAGCACTCTGTAATGCACCCTAACTTCAACCCCAACCAGATCATCCAAAATACTGCTGCCAAACCATCTGTCTTTTCCATTGTGTCACTCTCCTCAGTGAGAGACATCACGGGCTACCCACTACACTGCACATTAAATTCTAACTTCTAGTCTTCAAGGATGATATGGCACAACCCCTACCTACATTTATGATTTGTGGGTCCTTTGCACATCACTCCCACACTAATTGATTTCAGCCTTGATATCCTTTCTCTTACAAATGTCTTTGTGTCTTCTTTCAGGCTGTCCCTTATGCCCAAATACTGCCCTCCAAACCTGTTGGCTAAGTCACCTCCCTCTAGGGTGACCAGAAAGCAAGTGTGAAAAATCGGGGTAGGGGGCAATTGGTGACTATATAAGAAAAAGCCCCAAATATCAGGACTGTCCCTATAAAATCGGGACATCTGATCACCCTACCTCCCTAATTTCATTTCAATCCCTCCTAAAAAAAAATCACTTCTGCCATTTTGCCTATGATGGATGAGGGGCAGGAAAGGTAAACAAAAACCAACAACAGAACCGTTAAGATGTGTATTTGCCTGATTTCTTCTTCTTAGCGGATGTGCAATGTGCCTCAGGTGGCATGTGACTAGGATTCATCACTGAATCTGGTCCGCTAGTTGGATCATTAGCAGCCCCAGCTTGGGCCAGGTACTGATGGGGAGTGCGATGTGAACACTGATCCATGATCCCTGTGCCTGACTGAATAGCCATATCATCTTATAATTCTCATCCTTGTCCTTCCCTCCCCTCCTCTCTTATTACCCTAACTAATTGTGTCCTGTTAACCAGGGACCATGTCTTTACTTGCTTTGTAAGGCAGACAGCACGCTTCAGGGCAATTCGAAAATACAAAAAGTTATTTTTAAACAGAGAAGTAAGGTGATGTAATGGAACAATCATAAAGCAAAGAGCCAGATATTCCTTATTTCTAACCCTGGCTCTGCTGCTGACTTAGTGTGTGACATTTGGCAAATCATTTGAGGCCTAGTCATGTGAGGTATTGAGCATTTTCAATTCCATGCCTTGCAAAACTGGGCTCTTAACTTCTCTGAACTAGCTTTTCTGGTGTGAGGAAGCAGTACCAGCAGGGGAAGAGGACATACGCAACATCATTAACAACAGGGCAAGACAGCAAAACAGAGCACCCCTAAGGACTTATTGTGAGAGGAAGGGATGTCTCAAGAGATATATTTTGTGACTTCACATGCTTTAGAAGGAGCAGGGATTGTCTGAGCACAGTGCTTTCAAGTCACACCCCCAATGCATCCTACTGGACTCTACTAAAGGATGCTAGGAGGGGATAAAATGAGACCACCTATGTATCCTATAGGGAGATTGTAACATTAACTTATTAAACATGACAAGGCGTTGAAAATGTAACACACTATATAAGTTTTAAAAATTATTAGATGGTAATACTAGCAATGCAGAAAATACTTATACCAGTACAAATACTTATCTCACAGTGGTGAATAATGTTTCCAAATGGTATGTAATACAGCACCAATGGATTATGGTGAATTTATGTTTTGTGATAATGGCCAAATCCTCACTTCTCTCCCATCATTACTTCAGTATCTATACAACTTTTAGTTCTTTCAGGTCCTGAAATGTATCATTAATATTTAAAGTTTGCTTTGACTTTTTAAAGGATCCCTAAGAAGGCAGCTGTCTTTTTTTGGTCATATTGTTGGTAGAAAGAAGTCAGTATCCGTAATTTCTGTTCTTCTTCGAGTGATTGTTCACGTCCATTACACATTAGGTGTGCGCGCGCCGCGTGCACGAACGTCGGAAGCTTTTTCCCTCAGCGGCTCCCGTCGGGCCTGCAGGGTCTCCCCTCCCGCCAGAGCGGCGCCCCGCTCTAGCGTATATATACCCCTGCCGGCCCGACCCTCCCTCAGTTCCTTCTTACTGTCCGTGGCGACGTTGGAACAACTCTATCTCTCGTCTGAGAGTGTCCCTTAGCATAGTACTCAGTGTTATCTTCAGTTATCAGTTCTTCAGTAGTTAGTGTTAAGCCCCTGGCTATTTAGAAAGACTTAAACTTCTTTTGTGTCCGGTGTTTGACCAACCCCGGCACCAGCCCTGGGCGGCGGGGCATGCCGCACGCCCAAGGCTTTAAGGCTTGTGCCACGTGCCGCAAGCCTATGCCAGTAAGCGACCCACACGACTCGTGTCTCCGTTGTCTGGGGGAAGCACATCAAAAGGAGCGCTGCAAGATCTGCAAGGCTTTCAAGCCTAGGACTAAAAAAGAGAGAGACTTTCGCTTGAAGCAGCTGCTCATGGAGACGGCATTACAGCCCTCCACTTCAACGGCACCGTCAACCTCGGTGCGGAGTGCCCTGGCATTGGTTCGTGATCCGACACCGGTGGGGCAACCTAAGCCCACGGCACCGAATCATCGGGAACACCTCCGGCACCGGTCATCTTCGCCGTCTAAATCGAAGGGCCAACCCAAGGCCCAAGGACGTTCCCCGCACAAGAGGGTAGCGCCCGCGAAGACCACAAGTGCTCCTAAGGCCATTGCGGCCCCAGCACAGATCCCGGTGCCAGTGGCTCCGGCGCTGAAAGGCCCGCCGAGCCCCGGGATAGGCGCGTCGAGTGAGGAGGAAGGGCTGGAGGAACTTTTGGAACAGCCCTCCACCCCGGACACATTTGAGGCAGCAAAGGACCTCATTGAATTGTCTGCTGAGGGCACCCTCCGCGCTAAGGACATTCCGCCGAGACTGCCATCCAAAGGCAAGCCGGCGATGATGCGCACATCACAGTCGCCATCTCGGCACCGTTCACGGCGCCGGTCCCAGTCGAGCTCCGCCTCGGTGGACTCCCGGCTTCCCTCCGCGCAGAGGGCCGCACAACCATCAGGCCCCAACAAGCGCAAGGCACCGGCCCAGCAGCCCTGCTCGAGTAGGCACCGGGACGTATCGGTTGCGCGATCCCCGAGACCGTCCTCCCGCAGTCGATCCCGGTCCCGGGGTCACGGGTACCGATCCAGGTCCAGGTCAGCAAGGCGCTACTCCCGGTCACGAAAGCACCGATCTCCGACCCCGGACTGGCACCGTTCCACGGCACCGCCGTGGCCCTCTAGATCACCGTCCGTAGTTTCGGAGGTAGACTCGGGCCATTCCAGCAGATATGCCCACAGAGCACAGGCCAGTAGGGAGCACGAAGCCACTTGGCACCCAGAGTGGGGCCATCCAGGACAATGGCCATTCTGGACCCCTTGGGCCTACCACCAACACGGCCCCCCGTCCAGGACCTCGAGATCTGGCCCCTCGGGACACCGGTCCCGCTCTCCACAGTGGCGCCCACCCTCTCGCAAAGAGGCCACGGTCTCCAGGCCGCCAGAGAGGGAAAGGGCTGACTCGGCACCGAGCCCGGCACCATCCCAGACCCACGTCAGGGAACGCACTCCAGAGGAGCACCCAGCCGATGAGGAGTTGCAGGAGGAGGAAGACGCGCAAAAGGCCATGACCTCCTCCTCCTCGCCAGACGAAGCAGTGGCGGGCACAACCGTGTCCGGTCCTCCCCCGATTGACCATCGGGCGCACCAGGACCTGCTCCGCCGAGTAGCCCTCAATTTGGGGTTGCAGGCAGAGGAGACTGTTGAGCAGGAGGACCCTATGGTCAACATTCTAAGCCCGGAGGGCCCCTCCAGGATCGTGCTCCCGCTCATAAAAAGGGTCCAGTCCAATTATAAGACAGTATGGCAAACACCAGCCTCCAGTGCGCCTACTGCAAAGGGCGTAGAGAGGAAATACTTCGCCCCATCTAAAGGGTTTGATTTCCTATTCTCTCATCCAACACCATGTTCGCTGGTCGTCTCTGCGGTCAACGAACGGGAGCGACATGGCCAGCAAGCCCTGGCCCCCACGGCCAAGGAGGCAAAACGCTTGGACTTATTTGGGAGAAAGGTCTACTCGTCCGGAGGCCTCCAGTTGAGGATCGCAAACCAACAAGCGATTCTGAACAGACACAACTTCAATTCCTGGGCATCGGTCTCCAAGTTCAAGGAAGCCTTGCCTCAGGGCTCGCAACCCAAATTTGCGGCCATAGTAGACAAAGGGAAGGCAGTAGCCAAGACCTCTCTACAGGCCTCCCTTGACTCCGCAGACGCAGCCGCTAGGACAGTCGCGTCAGGAGTGATAATGAGGCGCTCGGCGTGGCTACAGGCTTCCGGCCTTCCCCCAGAGGTGCAAAATACCCTCCAAGACCTTCCGTTCGAGGGATCAGGCTTGTTCTCGGACCAGACGGACGCCAGACTGCATAGCCTCAAGGACTCTCGAGCTACCCTCAAGTCGTTGGGGATGCACACCCCAGTGACGCAGAGGAAGCCCTTTAAGCCCCAACCTCCGCAGAGGCAGTACCACCCTCGTCCTAGACAGGAACCGTACCGCAGGAGGGGCAGGGATAACAGGCGTAGACGCAACAACACGCCTAACCAGGGCCAGAATCATGGCCAAAGCAAGCCGCAGCCGGGAAACAAGCAAGGGTTTTGAAGCTGCGATCAAGGACAGAGTACCAACCTCTATTCCGGATCCCCCTCTGTGTTTCAGGGACCGCCTGTCCCATTTTTACCGTGCTTGGTCACATATAACATCGGACCGCTGGGTCCTGCGCACGGTGGAGGCGGGCTACACCCTTCAGTTCTCCTCGCCCCCTCCCTCCCACCCCCCATCCCCGTCCCTCTTCAGGGACCCCTCTCACGAGCAACTCCTCATGCAGGAGGTGCAGACCCTCCTCACAGTAGGAGCGGTGGAAGAGGTTCCTCCGGACCTCAGAGGGAAAGGGTTCTATTCCAGATACTTCCTCATTCCCAAAGCAAAAGGGGGCCTCCGTCCTATTTTGGACCTACGCAAACTAAACAAATACTTGCTCAAAACACGTTTCCATATGGTCTCCCTTGGTACTATTATCCCGTCCCTGGATCCGGGAGATTGGTACGCTGCCCTCGATATGAAAGATGCCTACTTTCACATCGCCATCCGCCCGGCCCACCGGCGGTTCCTGCGCTTCACTATCAACCAGCGCCATTTTAAATTTACGGTCTTGCCCTTCGGCCTGGCAACGGCCCCGCGCGTATTTACAAAATGCATGTCCGTGGTGGCAGCTTTTTTTCGAAAAAGACGGATGCGCGTCTACCCATACTTGGATGACTGGCTCCTTGTGGGCCGGTCGGAGGCCGAGGTTCGCTCCCATGTGACGTTGGCACTACAAGTGTTCCGCAAGCTCGGTCTACTGGTCAATGTACCCAAGTCATCGCTGGTCCCCACGCAGAGACTGGACTTTATAGGGGCAGTCCTGGACTCAGTGGCGGCACGGGCGAGTCTTCCCGTATCGCGGTTCTTGGCCATTCAGAAGGTCGTGAGCTCCATCCAGCAATTCCCCACGACCACAGCCAGATGTTGCTTGCAACTTTTGGGGCACATGGCGGCCTGCACTCATGTAGTCGGACACGCCCGCTTAAGACTCAGGCCATTGCAGTTGTGGCTGGCCCAAACATATCGCCCCAACAGAGACCCCTTAGACCTGGTCGTGACGATCCCGGCTCGGGTGTCGAACTCCCTCCGTTGGTGGCTCGATCGGCAGCAAGTTTGCGCAGGGGTCCCTTTCGCCACCCCGCAACCCGTTCTGACGTTAGTAACAGACGCGTCGGACCTGGGTTGGGGGGCGCACCTGGGGGACCTGCGGACTCAGGGCTTATGGTCCAGGGAAGAAAAGTTGCTTCATATCAACCTGAAGGAGTTGAGGGCGGTTCGCCTCGCCTGCCAGACCTTTCACGCTACCATAGAAGGCCACAGTGTGTCAGTTCTGACGGACAACACTACCGCCATGTTCTACATAAACAAGCAGGGCGGGTCCTGGTCCTCTCCCCTCTGTCACGAAGCGCTCCTCCTCTGGGACTTCTGCATAGCCCATTCAGTCCACCTACTAGCGACATATCTCCCGGGGGCCCAAAACGGGTTAGCGGACCGCCTCAGCCGGTCCTATCACATGCACGAGTGGACGTTGAGACAGGACGTCCTGCATTTAATCTTCCGGAGGTGGGGGTTTCCCCAGGTGGATCTCTTTGCCACCAAGGACAACAGCCAATGCCCTCAATTTTGTTCATTCCAGAACCTCAGTCTGGGCTCACTGGCAGATGCCTTCGCAATTCCGTGGGGCGGGAGCCTGAGGTATGCCTTCCCCCCATTCCCGCTCATCCACAGGGTCCTCCTCAAAACCCGCAGGGACAAGGCGACAGTCATCCTCATTGCCCCGGCGTGGCCACGCCAACACTGGTTCACGACCCTGTTGGAACTGTCCGTGACCACTCCGGTCGCCCTCCCCCTCCATCACAACCTCATCACGCAAGACCGAGGTCGCCTACTCCACCCGAACCTACCGTCGCTACATCTCACGGCATGGTTTCTCTCTGGCTAAACGATATGGAGCACAGGTGCTCCCATCAGGTCCAGCAGGCCCTCCTTGGTAGTAGGAAGCCCTCCACAAGAGCGACCTACCTCGCCAAATGGAAACGGTTCTCCCACTGGTGTGAGCCTCATCACATCCAGCCTCTGCAGGCCTCAGTCCCATCGATTCTGGACTACTTGCTGCACCTCAAGCATCAGGGGCTCGCCCCCGCCTCAATTAAGGTGCATCTGGCTGCCATATCGGCGTTCCACCCTGGGGAGTTGGGGGCTTCGGTGTTCTCTAACCCCACAGTAGCCCGATTCCTCAAGGGGCTGGACAAGGTGTTTCCCTACTCGCGCCCGCCGGTCCCTGTGTGGAATCTCAACCTGGTCCTCACTAAGCTCATGGGGCCGCCCTTCGAACCCCTGGCCTCTTGCTCCCTCATGCACCTCTCATGGAAGGTAGCGTTTCTCGTGGCCATCACATCGGCTAGGAGGGTCTCGGAGTTGAGGGCCCTCACTTCGGAACCTCCCTATACAGTTTTTTATAAGGATAAGGTGCAGCTCAGACCGCACCAGAAATTCCCCCCGAAAGTGGTCACGCATTTTCATATGGGACAGGACGTTTGTTTACCGGTGTTCTTCCCTAAGCCACACTCGGACCCAAGCCAACGCAGCTTGCATACCCTCGATGTCCGTAGGGCATTGGCTTTTTATCTAGAACGGACCAGGCCATTCCGCAAGTCGACTCAACTGTTCGTTGCCATTGCGGAGCGAATGAGAGGCCAACCTATCTCGACGCAACGCTTGTCGGCATGGATTGTGCTTTGCATACGCACGTGCTATGAGCTCGCTAATGTACCAGCCCCGGAGATCAGGGCTCACTCTACTAGGGCCCAAGCGTCCTCGGAGCGTTCTTGGCGCAGGTTCCACTCCAGGAAATCTGTAAAGCGGCCACCAGGTCGTCGGTGCATACGTTCACAGCCCACTACGCGATCCATCATCAGACCAGAGAGGACGCGGCGGTCGGTAGAGCTGTGCTTCAGTCGATTATTCCTTGACTCCTACCCTCCTCCAATGATAAGCTTGTGAGTCACCTAATGTGTAATGGACGTGAACAATCACTCAAAGAAGAAAAAACGGTTACTTAGCTTCTATAACTGTTGTTCTTCGAGATGTGTTGTTCACGTCCATTACATTTCCCACCCTCCTTCCCCTCTGTCGGAGTCACCGGCAAGAAGGAACCGAGGGAGGGTCGGGCCGGCAGGGGTATATATACGCTAGAGCGGGGCGCCGCTCTGGCGGGAGGGGAGACCCTGCAGGCCTGACGGGAGCCGCTGAGGGAAAAAGTTTCCGACGTTCGTGCACGCGGCGTGCGCACACCTAATGTGTAATGGACGTGAACAACACATCTCGAAGAACAACAGTTACAGAAGGTAAGTAACCGTTTTTTACAATGGTAGGAGTCACTTTCTATCCCTCCGAATGGCAGGAAAATAAACCTTTAAGAAAACAATAATGCTGCTTGATATTGTTGGTTTTCATGTGTGACAGATTGATTTAGAAGCTAAAGTCAGGGAGGTAGCCAAATGATGAAAGATCTAGATGAGAGTGCATTTTCTAATAAAAACTTGCAGTTATGCTCAACATGTAAATAGTAGCAGTGTGCTACTATTATTCATCCTAGTAAATGAGTTATAAATAATCCTTATGCAAAGAATTTACTATAGGGGGGGGAGGGATAGCTCAGTGGTTTGAGCATTGGCCTGCTAAACCCAGGGTTGTGAGTTCAATCCTTGAGGGGGCCACTTGGGGATCTGGGGTAAAATCAGTACTTGGTCCTGCTAGTGAAGGCAGGGGGCTGGACTCGATGACCTTTCAAGGTCCCTTCCAGTTCTAGGAGATGGGATATCTCCACTATTTCTTTCTTCTTTCTTTTCTTCTTTCTATAATTTGCTGTTTAAGTTGCAGGTTGTTATTTGGTGTAAACTCAGTGGCTAAATTAATCTCTTGTGTAACTAGACTCAGTCAGTTGAGTTCACCAGGTGAATTTGGCTCATTATATCAATTATACACTAACCATATTTGTATGAATATATAATCAAGCTAGTAAGGACAGGAAATAGATACTATTTAAAATAAGTGTAGCTGGTAGTACTGTATGGTACACCTCCATATGGTGAAAATCAAATAATCCTTTTTCTTTTAATTTTTCTCCGACCGCAAGACTCCTGTAGTTCTCTCTGAATTGTCTCACAAAACAGACTGGATGGCTTAGTAATAGCAGTGCTACTTTAGCTCAGTCAATAGAAGGATCTGTTTTACATGAGCAGGCACATCTGACATATTCCATCCGGTAGAGGGCAGTGTTACACTTGTACACAAACCAGGACATTGCAACCTATAGGAGGAACAACAGGAAAGTTCTGATGACAGCTTAAACTGGGTAGACTTGTAGAACCAGTTATTTTTGTGATAAAGCTAATACTCTATTGACTCTAGATCTTTGAATCACTTGAGTCACAAAGTTGCCAACCTGATTAAGATTTATCTGAAACAGAAGCTGCCATAGGAGGAACTCCATTTGATAGACTTGACTGCATGGTTATTGTAAATTACTATTTTTACAGTACCCAAAAATGTGCTAGATGTTTTACACACAAATAAGAAGGCAGCCTCTGGCCTAAAGAGCTTAATATATATAAAAAAGAGAAGATGAGGGGTAACAAAAAGAGAGGAAGAGGATGGGGGATAAGAATTATAAAGAAGAGCTTGAGGATTCTGCACCCATCTTGGATTTTGTGTTTTATCATTTGTTTTTAATAAAGATTTTAAATAACTTTTGATATAAAATGAACATACCATGCTGTATAAAAGCCCTACTGTGGCCAGTAATACTATTCCATCTCTGGATGGCTCACAAGGACTAACAATACAAAAATCAAACCATGGCTAGGTCTACATTCGGAGTGCCTGATACTTACATCAGCAATGCACTTAGTGTGGATGCAGCTTATACTGCCAAGCTGTGCTTTTGCCAGTATAGTTTATTCCAGCTTCCCCCTCCACAAGTGAAATAAGCTATACTGTCAAAAAACACAGTTTTACAGGTATAACTGTTTACATTACCAGCATAGCCATGTCAGTCACAAGTCACATCTCATCAGACCCCTGAACAACATTGCTATGCTGGCAAAAATTTGTAGCCTAGACCTGTTCTATGTCTTCATTACAGAGTCAACACTTCTTCCTTCTACTAAAGTGTGTGAAGTCCCAGTATGTATCTCCTCAGGCATCCCTCCCTCTTACAGGAAGTCTGCTAACAAAACCAGGGAAGACTGGATTTGACATTTCTGATATTTCCAAGCTAAAAAGCAAGAAGGGGTGGGGGGGATGTCAGGCCTCACTATATATCATAAAGAAGCAAAAAAGGGCAAACAGAATTTTTAAAATAAATCTTTTGAAGGTTGCCTTTACTTATCACTTAACCCCCAAAGTGTCAGAAGGAAGAGAAGAAACGTTAAGCTGTTTTCAACAACTCTGTATTAGTGAGATTAGAAAAGTGGAAATAACATTTTAAGGGCTAAGCTTGCAAAGGAATACACATAGATGGCCTTTAAACGTACTGACTTGTGAGTGGACATCCATGCAGACTCTACTGGAAAACTGAGTCCTTAATAACCCAATTCTGCAAACATTTATTCATGTATTTAACTTTATTTCCAATGAGACTACTCATGTATTTGAAATTAAGCATGTGCACAAACATTTGTAGGATCAGGGCCTAAAGTTGCACACTGGAAAGTTGTCATAAAAATGCATTTTTTCATGTTCTGAACCCAAGGAAGAACTTGAATAATTCTAAATTAACCCTAAGAAGTCATAGTAGCAAAATTCCCATTAATCTGACTAGAATAAAATGGGAAAATTGAAGGGACAAGGCATTAAAAACAGGTAGTCAGAAAAGCCATAATTTAATCCTACAAATTCCCCTCTTGCAATAACCTTAGCACAACCAAACCTTCAGAATGCCACTAAATTCAGCATCTTTATTCTTTCCTATTTCCCCTTTAGGAGAACTGAGAGCAGGAACAGGAAAAGCATATGGTGAGACTCAGGTGAGTCTGGAGTAGAGATGAGAGGGAGAATGAATAAAGGATGGGAGAAGATGAGGAAAATAGGGATAAGGAGTGCAGCAAATTAAATGGAAGGTGTTATAAAAAGGTGTTATAGTAATCTGAATTAATTTGATCAGTTTGTTTACACTATGGGAATTGTACATTATCAAATGGAAATGAGAGTTCCATACACAAAACAGACAAAATCCACTGCCATTTACATTATTATGGATATTACTGGATTTCCAGCACCCAGAAAGTACTGGCAATCTCATGGGAAAAACAGAAAGACTTCAGACAACTTGTGGAGTTAATGTTTTCTCTGCTCCCTACAGAGCAAAGTCTGAAAATTAAAAATGCAGCTTCTTACTACTGTGGATTGATGGGAAAAGGCAGATCCATTTAAAACCGGGATGCTAATTTAGTTTATTTAAAGGCTTTTCTATTGCACTCATCTAGGTAGTACCCTAGGACTTCATAAACATTCATTAATTTAGCTTCACAAGACACTAGTGAGGTAGAGAAGCATTATTATCCTCATTTTATAGATGGGGAACTGAGTCATGAAGATACTTGCCCAAAGTCACACAAGAAGTCTGAGACAGAAAGGAATCAAGCCAGATTTCCTATCAGGCCAGTGTCTTAACTGCAAGATCCTCCTCCTGCAAAGTAAAAACTAAAAGCTTGTTTTGTAAAATACCATTCTCCTATTGTGTCAAAAGCAAGGTATTTGATCTTAAAAAAGAGCGGACTCTATAAACAGATGCATCTAAGAATGCACTTGGTGCAATACAGCTTGAAGAAAACAGACCATTATGCTATGCATCAGTCAAGCACATCACAGAGGAAGAGGGCACACAAAAAGAAACCATATTTAACAAGTATTTTGCTGCCCACACTTTCATCAACAGGTACTGTGCCTTTAGTTTTTGTGCAGTACTGAACACATTGTGTGTGCTGCTGGAAACAAAAAAATAAAAGCACACACAGATGACGGCCATGTTATGAATGAGTTTGGAGTCAGTTCTAAAGAAACCATTCCTTGTAGCATCACTGAGACTAGAGAATCATTCTCTAATTGTCAGGGTACAACATTCACATTGTGCATCATCCAGGAAGTGACATATCTGTCCTTGGCTTCCTATACTACTAAAAGAGTTGCTGTCCAACTTATTCTGTGAAACTCATTCATTTCCTTGGGAGACTTTAATACCCATGTGAACAACACTCCTAAGAGTGAGATCACATCTTAGGTGGGCTGTTCTCCAGACCTACCCTCATATTTTGTTGTTATAACAGTGGCCTACCTTTCTATCATCAGGTGTAGCCACTGCGTCAGCTCCTGCTCTATCCCCTTTGTCAGCATATTAATTTAGCCCTCTGGCGAAAACACAGTCCACCCCTTCTGAGGCATCGACTGGACTGGCATGTTCGTCCCTTACTCTGTCTTCCTGGAGTCTTGTAGCAAAACCAACAGAAGTAAACAAAATACAGGTTTCTCTGGGGTTACCAGCTCTGCTCAGAATCATGGGCTGAGTCCCCAAAGCCCCTCTTTCACAGGGTTCCATAGGCAAGCCAGGCAGGTTTTCAGGGCATGGTTATTTTTGTAGAGGAACCTACAGGCCTCCCCCTCCCTGGAAAGGCCCATACACCATTCCTACTTCTTCCAGAGAGCCTCCACCACAGGTCAGGCATCTCCCCTGAGCTCTCACTGGAAGGCGGCCCCCTGGGGGTCACAATCTCTGTTCGGAGGGCAGGGCGCTAAATGGTCCTTCCCCAGCATTCCTCGCTGTAGCCTCCCGAGTCCTTCTTCCCCAGCGCTCCAGCCACAAGGGGCGGCGAGCCTCGAGCCCACTCAGCCCTGCGTCTACCTCGCCCCGTCCACGCCAGGCTCTGAGGGGACGCTAGGACGCATGTTAGCCGACCCTTTCCCAGGCGAGCTCGAAAGGCCCCCGAAGCGGCTGAAGGGATTTGTGTATAACACCTAAGTGGGGATGACACAGCTGCTTCATCACAACACAGCGACCCTAGCTCTGACCCGTGGATTGTGAGGAGGTGTCACCGCAGGGACATCGCGCGTTAGCTGAGCCCCGAGCTCTGCACTGAAAGCGGTTCCTCGTGTGATAGGGCCGGGGACCAGGCGGCAGAGGGAGCGGGGAGACTGGTGTCTCCTCAGGACCGGCGGGGGAGGGGGGACTAGCCTCCCCTCAGGGACGGGGGGGGGGGCAGCCTCTCGCAGTCCCTTCCCCCCACCAGCAGACCCCAGCGCGCCCCCGCCCGCTAGTTCCCGCCCTAGCTCAGGGGCCGCTCCGCTCTGCTCCCTGCATCTCCGCCGCACACGCTGCCGTGGCCCCGCCTGAGCGGCGGCGCCGGGGGCCGCAGCGCGCATGCTCGGCGCGGGCGCCATTTTGGTGGGGCCGGGAATTATCCAGCGGGAGCGGCGGAGCTCGCTGGGCCCGGCTCGGAGGCAGCGGCGAGTGGGTGCCGGCTGCGGAGATGGCCAACATCGCGGTGCAGAGGATCAAGCGGGAGTTCAAGGAGGTGTTGAAGAGCGAGGAGGTCAGAGGCTCCCCCCTTCCCCGGCGGTGTGGCCGCCTGCCCCTCCTCCTCCCGCGGCTGGGGGAGGGTCTGTCCCAGCCTCTCGGCAGAGGGGGAGGGTAACGGCGACTCCCGGGGATGAGGGACTCAACAGCGCGGGGACTCGGGGAGTCCTCCCCCGCCGCGGGCAGCGGCAGTCTGGTAGGGCGGGGGCCGGGGAGAAGGACCCAGAGGCCCGGCCTGGAAGGGGTAGGAAGTGCGGCTGGGCAGCGAGCGAGCTGCCTGGGCAAGGCCGGGAAACCCCCGGGTAAAGCGCCCCCTCCCCCACCCAGCCTGGGGTTGGTCTGGCCCAAAAGGGAGGCTCAGAGGATCCTAATACCAAGGCGGGCCGCGCGCGGGTGGGGGGCGGCGGCTCCCCACTGACACAGCTCGTGATCCCTGTATTTCGCGGCAGGGGCACTGGGGAGAGGCTTTCCCATGGGATCTGAAAGGCGGTGGGGCAGAGATAGGAGGGGCGGGTAATGACTCGGGTGCATTTCATCCAGCTCCCTGGTCGGCGTCTGACTGATACTGCAGAGAATGATAAGTTTTTTTTAAATGAAGGCAAGTAAAAGCCTATTTTCCTAGATTTCCTTAATCCAGGGGCTTCCTTTTATACCAGGTTATGTCACCCGGGTGTGCAGGGCTTTAACCCTTCCACCCCCTGATATCCCAGTTATCTGATGCCCTATTTATCAGATGTAATCGTCCCTGAAACAGGGATGTACAGTAATTGGGAAAAGAAACTGACTTCTTTTAGGGAAGTGATAAAGAACTTTCAGTTTATTTCCAGGGTCTGTGTAATAGGATTGATAGTGATTGTATCAGAGCTGTTTTCACTGTGTCTGTAGATCTTTATTGGTAACTGTCAGCCAGATAGGTTTTGATGGCTGTGTCGTCACTATCATACTCAGAAGGATGATGAGGCATGTTGTATGCCTGTGAAATATTAATGTGCAGTTTGACTCTGAAAACTGATGGTTTTAGACTCTGTACAGATCAGGCACATTCATATTCGGAAAACCAAGATGGTAGTAACTTCCTGAGGATTTGTGTTCCTTACAGAAAACATGTTTAGTATTGCTGTAGTTGATGTGCTTTTGAATGTAGTGTGCTAACAATGTTGTTATTATGCAACTCAAAATAAACTATTCTCCAGAAAATCTTAAAGCCTAATTTCTAGAGCTGTTGTGCAGTGTGATACTCAAATTGATTTCAATGTGAGTTCTAGTGCACAATGATTACAGAACCCAAATACTAAATTAGAAGTGATCCTGAGTGGTCAGCTGTGTATTCGTATGCTGAAATTAGAATAGCCCATAGTGTTTACTTTCTCTGAACAATACAGCTTAAAGTTGATTGCATATGCCTTTGTATTAGAAAGCACTCACTGAACACTCCAAATTTTGCCCTGGCATTATTTAGAAAAGAGAAACCTTAATATATGCAACAGTGATATAAACATAGTCAGATCTTTGACTTTTCTTATAAAAAAGCTTGGGACCAGGGAGCAATTTTGTTTTCAATTCCTGGTTAATTAATATATGTGCTGGAGGTATTTAGTGCGTTGAAGATTAAAAAAATTACAATACATACTCCCCCAGTTGACTGAATTTTGATACAACCCTTACTTTTGTAGGATTTCTTCATCTTTTAAATTAAACATGTAAGAGAGCATTGCCTCTTTTCCAGTATTCAGCTATTACTAGTAGTTAAACTATCAATACATATATACAGTAATCACTGTTTACATTACACACTTGCTACTGGTATTCTGAATACATAGTTCGTTTATGTAATTGTGGATGTTTAATATAATGGCAAACTGATTCTGGATACTTGTATTGGGAATACCTTGGCTTGATTTTTCAAAGTCTGAGTAAACTTTTTTTTCAGCTGTAGTGTGAAAACATTCAATATGAGGAGGAGAATGGAGGGATGACTAGATATTACTGGTCCAGGGAGGAAACTGCTGAGGCTAGGTAACTTTTTTTTTTTTTTTTTTTTTTTTTAAATAAAGTGAGTTGTGCATTGACAATCTGAATCTCAGACTTTAAAAAAAAATGGTTGTCACAAATCATATAGCTAAAATGTGTTACTTTTAAAATAAAATTGTCTTGCATCAAGGAGAAGTTGCTGATCTTATCTGCACTTAAGCCTTCTTGGAGTGGTGTGCTGAGCTTTAGCTGAACATGAAAACTGGCACTCAATCTGTTTCCCTATAAATGCCACCAAATGGCATTTGCTCCCATATTGCATTTTGGAGAGAGAACATACAGAGTTTTCCATTTATGTTCTTCCCAGAATGCATTCTGGGCCTAGCTAAGTGGGAGCCAGCCAGAGGCAGTTTTAGAAGAGGATGTGGCAAATACTCAATTTCTTCTGCAATTCATAGATCTTTACAATAAGATACAGGCCAATTTTCAATCTGAGGTGAATGAAAGATTTATAAAATGTATATTTCCTAGCCATACTTTTCATATCTAATGCCCTGTTTTTTGGTCGAGAAATGCTAATTTGGGTGTATCTTTAAGATAATTCCCCTTCTCCCCCCCCCCCCCCCCCCCCCGACCTGCTTTTACTTCCTGGCTTAAAGTTGATGGGCCAAGGATTTTTTTTAAATTGATTTTGTGCTCTCTTTTGCTTATTTTGTGTGAGGACCTGGAATGCTTTTTAAAAAAATATTTTTTGTTCTTGCCTATTAGTTTATTTTGAGTTCTCACACCTGAACTAAAGGAGTGGGATGTTGAATTTTTAGCAGACATCCTTTTAACCTAGTGTATTTGAATTAAACAGGTATGACCAAAAATGAGTTTTAAACAGTGGAAGACTTGTCTTCTCTCTGCCTTTATTCAGACTAGGATTTAGAGTATTATCTTAGCACATGTTGGTTTATGTGCTAACAAATGTAATTAAAAATTCTAATATAGACATGGCACAAGCTGCGTTTAACATGTATTAAACTGGTCAAGTTAAAACCTCATTGCGTCTGCTTTCACAGCTTTTAACTTGAACAGTTTAGTAGTTGTTAAAGGCAGTATAGTTTGTCTGCACTATAACTTTATAATGTGTTAGCATGTGTTAACTAATATCACACTTTAAATCTTAATCTAGAAAAGGCCTCAGTTGCTCAGCTTTCAGTCTATTTTCTTGTGATGTTATTTCACTACTTCTCCATCACATTAGTTTTACAAGGTACACTTTCAGAATTTCTAATACCACAAAAATATATTTTGTGCAAATTTTTTTTAGGTTGCCTTTAAACATCATGAAGAAGCAAATAAGGGAACAGGCCCAATTTTCTTCCACTTGACATATATGATAGGTAGCTTTGATGGGGAGCCGAGTAGAATAGGCATCTTACATAATTTCAGTGTAGCCTTGCTGGAGCAGTGCAACAGGTAATTGAATCGCCCCTTCCCTCCTGTCCATCTCTAAGGATTTAGCTTGTGGAGGAGGAAGAATCTCAGTGGGGAGTATGTGTTGAAAAATAAGGTGGTCACTTGGAGAGATGCTTTGAGGACCAGGTTTAGTTCAACAGGCACATTGAATCTCTTATGATCTAATACAGTGGTGGGCAACCTTCGGCCCATGGGCCACATGCGGCCCGTCAAGGTAATCCTCTGGTGGGCCGTGAGACAGTTTGTTTACATTGATTGTCCACAGGCACAGCTGTCGCAGCTTCCAGTGGCCGCGGTTCACCGTTCCTGGACAATGGGAGTTGCGAGAAGTGGCACGGACTGGCTGCTGCTTCCCACTGCTCCAATTGTCAGGGAACGGCGAACCGCAGCCACTGGAAGCTGCGGACTGCTGTGCCTGTGGACGGTAAATGTAAACAAACTGTCTCACGGCCCGCCAGCGGATTACCCTGTCGGGCCGCAGGTTGCCCACCACTGATCTAATATTTTTATGTAGTGTTATAGATGTATATGCTTTACAGAAGTAAGACAGAGTCCCAGCATTGAGGAGTTTGCAATCTAAATTAGACAAACACAGGAAATGAGAACTGATGAAAATGGAGAGGAGGGTGAAAAACTACAGACTGTTCTAGAGAAACAGCACCTTTACTCAGTGCAGGAGCTACTAGCACTATCAAGAGCTGGCATATTGTTTTAATGACAAGATTTACTTTCGTTCTTGGTTCTTTTTCTCTGGACAAGTTATGGAGGCTGGCTGAGGAGCCAGTAAAGGGAGAGTACTTTCGATGGAGGAATAAGCTAGCTCAGGGGTAGGCAACCTATGGCACGGGTGCCGAAGGCGGCATGCAAGCTGATTTTCAGTGGCACTTGCACTGCCCGGGTCCTGGCCACCAGTCTGGGGGGCTCTGCATTTTAATTTAATTTTAAATGAAGCTTCTTAAAAATTTTAAAAGCCTTATTTACTTTACATACAACAATAGTTTAGTTATATATAATAGACTTATAGAAAGAGATCTTCTAAAAACGTTAAAATGTATTACTGGCACGCGAAACCTTAAATTAGAGTGAATAAATGAAGACTCGGCACACCACTTCTGAAAGGTTGCCGACCCCTGAGCTAGCTTCTCCTAGTGCCAGTAGTGGTAGTACAGTGGATGAAAGATGTCTCTAGCTCTTGAAAAGAAGGTCTTGATTTTTTTTTCCAAACAGTCTCTGCCCGTTTCTCCCTGCCCCCACATCAGCCACAGACTACTTCACTTAGTTTTTCAAGTTTATTCCTTATATATCTAAAAATAAACAGTATTTCTTGTCTACCATTGACAAGAAGTGCTGCCTCTAGCAAATCCAATTTAGGCTTTTCATGATTACATGAAAACGCACAATGGTAATATAGTTTCTGTATCTAACTTTAACCATTTACTAGTTACCTATAAGTCAGGCTGATAGAAACGGTGTGATGGGACTTCCAGTAAGGTCCAGGAGCTGGCGAGAAGCTCAGCTCCCTCCTAGCAACTGGGAAGTTGCTGGGTTTTCTACCTGGTTCCAATGTTTCGTGTCAGCCTCTAGTTAGTAGGGGCTTGGCTGCACCCGGAAACTAACTGGAATAGCTCCCCATGTGGACACTGTTATTCTGGAATAAATGTTCACATGGGTAGCTATTTCAGCAAAGCTATTGTGCTTTAAATTCACAGTCTACCTTAATCTGCAATATCTTTCAAGTATAGACAATCCATAGGTGATGAACTTGAAACATCACCTTCCTCACTCTGGTTGCTGAAAGGTAGAGAGCTTTTTTGCCCCATTCCTTCTTGGAGGCTTCTGTTTTTTTTGGTGGGGGGATATAGAAGAAAGGGGAAAGTAACTGCTGTAAGGAATGTGAGTTCTCTAGTACTGTATACCTCCCTTACACTTTTACGGTTCTGTTGCCCAGTGAATAGCTTCAGTGTTTGCCTCTGCTCATAGCGTCCTGATGAATCTTGCCCACAGTTTCTAAATAGCAATTGTGAAACTGACCGGAGTTAACTTAACTGGGGAAGCTATGAGCAGCTGCCAAATCACTGGCTCATATTGTCTTCAGGCTCAGAAAGACAGCACTGCATTACTTATATATTTGTTCATATTTGGACTACCATAACATTTTCAATCATCATTGATAGAAATGTTATATTGAAATGTAAGGCTGGAAGGACGTAGAGAGGTCATCTAGTCCAGCCCTCTGTGCTGATGCAAGACCAGATTACCTAGACCGCCCCTGACAGGTGTCTGTCTAACCTGTTCTTTAAAGCCTCCCATGATGGGGATTCTACAACATCCCTTGGAAGCCTATCCCAGTACTTAACTATCGTTATAGTTACGAAGTTTTTCCTAATATCTAACCTAAATCTTCCTTGCTGCTGATTAAGCCCATGACTTCTTGTCCTACCTTCAGTGAACATAGAGAACAATTTTGATCACTGTTCTCTTTATAACAGCCTTTAACACATTTGAAGACTGTTATCAGGTGCCCCCCAGGCATCTTTTCTGAAAACTAAATTTGCTCAGTTTTTTGACAGTTCCTCATAGGTCATGTTTTCTAAACTTTTATTATATTAATTGCTCTTCTCTGGACTCCAGTGTGGCCACATCTTTCTTAAAGTGTCATGCTCAGAACGGACACAGTATTCCAGCTGAGGCCTTACCAGCACTGAGTAGAGTTGGACAATTATCTCCTGTGTCTTGCAAATGACACCCCTGTTAATACAACCCAGAATATTAGTTTTTTGTAACTGTATCACATTGTTAGCTCATATTTAATTTGTGATCCACTGTAACCCTCCGATCCTTTTCAGTAGTCCTACTTTCTAGCCAGTTATTCTCTATTTTGCAGTTTTGCATTTAATTTTTTCTTCCCAGTTCTTGTGGTTCTTTTCAGTTGTCTTTATTGAATTTCATCTTGTTAATTTCAGACCCAGTTTGAGAACATACCATTGATAATGACCCTTTGAGTATGGTCTTTCAACTAGCTGTTCACCCGCCACGTATTATTTTCATCTAGACCACACTTCCCCTAGTTGGCTTATGAGAACATCGTGGAGACTGTGTCAAAAGTCTTACTGAAATCAAGATATATCACATCTACAGCTTCCCCTTATCTGCTAGGCCAGCAACCCTATTTAGTAAGGAAATTAGGTTGGTTTGGCATGATTTCTTCTTGACAAATTCATGTTGGCTATTGCTTATTACCCTGTTATCCTTTAGGTGTTTCCAAATTGATTGTTTAATAATTAATTCAGTATCTTTCCAGGTATTGAAGTTAGACTGACTGGTCTATAATTCCCCTGGTCCTCTTTGTTCCCCTCTTTAAAGATAGGTACTAGACTTGCCCTTCTCTAGTCCTCTGGGACCTCACTCCGTCCTCCCTGAATTAACAAAGATAATTGCTAACAGTTCAGAGCTTGTTTCAGCTCATTCATTAAGCACCCTAGGATGAATTTCATCTGGTCCTGCCTACTTAAGTACATCTAACTCAGTTAAATATTCTTTAACATGTTCTTTCCCTATTCTGGCTTGAATTCTTTCCCTTTTGTTGTTCATACTAATTGTGTTGAGTATCTGGTCTTCATTAACCTTTTTAGTGAAGACCGAAGCCAAATAGGCATCATATACCTCAGCCTTCTTGCTGTTGTCTGTTGTTAGCTCTTCTTTCTGCTAAACAGAGGACCTACATTTTATTTAGTTTTTCTCTTGCTCCTAATGTATTTACAGAACCTCTTCTTATTGCCCTTTATGTCCCTGGGTAGTTGTAACTCATTTTGTTTTTGTCCCAACATGCTTGTGATATTCTTTTATATTCAACTGTAATAATTTGTCTGTTTCTTCTTTTTGTAGGATTCTTTTTTGATTTTCAGATCCTGATGCAACCATATTCGCCTCTTACTATTTCTCCTATCTTCCCTTCGCATCAGGATAGTTTTCTGTTGCACCTTTAATATGGTCATTTTCAGGAACTGCCAGCTCTCCTGTACTTTTTTCCCTTAGGTTTTCTTCCCATGGGACTTACCTATCAGTTCCCTGAGTTTGTTATAGTCTGCTTTTTTGAAGTCCATTATCCTTATTCTGCTCTCACTCATTGTTTATTCTTAGGGCTAATCTATACCAGAAGCACTACATTGGCACAGCTGCGCTGCTGTAGCATGCCTGGTGAAGATGCTCTATGCCGACGGGAGAGCTCTCTCCTATCGGCATAATAGCTTCTGCCTCTCACAGAGATGAGGTAATGTCAGTGGGAGACACTCTCCTGCCAACATAGCGCCAGTATGGACAGCGCTTAGGTTGCTGTAATTTGCGTTACTCAGGGGGGTGACTTTTTATATCGACTTAAGCGGTAATGTAGACCTGCCCTTAGAATCGTGAAATTTATCGTTTTGTGATCACTTTAATCCAAATTGCCTTCAGCCTTCATATTTGCAACCAGTTCCTCCCTGTTAGTCGGAATCAAGTCTAAACTGGCTGTGTCCCCCCCACCCCCCGGGTTACTTCTGAAACAAGAAGTTTTCCCCAATATATTCCTATGACTTATTGGACATCTTTTGTTTTGCCATGTTACTTTTCCAACAGATGTCTGGGTAAAGTTCCCCATTACTGCTAGGACTTGTGTTTTGGATATTTCTGTTGTTTGTGCTAGAAATGCCTCATCCACTTCCTCCACCTGATTTGGTGGTCTGTAGTAGACCCCTACCAGGATATTGCCTTTTCACCCAGAGACTTTCAACTGGTCTGCCTCTTACCTTCTTCTGGATCTCACAACAAATGTCTGTATTCTTGGTGTATAACCCAACACCACCTCCTTTTCCCCCCTGCCTGTTCTTTCTGAACACGGAATAATTCTCTATGCCAGGGGTGGCCAACCTGAGCCTGAGAAGGAGCCAGAATTTACCAATGTACATTGCCAAAGAGCCACAGTAATATGTCAGCAGCCCCCCATCAGCTCTCCACCCCGCTCCCAGCGCCTCCCCACTGGTAGCTCTGCCAATCAGCACCTCCCCCTCCCTCTGCACACCTCCCAATCAACTGGTTTGTGGCATGCAGGAGGCTCGGAGGGGGAGGGGGGGGGGAGGAACGAGAGTACAGCAGGCCCCGGGGGGGAGGAGGAGGGGGCGGGAAGGGGTGGAGTGGGGGCAGGGCCTATGGCAGAGCCAGAGGTTGAGCTGCGAGCACCCCCTGGCACATTGGAAAGTTGGTGCTGGTGGCTCCAGCCCCAGAGTAGGTGCCTATACAAGAAGTTGCATATTAACTTCTGAAGAGCCGCATGTGGCTCCGGAGCTACAGGTTGGCTATCCCTGCTCTATGCCAATATTCTAGTCATGAGATTTATCCCACCCAGTCTTCATGATGCCAGTTAAGTAATATTTTGGCTTATGTACTAATACTTCCAGTTCTTCCTGTTTATTTCCCTTACTCCTTGCATTTCTGTATAGACGTTCAAGATGTTGAGCAGATTCCCTCACTGTTTCCCTCTTGTTGGTCCTGTGACCCTTCTGTTAAGGTCACCATTTTTATACCTGCCTGTGGGCTTTTATCACTTGACCCCTTTGAACCTGATTTAAAGCCCTCCTCACTAAATTGGTGAGTTGATGTCCCTGCCTGGGGCCTAACTCAGAACGGGAAGGATGGACAAGAACATCACCCTTGCTCCCAGAGCCGTGCAGTCACTGTGCAGGGGCCTACCTGACAATATCATTAGTGCCCAGGTGGATGAGCAGGACATCCCGGGACATCCTGTCAGGTTGGCAGATAGAAGCTTAAAATTCAGTTCTACTCTGGAAAAGTGACTAAAAATAGCACATTGCTGCTTTTTGCTCCTGTTAGTACTGCAGGACCAATATAGCTACGAAAGAGTGAGGTAGCTTCTACTGTGACTTGTGCATCAGCAACAGAATTGTTAATGAACAGAACCAATAATGTTCCTGCCAACACATGCACTTAACTTGATTCATATGAGTAGTCCTATTGAAATCAGAGTGCAGTTGGTGAGCATAAGGGAACTACTTGCACGAATAAAGTTAGGCCATGTCTACATGCTAACATTTTTTGGCTATAACCTGAGGTGTGAATTTTAAACTGATACTGTTATAAAGCCCTGGTATAAAGTAGATGCTCTTATTCCAGTATGGGAGTGCCTTTTTATGGTTGATTTGGCATTTGAGAAAGGGTGTATGCTAGCCAAAAAACCCACGCATGTTCCAGAACAAGTGTCCTCACATGGTTGGTATAATTATGTTGGTATAACTGATAAAGCTTTCTCATATAGACAGACTTTACGAGTTTGCCGGATTAGGATCTCTGCTCTGATTTCAGAATTTTCCATTGTTATGAGCCAGAAGGAACCATGCTTAATTTTCAGATCCCAGGTTGAATTCTTATTGTTAGCAGTTGGAAGAACATATCTTTGCTTTTATATTGAGCTGTCTTTTGGACTAGAATCACGGAGTGAGAGTAGATATTGAATGCTACAATGTCTGTCTTTGACCGTCACTTGTCATAGTGAAGACAATCTTTAAATTTTACAGAAACTATTGGTTGGAGTGCTTCTTTGCCTCACCCCCCACTTATGAAGGGAATTTTCTACTCTTTAATCATAAGTAGAATTTTCAAGCTCTGCCCATGTTGATTACGTAAACAAACAATTTGTCATAAACAAAGTTAATAGCATGTTATCACTCTTTAGTGTACAATACCCAAACATGAGTTAAATAGAATTCAGGAAGCCAGGGGTGTATGTCCCGCAGATGGTACTGGATGAGATGCAAAATCATCCTGCAGTGTCAGCTGGCTTTTAAAGGGACTGCACTACAGTTAGGTGGTGTTCAATAGCTTGCTCAAAGCAGAGGAACTTACTAGCAGGGTTTCAGAAGATTGTGCTCCAGAACTGAGAGTACTCTTTTAAAAACCTGCTTGTTAACTCACATTTTTATCCTAAACATGTTTATCTGAATTTTATGGCTGCTCCTCAAGACCTTTGAATCCAGTGTGCTGTATTCACTATTAAAATCAATATTTTTCTCATGCAAATGCTAATAGAATAACTGGATAGTGTGTTAATGTTCCTATTAATAGTATTTACACTAATGTAGTATTTCATTATGACCTGTAAGTATTCAGAACCCTTTTTGTAAAATATCATTAAACGTGTGCATGACCATTTGACTAGACCTGTGGGTTGACCAAGGAATCGGGATAATAGGACAAATGAATTGAGGTCCACCACTCAACTTGATGGCATTTCTGCCTGTATGTATGTAATATGATAACTTTTGAAAACTGCAGCTAATCAATTGCAAACATTCAGGGAAATGTTTTGATATCAATGGGCAGAACCCTATTGATTTCGGGGAAAATTGGAAGAGCCACTAAAATCAGGCTCACTAAATTCAAGATACAGCGGTGACACACCGACCTCATAGAGGACAGTGGGGAGGGAAGTAAAGTTTCTATGGAGATGAGCATGAGGTTGGGATCTCAGGGTTAGGGATGAGGGTGGGGTTAGGGTACTAGAGAACTTCCTTTGCCTAGAGCACCAAAAGGAGATACTGGGCCTGATTTTAGTGGAAATCAGGATGCTTGGAAGCCTTTCATCCCCTGATCTGGCCAGCACGCCCCTTACCATGACTCTTACCCCTGTATTCTGAATGACCAAATGGCGACACAGGGGTGAGGGGCCTGGTCATAGTGGAGGCGAAGGACCCTGCTAGATGTACAGTTCTACCTACATAAGCAATGAAGTGTATGACCCTCTAGTTTAATCTGACGTAACCTAGCAGCCTGAAATTTCCAAAAGAGTAACACTTTTCATTACATTGAACTGAAATGTATTTGAAAATAGATCTATTACAGTTAGATGTAGATACTGCTGCTGATGGGAATTTTGCTTTAAAAAAAAGTGATGTCATTTGCAGTGGTTGGGACCCTAATGTCAAACTGTGCTAACAAGTTTTTAAATTACTTTGCCTTCTGATTGTTAAATTAGTATTACTTTACTATGTAATTTTTAAGTTTATAGTCAAGAGTTAACCAGTTTCTAGCCTGTTTTCATAATCTTTAAGGACTTGTTACACTGTCCATGTAATTTTTTAAATTTTTTTAGAACAATAGTCACCAACAATAGTAGCCTAAGAAAAGATGAGTATACTTGAAAATACATTTAATTATATTTCATAGCTAATGTGCTGAGGGTCTTACTTTTTGACAGAGTTCTGAACAAAACTTCTCTCCTTTTTATGGAGAAAAGTAAACAATTTTGCTCAAGGTTATGTAATAAAGTTCATTAATTTTGATAATATTGTACAGTGCTCTCTGGGTTCCCAGTCTATTTTTTGCACTTGTAACTGACTGACTAAATTTGTTCTGTAATCTCCGATTTAGGAATATTTTTAGTTTGGGGAGTAAAATCTATTTTGTGGACTAAAATACAGTTAATATGGTTGATAAGTGAGTCTGCATACTAAAAAAAAAAAAAAAAATCAAATTCATGTATGGCCAAATTGTAAAATAACATTTATAATTGTTTAAAAATATCCCAAATCAATAATTCCTTCATTTTACTTAAGCAGATAGTATAGATCCTTCCATGTTAGAAGTTTATAGTTAATTTTCTTTTTATTTAAAAGTGAAGTTAAAGGTGTCTTGTCTTAGACTGTGTGGGTGAGAAGGAAGGAGTATAGTCTTTTGAAACAAGGGTAATCCTGCAATCTCCTCACATGTAGAACTACTAGTGACCAAAAGTGGGAATTAACTTGTGGAATTGACTGCTGGATCAGGTCTGAAGTAACCAATAATCTTGTGTATTTGCACATATAGTGGGTAATTAATATTTCTCATTAAAACACAGTTTGTCTGTGAAGCTTTTCAGTTTTATAGCATCAAAGAGAAAAGGGTGTATAAAATCAAAACAAAAATACAATCTTACGCCCCTGTGAAGTTGATCCTTCATCTGGGCTTTGTGTGTCTACTGTTTTCTGTATGATTTATGTTGTAAACTCCTCGGTGCAGGGAACCCTTGCACTGTGTCCTGTAGAGTATTTAGCATGCTTTTGTCACTCAAATGGTGTTCAGGTTCTCAATGTTTAGTGATGCCTACCAAAACATGTTTGCAAGGGTTTATCCATGCTAGGAAGTTGTAACAGTTTAACTATGGCAGTATAGCTAACGGAATATAAACCCTCCCCCCCCCCCAACCCAGTGTGGACATAATTATGTTGCTATAAAGGTGCTTTATACCTGTACAGCTGGTCCTGTACTGGAAGGGGGATAACTATACTGATATAAATGCTTTTACCCGTAATTATTTTGGTCAAAAAGTCAGACCCTTAGCCAAAATAATTATACCAGTAAATCTTTTCAGCATAGACCAGGCATAAGATTCCAAGGTAGGAAGAAGTGTGTGCTTCTTAGCTCTCTTTTCTGAAATTTCATTAAACTAATTCGCTCTTTGAGTAATCGGAGCAACACATTTTGTAATAGTAATATCTCAACACTCAACATATTGAGGCCATCCTGTTCTAAACACCTATTTTTACTTCTTCATAATGGTTTCAACAACTTCCCTTTTGGACTAAAACCTCTCTTTATTAGCCCAAATCTAACTTTTTTTATATGGAACAGTTTCAGTAAATTTGATTGAGCTTTTTAAACTGTGTGTGTGTAATCTTGTTTAAACAAAAATTAAGGTGGTTTTTGTTGCAGATACCTGAAAGTACATTGGTTATTAAAATTAAAGTTGCTGTGGACTGAGTTTTCTATAATTACACTTGCCTAGGAAATTAATAGAAATTTAGTTCATAATTAAAATTATAAGAAATTTTAAAATAATGGTCTGGCCATGCAAGTACTCAATTTTTCTTAATGTTTTTGAACACTCTTGTTTGCATCTTAATTCTGTGCATTCAAATATTCTGTTAGTATCATATATAGTAGTAAAAATGACATTCCATTTACTGACTGAGCTGTTTTTTGTTGTTAAAGTGTGAAAGGAATCTCACTTATTTTTTCCAAGAAAGGCATGTACTCTTCTATGCTTTCATAACTGTAAAATTTTAATCTGACTTTTTGAAGCTTCCTATAAAAAAATCTCCTTTGGGCTGAGATTAATTATGTGAAAATTGAGAAAACCATAAGAGAGAGAAATAGTGATTAGATTGAAAAAACTGTTTGGTCTGTTTTATAGCAGTGGTGTCCTTCATACAGGTCCTTTCTTCACTAGGAAGACAAGGGGTATGTTTAGCACATATGTTAACTAACACACGTTAAAATCTTAGCGTCAATAAATTAAGTTATAGTTTTAAATGTGTTAACTGGTAAAGGTAAGTCTTAGGTTCCCCCTATGCTTTAACTTCATCAGTTCAACATGTGTTTGTTAATTAGCATGTGTTAGTTAACATAAGAACATAAAAATGGCCATACTGGGTCAGACCAAAGGTCCATCTAGCCCAGTATCCTGTCTTCCAACAGTGGCCAATGCCAGGTGCCCCGGTAATGAACAGAACGGGTTTAGACCCCATATTTTATATGTATAGTTGGAATTATGCTTTCCAATGTGCATTACTTTGCATTTATCAACATTGAATTTCATCTGCCATTTTGTTGCCCAGTCACCCGGTTTTGAGAGATCCCTTTGTAGCTCTTCGCTGTCTACTATGGACTTAACTATGTTGAGCAGTTTTGTATCATCTGCAAATTTTGCCACCTCACTGTTTACCCATTTTTCCAGATCATTTATGAATATATTGAATAGGACTGGTCCCAATACAGACCCCAGGGGGACACCACTATTTGCCTCTCTTCATTCTGAAAACTGACCATTTATTCCTACTCTTTGTTTCCTATCTTTTAACCAGTTACCAATCCATCAGAGGACCTTCCCTCTTATCCCATGACCGCTTACTTTGCTATAAGATCCTTTGGTGAGGGACCTTGTCAAAGGCTTTCTGAAAATCTAAGTACATTATATCCACTGGAGCCCCCTTGTCCACATGCTTATTGACCCACTCAAAGATTTATAGTAGATTGGTGAGGCATGATTTCTCTTAACAAAACCTATGTTGACTCTTCCCCAACAAATTATATTCATCTATGTGTCTGACAATTTTGTTCTGTACTATAGTTTCAACCAGTTTGCCCGATACTGAAATCAGGCTTACTGGCCTGTAATTGCCGGGATCACCTCTGAAGTCCTTTTTAAAAATTGGCATCACATTAGCTATTCTCCAGTCATTTGGTACAGAAGCTGATTTAAGGTTACAGACTACAGTTAATAGTTCTGCAGTTTCGCATTTGAGTTCCTTCAGAACTCTTGGGTGAATACCATCTGGTCCTGGTGACTTATTACTGTTTAGTTTATCAATTTGTTCCAAAACCTCCTCTAATGACACCTCAATCTGGGACAGTTCCTCAGATTGTTACCTAAAAAGAATGGCTCAGGTTTGGGAATCTCCCTCACATCCTCAGCCTTGAAGACTGATGCAGAGAATTCATTTAGTTTCTCCGCAATGGCCTTATCGTCCTTGAGTGCTCCTTTAGCATCTCCATTGTCCAGTGGCCCCACTGGTTGTTTAGGAGGCTTCCTGCTTCTGATGTACTTAAAAAAATGTTGCTATTACTTTTTGAGTCTTTGGCTAGCTGTTCTTCAAATTCTTTTTTGGCCTTCCTAATGATATTTTTATATTTAATTTGCCAGAGTTTATGCTCCTTTCTATTTCCCTCATTAGGATTTAACTCCCACTTTTGAAAGGATGCTTTTTTGCCTCTCACTGCTTCTTTTACTTTGTTGTTTAGCCACGCTGGCACTTTTTTGGTTCTCTTACTGTGTTTTTTAATCTAGGGTATACATTTAAGTTGAGCCTCTATTATGGTGTCTTTAAAAAGTTTCTATGCAGCTTGCAGGAATTTCACTTTTGGCACTGTACCTTTTAATTTCTGTTTAACTAACTTCCTCATTTTTGTGTAGTCCTCCTTTCTGAAATTAAATGCTACAGTGTTGGGCTGCTGTGGTGATTTCCCTGCCACAGAGATGTTAAATTTAATTATATTACGGTCACTATTACCAAGCGGTCCAGCTATATTCACCTCTTGGACCAGATCCTGTGCTCCACTTAGGCCTAAATTAAGAATTGCCTCTCCTTTTGTGGGTTCCAGGATTAGTTGCTCCAAAAAGCAGTCATTTAAGGTGTCAAGAACCTCTATCTCTTTATCTCTGCATCCCGTCATGAGGTGACATGTACCCAGTCAGTATGGGGATAGTTGAAATCCCCCATTATTATTGAGTTTTTTATTTTAATAGCCTCTCTAATCTCCCATAGCATTTCACAGTGACTATCACCATCCTGGTCAGGTGATCGGTAATATATCCCTACTGCTATGTTGTTGTTGTTAGAGCATGTAATTACTATCCATAGGGATTCTATGGTACAGTTTGGCTCATTTAAGATTTTTACTTCATTTGATTCTACGCTTTTTCACATATAGTACCACTCCCACACCAACACAACCTGTTCTCTCCTTCTGAAATATTTTGTACCCTGATATTACTGTGTCCCATTGATTATCCTCATTCCACCAAGTTTCTGCGATAGCTATTATATCAATATCCTCATTTAAAATTAGGCACTCTAGTTCACCCATCTTATTATTTAGACTTCTAGCATTGGCATATAAGCACTTTAAAAACTTGTCACTTTCTGGTTCTCTATCATTACATGATGTAATTGAATGGTACTTCTTTTCATTTGACTGTTTCTCATAAGATCCTACCTGTATTTTATCATCTTCCATCCTCTCCTCCTCTCTAGGACATAAAGAATCTCCATTAATAGATCCTCTCCTAAGGGATGTCGCTGCCCGAACCATGTGCTCCTCTGCACCTGTAAGCTTTCCCCCAGCCCTTAGTTTAAAAACTGCTGTACAACCTTTTTAATTTCAAATGCCAGCAGTCTGGTTCCATTTTGGTTTAGATGGAGCCCATCCTTCCTATATAGGCGCCCCCTTTCCCAAAAATTTCCCCAGTTCTTAATAAATCTAAACCCCTTCTACTTACACCATCGTCTACCAGGGGTCTCAAACTCAAATGACCACGAGGGCCACATGAGGACTAGTACATTGGCCTGAGGGCCCCATTTACTGACACCTCCCCCCCGCTGCCCTCGGCCCTGCCCCCACTCCACCCCTTCCACGTGGCCCCGCCCCTGCCCCGCCTCTTCCCACCCCTTCCCTGCCCCCATTCCAACCCCTTCCCTGAAATCTCCACCCCAACGCTGCCCGCGGTTCCCCATTCACGGCCAATGGGAGCTGCTGGGGGCGGTGCCTGAAGCAACAGCCACACACACCCCTGTGCCCCTCCTTCCCCAGGTTCCGTCGGCTTCCCCGAGCAGCGCGGGGCAGGGCAGGCAGGCAGGGAGCCTGCCCTGCCCCCAGTGCCCGTCGGGCCGGAGCCGCTCTAGGTAAACGCTGGGGGAGGGCGGGGGGGCCGTGAGGAGCTTGCGGGCCGCAGAAAATAACCCCGCGGGCCGCATGCAGCCCCCGAGCCGTGTGTTTGAGACCCCTGGTCTAATCCACTCATTGAGACACTGGAGTTGGGGAAATCCACCCACGGGGGTTGCTGTGATGCAAGAGTGTAGTGTCATTAATCACGTCCTGCTGTGCAGGACTGTGCCTCTGGGCAATATGCAGGACATAGTGGATGGTTTTGCAGCAGTGGGGCAATAGATGGCATGCATATCCCTATTTTGGCACCAGACCACGTTGCCACAGAGTACATCAACAGAAAGAACTACTTTTCTATGATACTGCAAGTGCTTGTGGATCACCGAGGATGTTTTACTGACATCAACGTGGGCTGGTTAGGGAAGGTTCATGATGCAAGCATCTTTAAGAACACAGACCTGTTCAGAAAGATGCAAGCAGGGACTTTCTTCACAGAGCACAAGATTACCATTGGGGATGTTGAAATGCCAGTAGTGATCCTGGGAGACCCAGCCTACCCCTTACTTCGGTGGCTCATGAAGCTGTACACTGGCCACCTTGACAGCACCAAGGAGCACTTCAGATGCAGGCTCAGCATATGCAGAATGACAGTTGAATGTGCCTTTGGCCATTTGAAAGGTTGCTGGCACTATCTACTCATGAGATTGGACCTCAGTGAAAAAAATCCCAGTGATTATAGCTGCCTGCTGTGTCCTGCATAATATCTGTGAAGCAAAGGGGGAAGAGTTTCTGCCAGGGTGGAGGTGGAATGGCTGTCTGCAGATTTTGAGTAGCTGGATACCAGGGCTAAAGGAAGAGCTCAACATAGAGCTGTTTGGCTCTGGGAGGCTTTGAAAGACCATTTTAATAGTGAGCCACAGTAATGTGTGCTCCTGTAGTGTGCTCTGCCTGGCATTGCTTTTTTGCACCCCCGGTATGAACCTTGAGATGAGTGCTGAGAGTGTAGTAATATAACATTGCAAATACACTTATTACTATTATCTGTGAATGATGTCAGCCCCAGCCAGCATATGTTGTGAACTAAGAAAGATCAATTAAGTTTCCATAAATAGACTTTTATTCCAAACCCATGCAAACAGACACATTTATAACTGAATGAAACTTTATAAATACAGGGAAAAGAACTTTTGAAGGGGAAAGAACAGTCATTTCCATTTCACAAACACATAGACTGACGTGCGAGAGACATGGTTGGTGTATGTGCAGCTGTGATTGCCTGTACTCTCCCCCGGGCGAGTGGTAGGGATAGTGCAGCAGCCCTGGACGCCATGTGGAATGTGGGGGGTTGTAGGGAGGTCCTGGAATCCAATTCTCTCTGGGGTGCAGAGGGAGGCGAGCACGGGACTGTTGAACCTGATGTCAATTAGAGTCTCCAGCATGCTTTTCTGCTGCCTGAGAAGTGCTAGCATCTCCTGCTGCATGTCTCTCTCCTTTGCCTGTGCTTTTTTCCTCTCCGCTCTGTCCCTGTCCATGCTGTCTGCGGGGGTGATCCTCCAAGTCCTGTGCTCGGTATCCAAAGCAGCAGAGGCTTGCAGGATCTCTTGGAACATGTCCTCTTAATTCTTCTCCTTATCTGGCTGAGCTGCTTCGTTGATGTGGATGGAGAGACCCTCAAGGCCACATTTCCAGCTGCAAAAGATACAATGCACAGAGGTACTATTGTGAGTGTATTCACAAGATAAATGGAAACTTGATATACTGAACTCACTCCCCTTGACCCACACAACTTGCAAGCAGCATGTTCTCACTTCTCTGTGGGATTCATAGAGCACGGCAGTAGTCCTAGCGATGGTGAGTATGGCTGGGGCAGGGAAGGAGTGAGTTGGGATCATAAGGTGGGGGGACTAGCTCACACGTATGAGTATATGTGTATAGCGCAGTGGTTCTCAATCTGTGGCCCATGGGCTGCTTGCGGCCCAATCAGCATATAGCTGCAGCCCATGTGACCTCAGGGCCATACAGGTAGTATATATATTGTGTGGATGCGGCCCACATAACACAGCTGCATATGTGGCTCACTGGTAAATAGGTTGAGAACCACTGGTATAGGGCAACTGAACTGAATACTGGCACTGTTTTCCACAGGCAGTAGTGATTTTAGTTGGTATCTCACTCCTGAGGGTAACCAAGGCTGAAAGAGAACGGGTCCTGCAGGACAGGGCCATATGCTGCTAGCCTATGTGCTGTAGTGGTGCTTGCTGAAGTAATTGCTGAGTGCCATGGGAAAGTGTCATACGGTGGCGGAAGAAATCAGGCAGCCCTCCCCAGAAACCTTCGGCAGAAGATGGCAGACTAACTCCAGGAAAATTTCCTCAAGATCTCTATGGAGGATTCACGGGACATCCCGGTTCACATAAACAAACTGTTCTGCAGGGCCCCTTCTGCCTAACTGTACAGGGGGAAGGAGAAGCAGATAGCAACTGTAGCTCTAGTGGTTCTTTCGCTACCTCTTCTAGCATACGTTAAAAAAGAGTAAATCAACAGATGTGTCCCTGCAATTTCAAAAAAACCTGCATACTTACCAGAGGTTCCTTACCCTGCATCAGGCTTTTTCATGCTGGACTGTAGGGACTGGCTGGACTGTCCAGGAGTAAAAAACAGGTCCTGGCTTGCTGCGCTGCTGGATCCCCCAGTGGCCTTTTCCCCATCCTCCTCATCACTGTTCGCATTGGGGGCCTGTGACTCCTGCTCCCCCTAAGTATCTGTGGTCTCTTGGCAATGGTGGTGGGGTCTCCGCTGAGGTTGGCATGCAGTTTTTTGTAAAAGTGACATGTCTGTGCTCTGCACCAGATCGACTGTTAGCCTTCCTTGCCTTCTAGTATGTCTGCTGCAGCTCCTTGGCTTTCACGAGGCACTGCAGGTCCCTCTTGTAGCCCTTCTCCTCCATGCCCCAAGCAAACTCCTCATAGATATCAAGGTTTCTATGGCTGGATCAGAGCTGTGCCTGTACAGCGTCTTCTCTCCACAGACCCAGGAGATCCAGCACCTTCTACGTACTCTAGCAAGAGTGTGTCTGCAGTGTGGTCAGCTGGACAGTGCTCTCCAAGCCAAGCAAACAGGAAATGCAATTTGAACATTTTGTGGTGTTTTAACTGGGAGGGATGTGTACCTGGCTGCTGGGCAGCAGAGTTCAAAACGGGTACCAGAGCAGTCAAGGTGGGGCATCGTGGGACACCTCCTGGAGGCCACTGAAGTCAATGTAAGTAATGCAGTGTCTGCACTGAAACTGCATTGACCTAACTATGTTGACCTAAATGCTACGCCTCACATGGAGGTGAAGTTAAGTCGGTGTAGTGGGTGAGTTATATTGGCAGGAGTGACATTTTAGTGTAGATGCTTAGAGAGTTAGCTGCCTTGTGTTGACCTAACTCTGTAGCACAGACCAGAGCTCAGAATTTACAGGTTGTCAGCCAGTGTCCCCTCTAATTTTTCCCACACATGTGCGGAATGAATTTTGTTATGCGCACCAATATGGAGGTGATGTGTGACACATAACCTTCATATTGGTACACCCAACAAAATTAATGTGGTGGGGCCGAGGGGTGCGGTGTGTGGGAGAGGGCTCAGGGCTGGGGCAGAGAGTTGGAGTGCAGGGGTGTGAGGCCTCCGGCTGGGGATGTGGGGCTGGGGATGATGGTCTCAGGGCTGGGGCAGAGGTTTGGGATGTGGGGGTGGGGTGAGAGCTCCGGGGTGGGGCCAGGGATGAGGGGCTCAGGGCTGGGGCAGAGGGTTGGGGTGTGTGTGTGGGGGAAGGGGATGGGGGCGCTGGCGCTCTGGGGTGGGGCCAGGAATGAGTGGCTCAGGTCTGGGGCAGAGCGTTGGGGAGCCAGGGGGTGAGTGCTTCAGCTGGGGGGGTGGGTTCTGGGCTGGGGATGAGGGGTTTGGGGTGCAGGAGGGTGCTCTGGGGCTATGGCAGGGAGAGAGGGCTCTCCACAGCTCTCTCTCCCCATATCAGCTCCGGGGCTGGGAGGGGAGAGGTGTGTCTCCCCGCCACAGCAGCTCCGGGGCTGGGGCCGTGGGATAGGCGCCCGAGCTGGGGGAGGGGTGCCACGGCAGATCTGGGCTGGGGCTGGGTTTGGGCCACCCCTTCCCCGGCTGCGGCAGGTCTGAGCTGGGGCTGTGTTCGGGCTGCCCCTCTCCTGGCCACGGCAGGTCCGGGGCCGAGTTGGGGCCAGGGGAGGGGTGCCTCTCCCCCAGCCGTGGCAGGTCCTAGCCGGGCGGTTCCCTGGGCACCTGCGTGGTGTTAAATAGGCTGCTGCACGGCTATGCAGCTTACAGGGAACTTAGGTTTTCACAGAACTTGGTCCCGTTGTGTGTCAGCCCTGGTCTACACTACAATTGTATGTCCGTATAACTACATCACTCAGGTGTGGGGATTGTCCACTAATCTGAACGATGTAAACTGACCTAACCCCTGGTGTAGACAGTGCTGTGTCGATGGGAGGGCTTCTCTCATTGACGTAGTACTGCCTCTTGGGGAGGTGTAGTACCTATACTGTCAGGAGAAGTTCTCCCGTCGGCAGAGGTAGTGTCTTCACTAAGGGCTATAGTGGCACAGCTGCACTGTAAGTGGAGACAAACCCTCAGAGTACACAAGGCCCTTTGCATAAGGAGAGAGACAGTCTTTGATAGCTAGGATCCAGATTGAATAAGGATTTATTAAAGCAACAACTTGAATGTGACAGGAGAACTAAGATTTCTACTAATATTTTAAACTTCTGTCATTTTTTCATTTCCTTTGTTCCTCTCTAGGCTCCTTCCAAGTCTCCCTTATAGCTATGTTTTTTGTATCCTTATGTTTGTCTTCATGCCATACTCCATGCCACCCCTTATGCTTGGAACAGTCTTCCTTAGCTCACATCCTTTAGTAAATGGTTCCGAAAAAAACATTTATTTCACAAAGCCTTTCAAAACTAGCCTCCAGCAACCTGCCTACATTGCCTCAAGTCTTAGTGGCAGCAAGGTACAATATGTATGTGACTGTAGTAGACTAAACTTAATTGTACTTGAGGCTATGACTGTCTCCCGAGGCTTGTATAATATTGAACAGCATATTGGTACTTGATTTTATATCTAATGGCAGTGATGGATTTCCTCCCTCCCCTCCCCCCCCCTTTCATGTTTTCTTGAAACATTAGCATGCCAGGTTTTAGTCCAAATTAACAGAGAAAAGAAAAATACAATACAGTAGAATCCCGTTTATCCAAGGCTCCATTATCTGGCTCTCTGTACTAACTGAAGTGGGGCTTTCAGCCCTGGGTAGTGGGGCTCGGGCTGTCAACCCCGGGTGACGGGGCTCAGGGCTAAAGCTGTTTGCCTATTCTTCAGATTATCTGAATTTTTATCTAATCTGGTCCAAGTCCCAATTAGATTGGATAAAGGGGGTGCCACAGTATTAATTTTACTATTGCAACATGTACAACTCGCTACTATGGCTACGTACAGAGGCCTCAAACTAAAGAGAAGCATCTTTTACTCAGAATTTGACTTAAATGTTATCCTTCTTCTGGCTGTAAAAGAAAATATTATAAGAAGGGAGAGCATCCTTATAGGAAACTGTTTTTAATAGTCATCAATTTATGAAAGGTTCTCTGAACCTGAGACTTCAAGGCCATAAGCAGGGTGCCATGTTGTTGGATGTTCGGAGAAACTAAACTTCCTTCTCTAAGACCTGGCAGTTTTTAGTATAATCAAATTTTAGATCTTTCTTGAAACAGCTTACCTGATGAAAGTACAGTAACTCCCCACTTAACGTCCTCTCACTTAACGTTTCGATGTTACGTCCCTGCACCGTTACAGAACATGCTCGTTTAAAGTTGTGCAATGCTCCGCTATAACGTCGTTTGGCCACCTGCTTTGTCCACAGCTGGCAGCCTCCCTATCAGTTCCCCTATGCCTCTCCCCCAGTGCCTCCTGCCTGCTGGCGGACCCAACGGATCAGCGCCTTCCCCATGCTCCTCCTGCCTGCGGCAATCAGCTGGTTTGTGGCGTTCAGGAGGCAGGGGGAAGGCACTGATCCGCGGGGTCTGCCAGCGGGCGGGAGGCGCTGGGTGAGGGGGCGTAGGGGAGCTGATGGGGGGAGGGGGGGGGTGTCAGCCTGTTTAATACCTGTATTAAATTGCTTGTTTAAAATTGTTTAAAATGTATATAATGCCTTTTGTCTGGCAAAATTTTTTCCCCCTGGAATCTAACCCCCCCTATTTACATTAATTCTTATGGGGAAATTGGATTTGCTTAACGTAGTTTCGTTTAAAGTCACATTTTCAGGAACATAACTACAACGTTAAGTGAGGAGTTACTGTACTGCTTATGATCTAACAAACTTTCTCTTTTGGAAGATAGAAAAAAGAGAAGATATATTTTTCATAGAAATTACTGGGTCATTACATTCATTCAACCTGCGGTTTTCTTGTTACAAGTGAAGAACAGCACATTTAGCAATGTTGTATATATCTTAGCATGTTTTATTCCTATTTTTCTTGTTAAACTTGTATCTTATGTATGTGGCAAAAGGCAAAGGCTCTAGTGCATATGTTGCTTTCCTTGGAAGGCAGGGGAAGGAGCAGGTGTGTCCAAATGAAGATGAAGAGATGAGTGTCCAGTGGTTTCCTGTGCACCCAGGAATGTGGTGTGCTGCATAAGGAGTGTCCTTTAAAGTGGTAGAAGACTGGTGCAGAGCAGAGGTTCCTCACTTGGTGAGGAGCAAACAAAAACTAATCTGAAGTAAATTAGATGTGCCTTTTTTGGGGGAGTGAGAGTGGGGCAATGATGAGAGTGAGGAACTGGTATTTTTCATCCTTGGGTGAGCAGATGATATTGGGGAAACTTTTCAGACCATATTCACTAAGTTCTGCTGAAATCTTAGCATGTACCCTCTAAACACGTTTGTCACTTACCTTATTTTTAAATTTTCCCCAAAAATGTTCAAAGGCTGTACTCTTCGAGAACTAAGGCACTGCCAAATTTTAAAGCCCATCTGATTTTATTGTGGTCATGCATGTTTATATAGATAACTCATACATAGTTTATGTTCATATATATGTGTGCCTAAAGATTTTTCTAGTAGGCACTTGCTGTAAAGCAAAAAAAAAAAAAAAAAAAAAAAAAAAAAAAAAAAAGTAAATATGAAGAAAGAAGTGTCATTTCTAGTGAAAGATACCTCTGTTTAAAAAGACATGGAGAAAAAATGTTATGCACGGAACCTGGAAATAGCAAATAGCACAGTTTTGTTGAAATGAAACACTCTAGTTCTGTAGAGTTAGGGGCATTTCTATAGATGGAGTTTTTCAGGAAAAGTTTTTCAGATTCACACCCTACCTTCATCTGTAGACAAGCACTTAGTTACTTTCAAGTGTAGACAAGCACTTAGTTACTTTGTGTGCTCCATATATGTACACCAATGTTTGGCGTGAATGTTCAAAGTAGCATGCAAAGATTTAGGTGAGTTACAGAACTTGTTTTGACCTCAATGGAAGACATAGTTAAATCTGTACACTATCTTGAAAATTTGTCATTATTTACTATTGAGTAGATGTTCTTCATTATCATATCAAAGCATTTTGGACTATTTTGGACAATTAGGGCAGAATTTTGACCTTCGTGTGAATTTGGAATGAGTTTGTTGCCCTGGGATCAAGAGTGGCATAATGTTGAACTTTTATGTCACTCTTGGCAAACAGTAGTTATTTAAAAATAAATGGAAGATCAGTTCTAGCTCAACCCACACCATTCTACTTATCTGCGTGCTGTCATCATCCAGTAATAAACTTGTAATATGTTATATAGGGGCATGGCTGATGTGCAGGTTTTTTCCAGTCATCTTTAATGTCCAAAATGGGTATTAATTAATGCAAATTCTCATTGTAATTAAAAATCTTATAAACTTCGTAATACAAATTTTTGTAAACTCAGTACAACCAGGTATAATGTCACCACTGGTTCTGCTGGTGGGCTTTTACATGGTGGAATTGCTCAGTTATACTTCATGAGCTAAACATTTGTGTGTTCTTGCTAATGCTGATCACCAGGCACACCACATTGGGCTTGCTCTGACATTTAACTCTAGTTATTTCTGATATCGTTATAGAGCTTGGAAATGTACTGTTAAAAATTACTTATATAGGCCACTTTACAAACAAAGTAGAAACACTACAAGTGCCTCAAAGTTGCTGATCCTTTAGTTTTCCCTATGTTTTAATAGCTATTTGTAATTACACCTCTACCCCGATATAACGCGACCCGATATAACACAAATTCAGATATAACGCGGTAAAGCCGTGCTCCCGGGGGGCGGGGGAAGGGGCACACTCCGGTGGATCAAAACAAGTTTGATATAACACGGTTTCACCTATAACGCAGTAAGATTTTTTGGCTCCTGAGGACAGCATTATATTGAGTAGAGGTGTATTAAGTTTGTCAGCACTTTCATGGTACATCTATGTTTTTAGGCTTTGGGATGTAGGTTTGGTCTGAAGGAAACTTGCTAGTAAAATTTCTTGAAGTATGGGCTTTAAGTGTATGAATATATAGTTGAATATATAGTTTTCATTCAGCACTTTAAAAAAATGGTGTGTGTGTGTGAGAAATGTTATGGGGAGCAATATATTATTGAACATAATCCCATTGTATTAGTATGTTTTTGTGTTAGTGGCAAGTGTTGCAGAACTTGCATTTCATGGCTTTTCCCCCTTTCATCTTCTGTCAATAATTTGGCATAAGGTTAATACATCTTTTTAAAGACACTGACTTTGTTTCTGCTTTGGAGTTGACCCAAAATGTTTTCTTGTTGTTGGGTTTTTTGTTTTCGTTTTGATCAACTCTAGCCGCAGCAAGGACTGATTGTTTAAATTGTGTTAAGTTTAGGTTTTGTTTAGTTCAGAATAATGCTGTAGAATATCTGCAGAAGTAGTTTTGGGGAATTACAATATTGTAGGGACACAAATATTGTAAGAATTGTTACAGTGCTTATGCTGAACCCTTAAGAGTTTTCTTGATGCTACAGCAGATTAATAATTTAAGTCTGGAAAAAGTGTACTATATTCTGAGTTTGTCAAATATAGATTGATATAATTGTATATGTCTTTCTAATCAAGATGTATCCATAATTTATTGTATGTCAAAACACAAATGTGTCTTTATTTTTTGTAAAATTACATTTCTGTTAGATTCACACCCTGCTAACAAATTATGGTTGTAAAGCAGGGATGATATAAGATCTTGCTGTATTTCTGTGGGCAATTCAGATCATGTCTGGATCCTATTAATGAATTTTGATCAGTTAACACAGCCTGGGCCTGATTCTTATGTAAATATGGGATATAATTCAGCATCACTTTTTTAAAGAGGTTACTAATTTTTAGTGTGGACTATTTTTACTCTCCATTGAATAAAGTATTACTTTGGAAACTGGAAAAGGAAATATTCTTCCATAGCATTTTGTCTGTTCCCATTTGAGAAGCATTGAGACTTCCTATTTTGATTAGCGCTGAACCTAGTGTGCTAATGTGACTAACTCTTTATAGAGTTTTTTGCAAAACATGTTTGTGTAGCAGCATCACAGATTCATGTGAGCACAGCTGTGGGGATGAAATCTGCCATAATTAATTAACTACGCAAGGGCCCTGACAAAATTGTGTGGAGATGGTCTCTAACAAATAGAAGAATTAAATTTGTTTGAGACTTTCCATAGGGATCCTTTGAAGTGCTTGTTTAGAATGGTTGTATGTGGAAGTAGTCCTTAGAAATCCATTATATTGGTTAAATGTTGGTGGTAAACTAGCAGTTGGAGCACAAAAACATTGTTACAGTGATCATAACACACTGATTGATTGATTAAGGGTGGCTCTTTTCAAGTATCTAATTGGAATCCCAGGGTTTCCTACCAAAGATTTTAGCGGTGATTGGGGCATAGAAAGTCCTCAAATGGTCTCTGAGCTTCAAAATGTGGACATTTAAAATAGTACATTCTGAAACAGTTAATTTCCTTTTGTTTCACAATCTTAACCGTAGTGTTAAATGTGATTATACAAATTGTCTCTGTCAAAGATAAATGAACTGGAAAATATTAAATACAAATTGTCAGCCAAAGAAACAGATGAATATTAATCTAGAACTAAACAGTTTTTGTCTAGATATTTAACTAGATAATCCTTAGGGAAGATGGTGGCCCCTTAGGCTGTCAAGAGACAGAGAAGCAGGTAAATGGAGGCAGTAGTCATCCTTGCTAAGGGCCGTCTTTGTCTTCTTTGAGAACAAATGAGAGTTGACAGGTATTTTGAGAAGGCCAACTTTACTAAGGGCAGCCTGAGTCAAATCTTTTCAGAATCCTAGGAGGTGGCAGCTAATTTAAAAGAGGGTGATTCAAGTTTCTTTGAAGGAAACCACTATTCTTCAATCTCTGCTGAAGGAGAAACTTTCATTTCATTTATGAAGATTAATGGAAAATATTATCCTTAGTTTATTAAAAGAAATTGTTAGGAATTTATCAGATCTGTTCAACAGTTACCTCATTACCATTTTTGTGTAAATAATGCCTGAGCTGAGATGATTTTGGATGATAAAAGATCTGACACAGAGTGCTACATTTTTATAGCATGTGTTTAAAATTAATTGTAACTTGTAAACAATTAACAGATTTACTTGTAAATTCTTAAAATTCATTAAATACTTAAATACACAGAGTAGTTATTTTGGGAAAGATGTATTGTATTCTTCCATACAGAAGTGATTTCATTTCAAAAGAAGGAATTCAAACTCAGCCTCTGCTATGGCGCTGCAGCTGGTGTCACCATCATACCCGTTTTAAGTTCTAAATAGGAATATTTGTAAATAGAAGAGAGGCATAAAATCTGTTGCATTTCTTAGTTTATTGTGATAACCTTTGAACTCCACATCTGATCAACTCCAAACTTCAGGAAATGTTCTAGACATCAGTGGGCAGAAGAGTATTAATTTTGGTGAGATTTGGAAAATTGGAAGGGGGAAATGGTCACATGGAGCCCCTTGCATCTGGTTAGCAGATCCAGCAGCTTCCACCAGCTCTGTAATTATCTATAGATCAAAGAACCAGCAGCTATTAATACTTTACAGCATAACTTTGCCCATCCTTTCAATATAGTTTAAAATGTTAACATCTGAAATGACTTGTCTTCCAGACAAAAAGAAGAAATAAGAATAGTGAAAGGAAAGGGGGTGTTCACAGAGATCCTGAAATGGGGAAAAGGGAGGGGTGGAGGTTGCAGGAGTCTCTGGGTATGTCTACACTACAGGATTAATCCGAATTTAGATAATTCGAATTTGGGAAACAGGTTGTATAAATTCGATTGTGCGCGGCCACACTAAGCACCTTAATTCGGTTTTAAACCACATTAATTCGGTGGTGTGCGGCCACACTACCCCATTAACTTAAACACAGTAATTCGGTGGTGTGCGTCCACACTAACCCTAATTCGAATTAACAAAATCGATTTAGGCTCTACTCCGTTCGTCGAGGTGGAGTACAGAAATCGATTTAAAGGGCCCTTTAATTCGAATTAACTGGCTCTGTAGTGTGGACGGGTGAAGGGTTAATTCGGATTAAGGCAGCTAAATCCGAATTAAAGTCCTAGTGTAGACCAGGCCTCTGAAATAGACAGGAATGGGAGAGTGGCACACAGACAGCTTATGGGGAGAAATGGAGGGATGCAAAGAGCCCAGGGTGTATGCAGAGAGCTCAGCCGATAGAAGCAACAAAGTGTGCGGCCCTCTAGTATTTCACCTGTAAATAATGTAGGTGTATATCTTTCCATAGGTAGTTGTTTTGTTAAAAGAATTTTTTTTTTTTTTTTTTGGAAAACAAGTATACATTTTATTCCTGCTCCTTTCTGGGATGAAAGACAAATTTGAATAGAATGTGTATTTTTGGTTAAACTCTTTTAATAAATGATTCTGTGAAACATACATCGTATAGTATCTAAGTATGCCATTATGAGAAATTGGAAATTAACCTACAGAGCTCCAAGAAAATTTGTCTTGGGAAGTGTGAAGTTGGGAAGGAGGTGACAAATAGCCAGTAGCTCCTGCACCTAAATGTTGTCTGAGAGTAGGGGTTCTTGCAACAAATTTTTTGGTGGCCTCAAAGTGCGGCCACCAACTCTTGCTGGTGTGACAGTTTTTCCAAAAAACGTAATTAGCTTTAGGAAAAACAAATAAATATGCACATATACCTGTCCAAATCATTGTAATTTATTTATGTAGGGTTTTTTTTCAGACTCAGTAACAACAACAATGTACAGTTATCTCTATTCTTTACTAATTTTATTTACTATTCTAAACAGAATAGAAACACAAATAAGGTGTTTTGCGTATTCTTGTCTTTTTGTTGTTCCTTTTGCCTTTTTGGTTTCTGTTTTTTAATAAATTGCTAGTTAGTAAGTCTGTTTCTATGAAAAGTGATATATGTATATTAATATCACTTTTCGCAGCAGCAGACTTGTTAGCTAGCTGGGAGGCAGTGAAAAGTGATATTAACAAACATACAAGTATCACTTTTCACAGCAGACTTACTCAGCCCTGGCAAGCTGGGGGACAAATTAAGCCTTGGATGGGTAGGTGGTAGGTGGGTAGGGAGGCATTGGGGGCCAGGGGTGATGGGATGGATGGGTCATGGGGCGGGGGAGGCAGCGGGGGCCAGAGGCAATGAGTGGGATGGTGAGCCTGAAGCCCAGTGGCCAGAGCCTGCCACCACATGGCCAAAGCTTGCCACCTGCCACCCCAGGGCTGAAGCCCGAAGCTTGAGCCCCATTGCCCATGGGAAGGTGGAGAACTGACACCAGCTGTCTACTCCCCCAGCATTTGTGGCTCGGGGGGGGGGGGCAGGGCCCAACCACTTACTTGCAGACCCAGGGAAGGGGCAAATGCTTGGCCCTCCAATCACCGCCTGGGTGGCTGTGGCCGCAAGAAAAGCCTCTGGTGGCCACATTTGAGAAACGCTGAAGTCTGTGGAAAAAATGCTTTTTAACAAGACTTCCTTAAATGTTAATATTTAGGATATTGTATTGTTTTAAAAAAATAGGTCAGTATGCTATTTTTGAGAGGTCTTGCTGTATTCCAATGAAGGTGGTGATTGCTTTAAACAGAACAATATACTTTCAAGTGATATATTAAGCATCAGCAAGTTAAAATTTCTGACTGAGTTTTTTTTCTTGTCTTGTTTAAGGTATTCAGACTAAATAGCTATTTAGAGAGTCACTGTCAACTTTAAATCTAGTAAATTAAAAAATTAAAAGTAATTTCAGATACTCTGCATACTCCTGAATACCCTTGTCTATGTTAGTGGCTCTATAAATACTACTTTGGAGAACTGTAATGCTGCATACAGTTATATTTTAAATTAAATAAAACTAACTGCAACATAGCTATCTGAAATGGGTTGTTTTTAGAAATCTGTTCTAAAAATTGAATATTTTTTGGGAAGGTGTATATCAAACATAACTTACTCATAACTGTTTTTCTCTGTTTATTTTTAAGACGAGCAAAAATCAAATTAAAGTAGATCTTGTAGATGAGAATTTTACAGAATTAAGAGGAGAAATAGCAGGACCTCCGGACACACCATATGAAGGCAAGTAATGTTTTTGCGTATGAAATCATTGTGCACTTCAAATAATGTGTCTTGGGTTGCTTTGTTTATAAAGTCAATTTACAAAATAAGAAATAAAGCGCTACATATTTTGAAACGAGCCATTAATTTATGTGGTTTTAAATTAAATATTTAAATTTAAACTTTGAAAAAGTATCAGTTACTTTTTCATGTGATTATATGTAAATTTATTTAGTCTGTAGCATAACAGACTTTACCATGCAACTTGCAAGGACTAAGTTGCAGTTTGGGCTGTGCAATAGAATTGTAAAAGATATAGTAAGAAGGATGTTTAGTTCCGTGATGCAAGATACAGTTATCATGCTTGGTAGGGATATGTAAGTTTGTAACTGTCTCTGGGATCTGGAAGCAAATGTGTATTCTAGGCCTGGAGAAACCTAGAGTACAGAATAGAGTAATTGTCCAACATGGGTTACGAAGCACTGTTGTAGAGAATATATGTGGGTTTTTTTTGAAGGTATTTTATATTTTTTTCAACTTGTCAGGAGAGGCACCTCTCCATTAGAAGAAATTTGGAGGTCTACCTGTTTCCATAGATCCCTCTATTTAATTTTCCATTGGGGGACCTTCAGTAGTAGACTGGGTGTTTACAATTATCCTGAAAATCATATAGCCTATTCTCTAGTTTCTCTGTGGTATGAATCACAACCAAGTATATAGTTTAAAAAAAAGACCATAAAAAAAATTTTTTTGTTCCAGATATAACTGATAGTGGGATTTCACCTAGCAATCCCAAATTGCTCAATTATCTTTACATTTGTAATGTGTGTATATAATTCAGGTGGAGCTGGCAGTGACTCCTAAAGTTAGGGTTTGCTTGACATTTGTCAAAAGACCCTGTTTTCAGTAGCTTTGCTGAACTGTATGTGCCAAAATTTTCTATGCCGATTGTCTGTCTCAGGCTAAACTCTGGAAAAGTTTCAGCAAAAGCAGTTCAGCTGTTTCCAAAAAAGCAAGGTTACGGGAAAGTAAGCCCTTTTGCCAATGTTAAAAACTTCTTACAAATCTTCATTGAGAAGCTCTGGTACCACCAAGATTTGAAGCAGGGACTTAAAATTTGATAGGGGTGTCATTCTGGAGTCAGACATCTGCTTTTTATCATCCCTGTGAAAATCTTCCCAAATTTAGTGGATTTATAAGTCTCTGAAAATTGCTGTTCATACATGCTCAGTAGAGGTTTGTTAGAGGCTGGCAGCAAAAGTCTCAGAATATTCTATCTCTGAGCATGCTTTAACCCAGTATTTAGGAGGACTTTCCCTGTGCTTGCTTCTCCTTGCTGGTCGGTGCTGCTTTGGCACCAGGCTGTAACTGGAAGCAGGAGTAACCTGAGTCCCAACATTCCTCTGCTCCCAGGTAAATAGCTGTGAAACCCATTAGTGAAATGTCTCATCCCTCCTGCAGTGGTTGGTCCACAGAGGATAATAGCCTGTTTTTGCTACCAGTTACACTGTTAGCTGAAGTTGTACAAGTGTCTGTGCTATGGATCTAAAGGTTCTAGCGCTGTAAGTGACTCACATGAGGGTCAATATCATTTCACTTAATGGAATTTGTTTTTTCAAAAACTTTAAGATTTTTGTTATGTTAAAAGAATATTAAGTTGCAAAGTCAAGCACTCAGAAGTTAGGAAATGGCAGAATGAAGGTTGCTTGTACAGCCACATAATTCATCCTCCTTGTGTGTATGCACTGTGATAGTGTTTAATAACATGATAATATACTTTTTTCCCCCTACAGGATCCTACCATATCAGTATACAGAATGGATGGTGCTCAGGAAATCCATCAGGGTTATTTTTGATTGAGGCTGTGGCCTGTAGGACCCATTTGTTCTAGAATTTAGAAGTTTTGTAGCGACTGAGGCAAAGGACTGCAGGAAGAGAAAGGATATCTCATAGTTAAAACAGCTGAATACCAACATGGAGAATTGGCTTCTTTGCCACAGAGTTCCTATGTGATGCTGGGCAAGCCACTTAAACCAAACTTTTCACAGTTGACTACTAGTTGTGTATCCCTCACTTTCTGAATGCCCAAATTGATACTTTGGGCCTGATTTGTAGAAGGGCAAAGCACTTGCAGCTGAAACCAAAGTCAGCAGTATCTGTGCTTTGACTGTATAAACATGCTGTAAAAATGCTGAGTACCCTGAAAAATCAGGCCATTGGTTTCTGAAACTGGGTATCCAAAATTACGGGGCCCATATGATGATTTTGGGCTTAATCTCTGTGTCTCAGTTCCCAATCTGTAAAATGGTGATAATGCAGATAAATGGAGATAATATCTCATCTGGGTATTGTGAAGACAAACTTATTAGTGCTTGTTTCAGAGTAGCAGCCGTGTTAGTCTGTATCCGCAAGAAGAACAGGAGTACTTGTGGCACCTTAGAGACTAACAAATTTATTAGAGCATAAGCTTTCGTGGGCTACAACCCACTTCTTCGGATGCATATTGAGTGAAACATATCGAGGAGATATATATATATTATGCTCTAATAAATTTGTTAGTCTCTAAGGTGCCACAAGTACTCCTGTTCTTCTTATTAGTGCTTGTGAAGCACGTGGATACCAGGATGAGGGCACTATAGAAACACCAGGAGGAAATGAGTAATTCCGTATTTAGTGCAAGGTTTGGATGATGTGAGGTGTATAAGGCATGGACACATTGATGAGTTTAAAAAATATTGAATGACTACTTATTCAGTGAGCACCATCCTTTTCTGGTCACTGAATAAGGCAGGAATTATGTCGATTGAAAAAAATAGCACGATCATGTAATTGGACTGTATTATAGTGTGTACTTATAAGGCGGTCAAATTAAGATTACATGAGCAACCTTAATTCTGGCATTTCCTAACTTTTGAATGCTTGAGTTTTCAAGCTGAATGTTCTTTTAACATAGTTTTATGCATTTATTAAGATTATGTATATAGACATATAGGTCTATAAATGGATATAGACAAAACAGTAACACTGTACTACTGTTTTGGGTAAACAATGAAGAATATCTAGTTGAAGCTGCAGGTGAATATCAGGGTTAACCTTAAGGAGAAGTGCTATATGACCTTTTTTTTTTTTTTTAAATAACCACAAATGGTAAGGACCTTGGTTTTCTGTTTCTGAAAGTGGTAAATTCCTATAGAAAAGTGCTCCATAGGCCATATTGGTGTATTAGTTTAATACTGGATCCAAAGGAAGCTTGCCATCTAATGAATTGCCAACACACACTTCCTTCATCATCATCCTTTTTTTTTTTTTTAAAGGTTTCCCACCCAAATATTGACCAGTTTCAACTGTACTTAGCTTGCATAATGTTTAAAAGATCACAGCCTGAATTGGTACAGCTTCCAGTCACTTTACAAAAAAGTAGATAGCAAGAGTTCTGGAAATCCAGATTAATGGCTGGTGTGTTCTGCTTGTCCGTAGATGACACTCTAAAAATGTTCTAAAGTGGTAGTCTAAAAGCAGGTGTGTTAATGTTTTGTTTATTTTTTTTTAAATCTCTTTAATGAGAGACTGGTGAACCACAATAATAGTAATTTCATTTCTTAGTGTATGTATTTGATTTATATCAGGTGAGTGAGTACAGTAAATCTGGTAACATTAGACTTGAGGTTTGGTCTGGGCTTTAAGTGTAGGACTTCCTAATATGTGTGTACAGTAACTCCTCACTTAAAGTCGTCTCGGTTAGCGTTGTTTCGTTGCTGATCAATTAGAGAACATGCTCGTTTAAAGTTGTGCAATGCTCCCTTGTAACATTGTTTGGCAGCTGCCTGCTTTGTGCACTGCTTGCAGAAAGAGCAGCCCGTTGGAGCTGGCTGGTGGAGGCTTGGAACCATGGTGGACCTGCAGCCCCCCTATCAGCTCCCTGCTCCCCTAAGTGCCCTGTGCAGCAACTGCCCAGCAGGCTATCAGTTACCGGCAGTTCAGCTGTCCCTCCCCCCACTGCCATGTGCTGCTCCTGCCCTCTGCCTTGGAGCTGCTCCCTGGAGCCTCCTGCTTACTGTGCATGGTCGGGAGGAGAGGGGGGGCTAATGTCAGGGTGTCCCCCTGCTCCTGCACCCCGCTTACCCCATCCCCATAGAGCGGGGGTGGACACATGACAGGGCTCAGGACAGAGGGAGCTTGCTGGCAGCAGCTGCTGTCTCAACTTGCTGATCTACTTAAAAAGGCAGTGTACTTAGAGTGCGGTCAGCCTACTTAAAGGGGCAGTGCGCATCTCTCTCTCTCTTTCTCTCTCACAGGGTGTGTCTCTCTGTCTGCCATGCTGTCTCCCCTCCCTCCATTTGTGCTGCCTTGTAGATTGTGAGGCTACATTAACAACAATTCGTGTTAACCCTTGAGGGCCCAGCCGAGTACTACTTCATCATTTAGCATAAGGCATTCCCTGGGAAATATCCTACCCTCTGATTTCACCACCTCAACCAAGCTTCACAATCATCATTGCTGTGTACAGTATTAAATTGTTTGTTTAAAACTTATACACTGTGTGTGTGTGTGTGTGTATGTATATATAAAAAAATATAGTCTTTTGTCTGGTGAAAAAAATTTCCCTGGAACCTAACCCCCCCATTTACATTAATTCTTATGGGGAAATTGGATTCGCTTAACATTGTTTTGCTTAAAGTCGCATTTTTCAGGAACATAACTACAACGTTAAGCGAGTAGTTACTATAATAGAAAAAGCAAGGCTTTTGAATATTGCTTTAAGAACTTATCAAACAGTTTCAGCAGAAATATTGAGGTACATACAGAAGTTACATTTATATTACAATCGCATTCCAAGACAGATGTAACAATAATAATTAGTGAGCAAATAAAGTTAACCTTTTATCTAGATAAATTTGTATAAAAGTTAATTTAGTTTGTAAGCTCTTTGGAGCAGGGATCTGTAATTTATTTTTGTATGTAAATGCCATGCATGGCCATGGTGATGTATAAATAGTATTAGTTTATTGTCCCCTACTGACTTAGGTATTGGGGTTATAAACTTCAGGTGGATCCTTTATTTGTAGGGCAGACTAGAACATGTTACCCAAAATTGTGATAGTCTCTGTCCTTGAAGGGAATGAATCTTGCCTTTAAATTACATTTGCAACGTCTGCTGTAATATCCGTATATTAATTTGAAATCCAGACAAAATGGTATGGAGCAGCAAAAATCTTAAGAGCATTTTTGGATGTTGAAATCCAGCAGCAATCTTCTTAACAGTCCTACAGAGGGAACTTTGTGCTGCCTTCTCAGATTGCTTTGATGGAAAATCAGCCCCTATATTTTTTTTTGGTCTTGCCTGTGTCTGCCTACTCCCTTCATTTGTATTTTGAGTTCATGTTTTGAGACGCAAATCAAACTTACTGTGCTGGAATCGTTGGCCAACTTTGCCTCACAGCCTGTGGTCAACATAAAGAAACAACAGGTACAGAGACGCAAGAGTAATTTGGCAAGCATTTCCGCTCTCCCCCCTGACTTATTTTAGTATTTTAGCCAATGTGGCTTTGGTTTGTACTTCATCTTATTGCTCTTTATATAGTGTGTCACCTGTTGCCTTTTCCAGTCTACCTTACAAACATAGTGTACATACTATTTTGAGTTCAAACTCACCTGTTTCTGAAGTTTTTTTTTTTAAAAATAGGCCTTAAGTTCATTTTAAACCTCTCCAGGTTTGACTGCTAAGCCTATTCCTTAGATCCTCTTTCCAAAGAGCCATTCCTACCTCCCTTATATTCGTGTGGGATAATGACTCAGCAGAACCCTTAATCTTTACCAGCAAGATCTACACCCACTAACAGATTGGGGTGTTTCAGACAAACTTCCCTCCAGCACCGTTGTGCTAGGTGCTTTTCAAAAACATAAAAAACCTTTGTCCTTTCTCCAAAGAGTTAACAGTCAAGACAGACCATGCACACTTTCTTATTCCTGTTTTCAGTTTTTAAATACTTTGTTTCCTTGTCATAGCCTAATTTGCCATCTCGTTACTTTTGCTCTTTAGTTTGTAACAATCAATTAATTTTTGTCTGCCAGTTTGTAAGCCCTTCCCCAGTGTTTACATATTTCACACCCTTTCCCATTTTCAACATTTGTCTCACTTTCTGTATTAGTTTTTAAAAATAAGTGTACTAATTATGCCAGTAAAGTGTTAGGAATAGTGTGGTACCATCTCTGTTCTGTAGGAGGAAGGCATTGCTGAGTTATGCCTAAAATCCCAAATATGTTGTCTTCCATTTTTGTTTGAATTATAGCTGGTGACTTAAATATAGGTTTTTCTTTTTAATTGAATTCAGATGGGTGAAAAAAAATTCAGTTGAAATCTTAGTCCTCTTCTGCAGGTGTGAGTAAAAAAGATATACGTAAATTCCTTAATGATGACAATACTAGAAATATGGGCTTTTATTCCAATTTTTCTATTACATATAAAGTAACTCCAGTTAGTGAATGTATATGTTTGCTTCAGAGCGTTTCTATAGTTGGAAAGGCACTGTGCAGAAAGTGCCAAAAAATTTGACAGTAACTTCTTTGAGAATGGAGAATTTATTACCCTTAATAATGTAAGAAACAGGCAGATGGACTCTGTAATTTCTCCTTATTAGTAATGTAGTTTTCCCACAGGAAAAAAGACAGTGCATAGAATAACTGATTTAGACTCTGATCCTGCAGTTTACTCCGTCCAAGCAGACCCCTGTAGAATAGAAGCAACTCTGCTTGTGCAGATAATTTGCAGGATCAGGGCCATATAGACTACTCCTGAACCCTCATTGGGAAGGAATTATAGCTAGAATATATAAAATCTTACAAAGTAAACTGGTAAGGATAAATGGGAGGAAAAGCTTTTGACTTCCAAATAGAAGAACAAGAATGGAATGAGAGAATAATGTATACAAGGAACAGTGCTGTGGCCTGCAACTTGATTGAAACTCAATATAAATTGTTATATAGATTCTATTAATCTCTTGCAGTGCTGTGGTCCATGAAATTACTTCCAGGCAAGCAGTGCTGGAGAAATTGCAAATAGAGAATGTAGATAAATTGGTATTGTCTGAAAATACAGAAATATTATAGAGGATTATAAATGTTACTAACAATATCTTCGGAATAAGAAATGCTTAACTCCCCCAAAGGAGGTGGTATTAGGAATAGGTACTATAATACTGAAATAGTGAATGCTTGTAGAAATGTTTCTAGCAGGGTACCATATTATAGCAAAAGCTTGGATGTCTAAGGCCTGGTCTACACTACGAAGTTAGGTCGACATAAGCTGCCTTGCGTTGACCTAGTTATGCATGTGTCTATACTGAAATGTGTCTCTCACCGATATAAGTGCCCCATTATGCCAACATACTAACACCACCTCCCCGAGTAGCGTACAACCATGGTCGACGTATGGAGGTCAATGTAGTGCAAGTGTCAGCCGTAACAGTTTTTCAGCAGCTGTTTCGCAATAACAGACACTGACCTTTAATCATAATTGTGAGCGCCACTGCTCAGATGTCACGTAGACTGGTAGCCCCCTCCTTTAAAACGTCTGCAAATTTTTGAAATTCCTTTTCCTGAATGTCCAGCTGATCTACCACACATAACAGCAATCCATTGTTGCGTGCAAATGTCCAGCTATGTGGCTACACGATGCAAATGCGCTCCTGCCTGGAGTAGACAGGAGAAATTGGATCTCCTGGGCCTGTGGGGAGAACAGACTGTGCAACTCTTAACCAGCTGTGGAAATATTCATAGAATCATAGAATATCATGGTTGGAAGGGAACTCAGGAGGTCATCTAGTCCAACCCCCTGCTCAAAGTAGGACCAATCCCCAACTAAATCATCCCAGCCACGGCTTTGTCAAGCCTGACCTTAAAAACACCTAAGGAAGGAGATTCCACCACCTCCCTAGGTAACCCATTCCAGTGCTTCACCACCCTCCTAGTGAAAAAGTTTTTCCTAATATCCAACCTAAACCTCCCCCACTGCAACTTGAGACCATTACTTCTTGCTCTGTCATCTGGTACCACTGGTAACAGTCTAGATCCATCCTCTTTGGAGCCCCCTTTCAGGTAGTTGAAAGCAGCTATCAAATCCCCCCTCATTCTTCTCTTCTGCAGGCTAAACAATCCCAGTTCCCTCAGCCTCTCCTCATAAGACGTGCTCCAGCCCCCTAATCATTTTTGTTGCCCTCCGATGGACTCTTTCCAATTTTTCCACATCCTTCTTGTAGTGTGGGGCCCAAAACTGGACACAGTACTCCAAATGAGGCCTCACCAATGTCAAATAGAGGGGAATGATCACGTCCCTCGATCTGCTGGCAATGCCCCTACTTATACAGCCCAAAATGCCATTAGCCTTCTTGGCAACAAGGGCGCACTGTTGACTTATATCCAGCTTCTCGTGCACTGTAACTCCTAGGTCCTTCTCTGCAGAACTGCTGCCTAGCCATTCGGTCCCTAGTCTGTAGCAGTGCATGGGATTTTTCCATCCTCAGAATCCCACTCTGCACTTGTCCATGCTGCCTATTGCTCCACTGCAGTTTGGGAACCCCAGAGCTGCAAATCCATACACTACATCCTGCACATTGCCAACAGTCACAGTCCTGTGTAGCAGGAGACATTTAATGGCCCTGCACATTTCCATGACAACAGTCTCCACTGTGGCTTTTCCAACTCCAGAATGACTTCCCATTGATGGAAGCAATCTGGTATGGCAGGTTTCCAAAGTGTGATCGCCACTCGCTTCTTCACTGTCAGTGCAGCTCTATTTGGTGTCCCTGCGCTTGATGTCTGGGGCAAGCTTGGCACACAGATCCAGCCGCTGCTCATCATCCACAGCCTGCATTACGATGTGACCCCCAAGTCATTATTCATTTCTTGGAGACCAGAAGGGGCACTCCACCATCTGCAGCTGCTTCTTGAATGCCACCAGCAATCTTGAATTGGTTCTCGCTATGTCCCACAGCAAACTGACCGCCTGGAAATCGTCATGTTCTCCATAGGTTCTTCTTGCGGCTCCACAAATACTGGAGGATCGTGCATCCTGTGGTTGCCATGCTCGTGATAACAGTGCAGAGCTGTGTAGGCTCATATGCTGCTGTCAGAGATGGCAGACAGGGACAAGTCCCGCATCAGTTCGTGGAAATTTGAAATTAGGCACAAAAATTACGGCACAGAGATATTATGGGACGGAGAACATTGACTTATGGGAAGTTGAGCCATTGTTCCAAGTCACCACTGCGATATTTGTTCTTGCCCCACCATGCATTGCCACAACTACCCAAAAGACATTATGCTGAATTGTGCAGGTTGCACACTGGGATACCTACCCATGGTGCACTGCACTGCATTGACACAAGCATTCCTGGTAAGCACATGCTGCATCGATGCAAGGTGATAAGTCTGCAAGCGCACAAGCGATATTCTAACTGTGGCTGCTGTATGTCAATGTAACTTGTTTACTTGTAGTGTAGACATGGCCTTTGACTCCCCTTATTATGTGTCCCAATCATGCAAACACGTTAGTAGCCCCGTTGAGTTCATGGGATTACTCATGCATGAGTATTTGCAGAATCGGAGCCATAGTAAATGGTTAAGTAGTATATAGCACCTGGTGAATTGAAGTGTTGGAAGTTATTCTTTTCAAAGCATACTGAAGAACTTGAAAGCTATGTGGACTCCTTTCTTAAGTTACACAGTGGAACATCCTCAAGCTCTAAATAATTTAAACTTAAATTGAACTAATTTTGATTTAGTATTTTGAAGAGAGAGAACTGAGGGTGTTAAGTGTCAGAGTGAAATGGATAATTCTTTAGTGTGTGTTTCATATTAATACTGGGCATCATTACATCAGATACAATTTATTTTTATTTTAGTATCTGCTTTCTTAGGTATTCTGATTTTTTAAATTGAAGGTCTGTTTGACTAATATGAAACAGAGGTGTTCCAACAAGGAAAAAATGGAAATTGAAGATTAATAACAAATTGAATATCTTGGAAATAGGTATTAGGTTTGTATAAAATGTGGGAATATGACATTAATAAGCTGAATTTATGTATATGCATAAGTGTGTGTATGTGTATTAAAAGTTGGAAGATATTTCTCACTAGATTAGCTTCTTTTGGATATGATTATATTACTTGACAGCATCCATGTGAGGGCAAATTTAGAATCACATTTGTTTCACTTTCTTTTGAGTTCATAGTACGTTAACACTCTTGAAATCAGTATAATCTTTCGTTTGTGTTTTGGTTTTTGCAGGAGGGAGATATCAACTAGAGATAAAAATTCCAGAAACATATCCCTTCAATCCTCCTAAGGTACTGTAAACATTTTTGTGGATGTCTTTCTTAATGTCATGTCATCTGTTGTATTTCTGTATAGTAGACTTCCTCTTCAGTATTTCTTTATTTTTTTCAGAGTCCTTGTTTTCTATTTTCTAATGCTTTCTGGATAGAGGCAGAAGTGGCGCAAACATGCAGCTCCTTAATCACTTCCTGTCAAGAATCTCTGATAAACCAGCTTGAAGATTGCTCTTATTTGATTTGGAGAGGATTGTTCATATTCAAAATGAAGGGTTGAATCGTCTTTTTAAGAAAAGCTATAATAGGCCCATATTATATGCTTCTAGTAAAGAAGTAACACGTTCCTTGAACTCCGTATGTTATATTTGGCTTGAACATTCCAGGTCTATAGTAATAACTAAACTATAGATGGCTGTTTTGGTTTTGCTGTGACTTGAGTGAACATCACATGCAGGGCAGTCTTACTACAGCTATTACCATGGAATGAACAGGAATCAGTTCACTTTCATTCTGTTGCCATTTTGGAAAATGATGATGATCAGACTTAGGTTTGGAGCTGTTTGCAAGGGAGGAAAACCTCCCAAAAAAAGGAAAGAATAACAGAACCCATCCTGACAATAGTTAAGAGATTCTGGGGTGAAGGATGGAAGTACAAATATCAACACATTGAGAGTGCACTCCTGTCTTCCAGCTGCCAGAGGGTATGTGGGCTTCAAATTTATTGGACACCCAAGTAGCTGGAAGCGGATTCAAAACCCTCAAACAGGGCCCTTAGACAATACCTTATAGCAATGGTAGCTCTTTTCCTCTTACATGTTGCTGGGGCTTTGAGTCTGGTCTTCTCAACATGTTGTTGCCATTGAACTGTAGCAGTGTGGGCTGTCCCTGCACCCCCTCGTGGCCTGGGGAAGCTGTGTGGCACCATGGCTCAGTTTCCCCGTTTAAATCTGCAACTGACTACACTCTCCCCTTGTATTAGGGCTGATCATCATGTCCACATTCTCCACCTTCTGAAACATTAGCTTCTTCACCACCCACACCAAATTAGTCTTTAATAGTAGTCCAAATGACCACAAACTCAAAAGGGAAAACAAAACTTTCTACCCAGCTGTGATGCACATGGCTTACCACCTAGAGACTTTGTTCCTCAGGGACTGCTGCAAGATGATTGTCTGTATCTGCAGCCACTTGCTAGCTTTTATAATCATTTACTCCTTCCCAGCTGGGTTTGATAATTGACCAGGGCTGGCTCACCCTAAGCCTCCGGCCCTTAAAGGCACAGGGCACTATCTTATATTCATCTTGCTGGAAGGTTGTCGTGGTAGAACTCTAAAGTTTTTCCATTCTTGAGAAGAAATGTCTCAAGGTTCATCCTTGTAGGACAGACTGTAATAGTGTGACCACTTCTCAGTGGACTTATCATATTGTGGAGCCACCTCCCTTTCAAATCACACTCCAATTGGTGATTGCCTGACATCTGTCTGGAAATTACACTCATTCCTTGCATGGGGAGAATTACTTGTATGACATGGGGAATATTGTGTGTGTGTGTGTGTGTGTGAGAGAGAGAGAGAGAGAGAGGCCACATACAATTCGTTCTCTTCCATGCAAATTTTATTGTACTCCCCAATTCTGTCTCCTCTCCCTTTACATACACACAATTCATTGTCTCCATTTAAATTTCTTGGATCCCTCCTGCCCAGACCTACTGTCTAGGCCCTGATTTCTTCCTCCGTCCCTACCTTTACAAACCTTAAAAACCCTGCTTCTTGGTGCTTTCCGCAGGTCTCATGCTTCTCCCAACTCTGTACTCCTGCCTTCTAGCCAGGTCCCTGGAATCAGTGGCTCCTGACCCAGCCGTCTGATTCCTTAAAACCTGCCCCCTCCCCAAACCTAGCTCCTTGTTTGGCTCCCTCTCTCAGTCCCTAAAGCACCTCTTTGAACTGGATCTTGGATCGCTTCACTCTGGCACATATATGGAGGGTTTGATGGCTTTCCTGGGCGGGTGTCTTCTAGCTCTGGTACTGTGGATTGCTTTTTTTGGGTCTGGAGTGAGAATGGATGGAGGAGGAAGGGTCTTTTTATAAAATGGAAACTTCCACTGTTGGTGGCTCCTTCCTTCCACATGTGTTTTGGCTGGAGTTGAAACAAGGAGTGGACGCAGCACCCCGAGGAATTTGTTGACCACAGCTTAGTAACTGCTGCTCTGGGGCTTGGTAGCCTCTGTTTCCAACATTTGTAGAAGAGCTGCTTGGCTGTCTCGGTGCACAGGTGCTCAGCCTTATTGTTAATCCTAGGAATATGGTTTTGCAGTTCCTTATTAAATATGTGCTCATAGTCCTTTTCTGCAGAGTTTGAAGGCAGGCTGATCTGAGTGGGGCTCTGTGTATAGTCTACAGTTGCTAGTGCATAGTGCTTTATGCTAGTGTTCACAACTCTCTCTCCTCTGAAGCTTCGATATCACTGGTCTACAATTTTTGAGAAGTTGTCTGCTTCAGAGATAAAATGTGCTATTTATTATGTATTTTGATGTGCTGAATTCAAATATGACAATTAAAACAACTGATTGGCTACTGTTTCTAAGATATTTAAGTTTTTATTTTATGTCTATGTATATTGTGTAGATAGTAGAGTTTTAATCATAAATTGTAAACCTAGGTCTTTTCATGTGTTTATGGTTGCTTTACATGATAATATTTCACCTGTCCTGTTTATGTAACACTTTAAAAATCAGCAAAAGGGTTATATAAATAAAATTTATTATGAAACAAAAGGCAAAAAACTATTCTGTACATAGTTTAGTCCTATTCAGTGTCTACTCGGCGCTTCTTGGCTTGTCTCTTGTATTCATTAAATGGAGCATCTCTTGTCCCTGTCCAGCAATAGTCTGCAAGCATTGATGGGCTCCATTTGCCCTGATAGCGTTTCTCCATTGTTGCAATGTCCTGGTGAAATCGCTCGCCGTGCTCGTCGCTCACTGCTCCGCAGTTCGGTGGAAAAAAATCTAGATGAGAGTGCAAAAAATGTATCTTTAGTGACATGTTGCAACCAAGGCTTTTGTATGCCTTGAGGAGGTTTTCCACCAACAACCTGTAGTTGTCTGCCTTGTTGTTTCCGAGAAAATGTATTGCCACTAACTGGAAGGCTTTCCATGCCGTCTTTTCCTTGCCACGCAGTGCATGGTCAAATGCATCATCTCGAAGAAGTTCACGAATCTGAGGACCAACAAAGACACCTTCCTTTATCTTAGCTTCACTTAACCTTGGAAATTTTCCACGGAGGTACTTGAAAGCTGCTTGTGTTTTGTCAATGGCCTTGACAAAGTCCTTCATCAGACCCAGCTTGATGTGTAAGGGTGGTAACAAAATCTTCCTTGATTCAACAAGTGGTGGATACTGAACACTTTTCCTCCCAGGCTCCAATGACTGTCGGAGTGGCCAATCTTTCTTGATGTAGTGGGAATCTCTTGCACGACTATCCCATTCGCAGAGAAAACAGCAGTACTTTGTGTATCCAGTCTGCAGACCAAGCAAGAGAGCAACAACCTTTAAATCGCCACAAAGCTGCCACTGATGTTGGTCATAGTTTATGCACCTCAAAAGTTGTTTCATGTTGTCATAGGTTTCCTTCATATGGACTGCATGACCAACTGGAATTGATGCCAAAACATTGCCATTATGCAGTAAAACAGCTTTAAGACTCGTCTTCGATGAATCAATGAACAGTCTCCACTCATCTGGATCGTGAACGATGTTGAGGGCTGCCATCACACCATCGATGTTGTTGCAGGCTACAAGATCACCTTCCGTGAAGAAGAATGGGACAAGATCCTTTTGACGGTCACGGAACATGGAAACCCTAACATCACCTGCCAGGAGATTCCACTGCCTTAGTCTGGAGCCCAACAGCTCTGCCTTACTCTTGGGTAGTTCCAAATCCCTGACAAGGTCATTCAGTTCACCTTGTGTTATGAGGTGTGGTTCAGAGGAGGAGGATGGGAGAAAATGTGGGTCCTGTGACATTGATGGTTCAGGACCAGAAGTTTCATCCTCTTCCTCTTCCTCGTCTGACTCAAGTGAGAATGATTCTGGTGCATCAGGAACCGGCAGCCCTTCCCCGTGGGGTACTGGGCGTATAGCTGATGGAATGTTTGGATAATGCACAGTCCACTTTTTCTTCTTTGACACACCTTTCCCAACTGGAGGCACCATGCAGAAGTAAAAATTGCTGGTATGATCTGTTGGCTCACTCCAAATCATTGGCACTGCAAAAGACATAGATTTCCTGTTCAACCACTGGCGAAGATTTGTTGCACAAGTGTTGCAGCATATGTGTGGGGCCCACCTCTTGTCCTGATCTCCAATTTTGCAGCCAAAATAAAGGTGATAGGCTTTCTTAACCATAGTGGTTATACTGTGCTTTTGTGCTGCAAAAGTCACTTCACCACAAACATAGCAGAAGTTATCTGCACTGTTCACACAAGTACGAGGCATCTCTGCTCACTTTGGCTAAACAGAAATGTGTCCCTTTGCAAAATCAAACACTGACAAATAAGAGAGCAGGACACTGTATGATTTCTAGAGCTGATATAGGGCAATTTGTTCAGCAGAGTGATGTAAGCTTCGTTATGATTGCATCATCCATGACTTCTAGGAATAACATGATGCAATTCATATCATGTATGACGCAATACCAGCTTCAGATTGCATCATTCATTGTTTTGCCTAAAAAGCAAGTACTGTCCAAACCCAGTCATAGATTTATTCATAGATCCAGTCAAAGATGTATTTTAGTCATTTCTGGTTTAAATTGAGATCCCTTCCCTTTATAACTCACTTATCCTCCGCCATTCCTAAGTCAAGGGTCATATATACTGACCCAATAGCATATCTTGAAAACTAGAGTCAATCAACAATGTTAAGCATCATTTTCGTTCTCAGTGACCCAGAATTAGTAAAGTTTGACTACATTTATTTCAGAAGCATTTTGGCTGTAGAGCAGTGTATCCTGTCCAGAATGTACTTTGTCAGCCATTAATTTCCCATAGTAAATAAAGAATAATACTTAGCACTTACGTGGCTCTTTATATCTTCAAAGCGATTTACAGCATGAGCTGTTAATAAATGGCTCCATTCTCAAACTCTCTCCATATTTTCTGTTCTCTGAAGACAGAGCTAATATGCTCTTGTCTAAAGTTTGTACACTGACACACTGAGAATGGTGTAGAGAAGGCCTTAAAGCAGAGTTGCTTTGTGGTGGTGAGGAGAGAATGAGCTCTATGTATCTAAGGGAAGTTGGGGAACGGCCTCAGTGTAAAATTGGAAAGGGCCTTGTGTCCTAGCCCTGGGATCCTGTTCTCTCTGGATGGAGCAAAATTCCTGACAAAAGATTCCCCACAAAAATGTACTATAGTGAAGCCTGGTGGCATATGCTATTTCATGGGTATCTTGTGTTCTACTGTGCCCCAGGGCTATCTTAAATTAGTACTTTTTCTTTCCAAGATTAATTCAAATAACTGACTGTATGTGATAGTTCTAATTTTTTAAAAGGTATTTTAAATGTCTTGCCTTTTGTAGAATATTTAATAGCTATATTAAAAAAAAATCTTATTTTATATTCTAGGTGCGGTTTATCACCAAAATATGGCATCCTAACATTAGCTCGGTCACTGGGGCCATTTGTTTGGATATCCTGAAAGATCAATGGTAAGATACTCCATACAGTTCACAGATTTGAACATTAAGCCCTGGTCTACACTGGGGGGAGAGGAATCAATCTAAGTTACGCAACTTCAGCTATGTGAATAATGTAGCTGAAGTCAACGTACTTAGATCGACTTACCGTGGTGTCTTCACCGCATGAGTTGACTGCTGCCGCTCCCCCGTCGACTCTGCCTGCGCCTCTCGCGGCGCTGGAGTACAGGAGTCGACGGGAGAGCGCTCGGGGGTCGATTTACCGTGTCTAGACTAGACGCAATAAATCGATCCCAGCTGGATCGATCACTGCCCGCCTATCCGGCAGATAGTGTAGACATACCCTTAAAGTGAAGACCTATCCTGGAGAACAGGCAAAATCACATACTGCTCTTCACTTGACATCTGTAGTTTCTATAGTATGGCCCCAAAGTTTCAAGCATATTTTTAAGACTTATAAATACTTTCATATATAATGCGGTCCTTGGGGGCCAAAAAATCTCACCGCCTTATAGGTGAGACCGCGTTATATCGGGTTCGGTCCGGTACGCCATGCCGGACTGGACCGGCTTCCCTGGCGGTGATTTAAAGGGCTCGGTGCTCCAGCTGCTATGGTGAGTCCCGGGCCCTTTAAACCGCCTCCGGAGCTCCGGCAGCGGGGCTCGGGCGGGGATTTAAAGGGCCTGGGGCTCCCCGCAGCGGCCGGAGCCTCTGGCCCTTTAAATCACTGCCTGAGCCCGGCTGCTGGAGCCCCGGGGCTCTGGCAGCCAGGCTCGGGCAGTGATTTAAAGGGCCTGGGGCTCCACACGAGTTCGGATATAAGACGGTAAAGCAGCGGGGCTCGGGTGGCGCTTTAAAGGGCCCGGGGCTCCCCGCTGCTTTACCGCGTTATATCCGAATTCGTGTTATATCGGGTCGCGTTCTGTCGGGGTAGAAGTGTAGTATTTTGAGTTGCAGATAGTATCCTTATGAAGGTACTCCTTCCAAAAAAGAGAAAAGAGGAGAAAAGCTCAGGTATTTTAAGGCACATAGGTAGAAGATGAATGTCTAATTTCATGTATAAATACTTGCTATTTTGTGCTGTTCGTAATCCCTTTATGCACAAGTTCCCCACCAACCCCTTCAGTAACAAATATTACAAATCCTTCACTGTGGGGTTCTCTTGTTGCTCTCCGTCCTCACCTGATGGCCAGCGTAGGTGCAAGCAGCACAGCAAATTAAAATACTTACCTGCATTCTGCTACTTTGCTAGTACTTGGCTTAGAGCAGAGAGAGGTACTATAGGGTGGATGGCAATATTTGGAGTGGAATCTTTAGATTAGCAGTAGTAGGGCATGAAGTGGAAACTTCAGAAATTGAAAAGTAGTGGGAAGCAATAAGAAAGCAGGAAGCAAAATAAATGGACAGAAAAGAGAGTTATATCCTAATATTGTGTATTGCGTTAAGACTGTTGATTATTCACTAGCCAGCGCTTAATTGTAAGGCATTTGGAGAAATGTAAAAGTGGAATAGGACACTTGCCCTTTACTTCCTGGTCCACTCCTGACATTTTATTCATCAGTATACTTTTGAAAAAATTCTAATTGCCAAAGCATGTGGAATGTATCTGCGAGTAATCCATGGTATAACTACTGAACTCTTCTAGGTTTTTTAAAAAGGTGCGTTTTGTTACATTTTAACTTCTAAATTATTTTTGACTATTACCCTGTCATCTTCTATTTAAGTTAATGTGCAATATTATACCTGTACATATTGATTTATGAATAGCACATGTAACCCACTGGTCAGTGTGTTATGCATCCGCCCCCCTCCCCCCCCCGATTTGCAGATAATGAGTTTGTCAAGGTCATGTTTTCAGTCCTCACTTACATTATGGCTGCCATCTTGGCCAGGGATCAAACCGTGGACCTCCATAGCTGAAAGCTTGAGCTAAAGAGCTTGGCTCTGTAGTTGGGGGATGTAACATTCCATCCTTTGTGGATCAGGTGCAGAGAGGGACACACAATACACATGAAGTGGGTTACCGTAACATTTAACAAGTTGTGGGGCAGTGTACTGTGGTATAATTTAGTGTTTTACAGCTGTATTTTGATCTGCTGACATTAACAGACTTTTGTATTATTTGGGACCATTTTTTCCTAATTTTTCGATCTCAAAGTTGATTCCTAATTCTGACAGAAAGTGATCTTTCACCCTGTATGTAAGAACTAAAAAGCTGCCGTACTGGGCCAGACCATGGCGCATCTTGCCCAATGTCCTATCTCCAACAGTAGCCTGTACTGGAGGTTCTGGGGGAATGTTCAGAACAGGGCAATTATGAAGTGATCCACCCATCTTCCTCTCCTGGCTTCTGGCAGTCAGAGGTTTAGGGTTGCCCCGAGCATGGGGTTGTGTCCCTGACTATTGTGGCTAATAGCCGTTGATGGACCTATCCTCCATGAACTTAACCAGTTCTTTTTTGAACCCAATTATACTTTTGGTCATCATAATATCCATGACAATGAGTTCAACAGTTTAGGTGTGCACTGTTTGAAAAAGTACATCCTTTTTGTTGGTATTAAACCTGCTGCCTATTAATTTCACCAGGTGACCCCTGGTATCTGAGAGAGGGTAAATACCACTTCTTTATTCACTTTTTCTACATCATTCATAGTTTTATAGATTTGTATCATACCTCTTTCAGTCATAAACTGAAGAGCCCTAATCTTTTTTTAGTTTCTCCTCATGTGGAAGGCATTCCATATATCATTTTTGTTGCCCTTTTCTGAACCTTTTCTAATTCCACTATATCCTTTTTGAGATGGCGCAACCAGAACTGGATATGGTATTCAGGGTCTGGGTGCACAATGGATCTATATAGTGGCATTATGATATTTTGTCCTATTTTCTATCCCTTTCCTAATAGTTCTTAAGATACAGTTAGCCTTTTTGACTGCTATGCACATTGAGTGGAAGTTTTCAGGGGACTATACATAGTGACACAAAGATCTCTTTCTTGGTGGTAAAAACGAATTACTAATTACAGTAGTTTCAGTAGCCTCGTGGGGAAGGGAGATTGTCAAAGATTTTTGAAAGTCCAGATAGATTGTCTTCTGGTTCTCCTTTATCCACTATTTTGCTGACATACTCAAAATATCAAAGCCAGTATTTTAAAAAATAAGCATCCTAAATGTTAGTCTGTTACTATGTTTAAGCACTTAAATGTGTCACAGTTTCGCAAAAGTGCTGAACAGCCAACATCTTCCACTGAAAATTGAGATTCAGGAATTTTCCTTAACAGAAGTTGTGCTTATTTTTCCTATCATGAAATAAATCTTGGTGTTTTGACATTTGTCTTTGACAGTGCCTCATCTTCATTTCTTGAAAGGTGTAGGCTTTTATAGGTATCCCCCCATACTTGGTATATATTCTTCTTAATTAGGAAAAGGTTTGCCTTTATGGCTAATGCACTGACATTGAACCTAGGTCTCCTGACTCCAATTTCCATTTCTGCCACACACCCTCTGTGACCTAATCAGTGTTGTCAGTTCTTGAAATTTTACTACAAATCTTGCAATATTTGGTGGTGTTTTTTTTTCTTGGTCCCAGCTTCAGGAGTCAAATGATTACCTGAGAATTTCACCTTTAATTTAAAAGTAAGATAAGTTTCTGTCCCTCATCACTGCAGATAAAAGCTGAAAAAGGTGAAACATAAAGGGTCAGAAACAGAAGTCAGATAAAGAACCAAACATTTATTATTTTTAAAACTTCATGGTTTTTTTGACACCTGACTTGTGATAGTTGAACACTTGACATTGGCAATACTGGATGTTGGGCAACTGACTTAATCTCTGTGCCTCAGATCCCCATCTGTAAAATATTTTTTTCTTCTATTCTTAGTATGATGTTTCTATTTACATGGAAAGTCATTTAGGTCCTGGACAGCCTCTCACTATATGATTGTATGGTGTCCATCATAGTAGGGCATGTAGGTGCTACTGTAACGATATTTCTATTGGGGCATGTAGGTGCTACTGTAACGATATTGCTCTTAATAGCTATCTGTTGTTGTTTGGATTGGAACAGTTGCGGAAGAATCTTCCAGAAAGTCTTTTTCTTCTTTTTATTTCTATTTTCCATTACTGCTGTACAAAGATTTATGTTCTAGTGGCCACATAAGACTGAACGTAGCTTCTTACTGAGTCTACTCATAGTATTTCAAGTCAGAGGCAGTTGCTTGAGAGTGGTGGGAATGCTCTTTTAGTGATTCTGGCTCCTTGCTGGCTGGAGGGAAAAGATAGGCTTATAGGTTACCTATGTGGTTATAGGTAGGCTCTGTTGGCGGGTGAACTCCACCCAATCCTTTCTTTTTATAAACAGCCTGGCATAAGGTTAAAAGAGTTCTGTGGTTACATAGGAATACAATCTACCTCATGAAAGTGGTTGCTGGACCAGTGTGAATAGTGACACTGTTGTGTTTAAAAAAAAATTGTTTACTGTACTGCAGAATTTAACTTTACAGTGACATTTGCTGATTTAACTATAGTTAGACTGAGAAATACCACAATACATTTTACTTATGTGAGTGGGATGAAAGACTGCATTTAAAAAAGTAACACACACAAAAAATTATTGATAAATAACTTGATGTTTTAAATGGATTGCACTCAGTATTAAAGGTAGAATGGACAGCTACCAGGCTTGAATGTTTTATGCACTTGGTTCTGGGAGTAATAGTTCATAAGTTTTTCTTGTCAGATATTTGAAAAGAATTACAAGATCTGATTTTGAAGCATAACTTTAACTTGTAATGGTCTTACTAAATATTCCTATTGTTGCCACTATAATTAAAACTGGGGTCAAACTCTGACGCACATCTGTGACATTGAGGCCTGGAGGAGTTACAACTGTGTATATGGGGCAGAATTTGGGTCTAAATGACTTGATTTTTTTTCTTTGTTTTTTTTAGGGGGGGGGGAAGGGAGGCGGGGATAAACTGAATGTGACAAACTGGCAATATCCTGTAATTCTTTGAACAAATCTTATGGAATTAAGATAAACTTTATTGAATTAACTTAAGCCTTACTGATTTAGGGTTAATTCTTTTGGAGTACATTGTATTCAAAATGGAATTGTTTGTGTTGTGGCCTTGTAGGTACTTTCCCTGGTAGGAAGGCAGATGTTAATGTACATCCTCCATTATTAACCCTTTGAAGCCACCTCCCTGAAAAAGTTTGCATATACTAATTCAGACTGGATTCACCAGGGACCAAGAGACAAAGACTATCCAGAAACCCTGGTTTTAAACTGGCTCTTGGCCGCCTTCCTGATCCTGCAAATGGACAGGATGCCTGGTTGAAGGAGGGCCCCAATCCTTAGGGTAGGGTTGGAAGAGCTGGGCATGCTGAGTTCCCATAAGATTGAGGGCTGGTTCTGAGCTGAGGCTGTAATGAACTTGTGACCACAAAGGAAACATTGGGTGTGAGGTGTTGAAGAAATGCTCCTGCCAGAGCCCATGTTAGAGTTGGGGTAGTGTGTGATAAGCTTATTAGCTAGGGTTGCCAGCTTTCTAATCGCACAAAACTGAACACCATTGCCCCGCCCCTTCTCCGAGGCCCAGCCCCGCGCTCACTCCATCCCCACCCTCACTTGCTCATTTTCACCAGGCTGGGGCAGGGGTTAGGGTGTGGGAGGGGGTGAGGGCTCCAGCTGGGGGTGCTGGCTCTGGGATGGGGTCGAGAGGTTTGGGATGTGGGAGGGAGTATGGGTTCTGGGCTGGGGCCAGAAATGAGGGTTTCAGGATGCGGGAGGGAGCTCTAGGCTGGGGCAGGGGGTTGGGGTACAGGAGGAGTGAGGGCTCTGGTGTGGGGATGAGGGACTTGGGGTGCAGGAGGGGGCTCCGGGCTGGGGCAGGGGGTTGGAGTGCGGGCTCCAGGCAGCACTTACCTCAGGCAGCTCCCAGAAAGCGGCCGACATGTCCCTCTGGCTCCTAGGCTGAGGCATGGCCAGGCGGCTCTGCACACTGTTCCTGCCCACAGGTGCCGCCCCTGCAGTTCCCGACCAATGGGAGCTGCGGAGCCGGTACTTGGGGCGGGGGCAGCGTGCAGAGCCCCCTTGGCTGCCCCTATGCCTAGGAGCCGGAGTGACATGCCGGGAGCTTCCTAGGAGCCACAGGGAGCCAGATAGGGAGCCTGCCAGCCCTGCACCAACTGGACTTTTAATGGCCCAGTCAACAGTGTTGACCAGAGCTGCCAGGGTCCCTTTTTGACCGGGTGTTCCGGTCAAAAACCAGACACCTGGCAACCCTATTATTAGCATGTGTGTTGGTTCTTTTATTGTTTGTAATGTTTTTTCTGTAATAGTTTTTATTTTAAGAATAAAGTAGGCTTGCATAGGAAGTGCTATTGTGCCTTATAATTGTAGCAATTGTACCTATTAACCATCTCTGAAGAGAAGGCAAGCAGGTGTCCTTGGGCATCTTGTCTGTGCTAGGAATGACACAGTGAAGGCAGGGAACTGTGTAGCCTGGAAATACCCTGGTCAGAAGGGAGAGAGATGTGGGTCTCCACCCAGAAGGCAGTGTCTGGGGAGCTGGAAGCTTGAGAGGAAGTGCCCTTGCTGGGTCATTGAGGATAAATACAAATGTAGTTGCCCTGAATTGTAACACTGGGATCGTTTTCATTAGTTGTATTTGTGGCTGGTACAACTTCAAATAGTTGAATATATTTGTATAGTTGTATTGTTTTTCTGGGATAATGGCTTTCAATATTCTAATGAACATGATTAACATAGTGTTGTGTTATTAACTTCAATACTAAATTTCCTGTTGGCAGGAGATTTTTGCAGCTTTCAAAGTAGCTTCTTTGAATGATCTTGTAGTAAGTCTAATAAATAAATTAATAAATTTCTCTCAGTGGTAAGTTTTTGAAGTTGAAATTCTCTGCAGCCGTGGATGCTCATGCTCTTTGTGAATTTGTAAATACTCCTTTTACCTCAGCATTGAATGCAAGCTTGTTAAATAACCTCTTGCAGGTAGAGGTACTTTAATGGTGGTCTATTCAAGAGATCTGTCAAGCAGTCTCACCATATAACATGTTGATGTTTCAGGCTAATAATTCTGTTTTACTACTATGAGAAACTTTAGGCTTAAAGAAAAATTAATTTATCTGATATTGCTCCTTAATTGGCACTAAAGACAACTTTATATGAATATCTGGAACATCTGTTAGGGCTGCCGATATTTATTATGGTTATTTCACAGCAGGAATATTCTAGTGGGAATATACAAGTATTGTATGCAGTAATGGTCTTTGTGGTAAGCTTTCTTGGGCAGTCTAATGTTGAGTTTTCAGTCATGTTGTTTGATGTGGACTTTATATCTACCATTAGCCTTTATAAATAAGATACTGAGCATCCTAATGTTGTTTAGGTTGGAAGAGCTTTTCGGTGGGCTATCTGGTCTGTCCCTTAGCATCACGGCAGAAGCAACTATATTATTCTCAAATAATTCCTAATAGGTGTCCAGCCTTAAATATCTCCCATGATGGTGACTTCACAATCAAGTTTTGCAGCTCACTTCATTATCTCACCATTCTTCTTAAAGTTGTTTCTAACCACCAACTTAAGCTTTCCCTTTTATAAATTATACCCATAACTACTTGTTCTGCTCTTCTTTGCTTATGAGAGCAGCTGATTCTGACTCTTTCTAATCTCCATCAATATATTTGTGAGCAGCCATCTCTTTTCCCTCTTTTCTTTAGATGTCTAAGAGGACGAAAAAGTGCCCTGTAATAAAGGGAATTAGGAAGCAAGAATTCTATTTTAAGCTGTCCCACAAACTGCTTGTTTGGAGGTTATTTAGCTTTATTTCACAGATATGGAAACTAAAGCATAGAGATGAAAATTTTTTCTTACAGGTGTTGAGGCTATATCAGTCTTCATAAAGCATGTTGATATCCTGAGAGTGGAAGGTTTTATGTCAGTGTAAAGTGTTTGTATTGAATATCACCAGTTTTGTAACCATTCCTCATCTTATTTTCCAATGTTTTTATTGTGGAGAAGCACAGCTGAGAGATGAGACTTTGAAAATAGCTGAAATTGCATTTTAAACTAGTTAATTTTTTTGAATATGTAGCTGACTCAGTTTGCCTATAAACTTCAGATTTGTAAAATTCAAGAGTCCTTTGAGAGCTAGCGCCTAGGACAATATTTGATTGGATGAGGTGTTTATTTGTGGCATTGCTCACCTTAGAAATTGAAATGTCAGAAGTCCATCAAGTCCCAACACACTTTATGAGAAGCTCATTCAATATCTGACAGACTTGACCGAGCGCTCCATGGGTCTGAGAGTCTCTTAACATCACAGACAGCATGGTGTAGTGCATTTAGCAGAAGCTGCAATTAAGAGTTTCTGAACTCTACTTCAGCTCACACATTATACTATATATACACCCACCACCTTTTGTCCAAGGATCTCTTTCTGCTTTACAAACCAAATTATGCCTCCCAATACTCTTGTGAGGTGTATATGTATCATCTTTATTCCTGTGAGATGGAAGTTAGGAATTGAGGCTCAGATAAATGAAGAGACTTATCAGTGGCATAGCTGTGCTGAAAACCAAGGTCTCCTGACTTGCATTCCCAGTTTAAATATTTGCAGTGACACACCATTAATTTCCTTCTCCATTAGTTTGAGATGACTTCCATAAAGGGCAATGCAGAATAACTTTTATTTAGTTCAGGCAAAGTAATCATGAAACCAGTTACTGGTGCTAGATCTTGTAAAGTCCCTCTTGCATAAATAAAATTATAGTAAATGGAAATAATGTAGTAAAAATGCTGTTTGACTGAGAAATAGAGCTTTAGATTTTATAGTATATACAAAGCTGATTACAGCTTCTAAAATTCCTTGCATAAATCTGTTTAAGTGCAAAAACTGTGATGATAGTCATTCAAGTACACAAAGACAAAAAGGATTAGCGTTCAGTGACATCTAAGTGTTTTACAAATTGAAAAACTTTTCTATTTAGAGCTGCAGGCAAACATTCAGCATGTTCATCAAATATTCATTTAATAGAAAAAGCATTGTAGTAAATAGAAACTGATACTGTAGTGAATTTTACATTTGTCATCAATCCATACTCTAGATCAATTCAATCCAAAATCTATTCTTGATAGGATTAACAGCTACATTATGATTTTATAGACTTTTTCTGCAAAATGTTCATATGCTGTTTTCCCCTGACAACACATTGAAGTATAAAAGTGTTTTCATGTATACTTTAATGCCTAGGTACTCAGTTTTGTGCCATCATGGGGTTTGAAGAAAAAATTTCAGATATTTTGTATTATGATTTGATTAAACTTTCTGTATAGTTAAGATTTCATAGCAAGGTTAAAGAGCTGCTTTAGTAACTAAATATTCATTATAAGCCTGTTTGTTTTTTAATCTTGCCAGTCAATCTCCAATTTACTTTAGAATAATAAGTAAAAAAAATTCTACCTGTAACATCAAATATGGCATTTTGCTAGAAGTGAAACAGTCTGAAATTTTTGGAAAAATCTGCCTAAATATTTGAGAAAAGTGGGAGTTTGAAAATGAGAATTTTCACTTTTGTGAAAGCAGGAAGGCTGCATGACTACCTTTGTAGGAATTTAAAGACTGTAGTTAATCTTTCAAAGCTTAGAGCCTCTGCAGAGTTAATAAAGTCTGCAAAGTCAGCTTGAGGGACTTTGAGAAGGTGGCAGATGTAGCTGTGAAAAACTAGGGTGTAATACTACCAAGCAGGAGACAAGATATGCTAATTTAAACAGCTGTCACTTTGGATGTAATCATTTGCATTTTGATGGAGAAAAAAATACCATAGTTCCTCATGGAAGTGGAGGGAGGATTATCAGTTTTCTATAATGTTAAAGAAATTCCCAGGCAAAATCCTTGAGGAAGTTACAAATACGTGGAAATACATAGTTAAGGTTCCACAAACAACCTTAACTCTGACATTGTATTGGCACCTATATTTTGTCTGTCTACCAACAGTCTCTTTGCATCCAGCCACATTGTCATGCCACAATACTTTGTTTGTTTTTCCATTATGGACAACACATCGTGAACTTTTCTACTGGAAATATAGATCCGTAAACTGCTTCCAACTCATCATATCTGTGCCATCAACCCAAACTCTTCTCCACCCACACTTTGACAACTGGAATTGCAGCATTTCCTTTCATTCTCTGCATGCACTCCAGAAAGAACTTTATCAGATCCACTGTTAACTAAAAGTTGGACTGTCTGTGTTCCAACTGCAAAGAATAATGTGCCTCTCATATTTCACAATACATTCCTCCTTCATAACCACACATGCCTCAAACACTATGTTGTAAGAGACTGATTTCTGTGTACCATCTCTGAAAGTACCTACATGTAAAATAGTTGTATGTGTATGTAGGCATTGTGTGTCATGTCCACCTCTCTCCCTAGCCTAATCCACAGTGAGTGTCTACTACAGCCCCCAGCTATACAGCTTGACTTTTCAGCTGAAGCTGTAGAAACTCATGCTTTTAGCTCTTTGGGGTACCTGGTTTAATATCCAGTATGTTGACCAAGATGACAGCTGTCGCATATACATCTTGTATACCTGAATCTCTAGGTAAATCGAGGGATGGGCATGGGGTCAGAGTAAAGCTTAACTGTGAAATCTTAAATATAAATTTCCAGATTTTTCAAACTTCTGTTTTTTATAAAAATTTTCAAATGAGATTTGAGTGATTTGACTATGGTTATTTATAATTTTAATTCATCGTTTTGTCTGGGATTCAACATAAATTCCTGAGCCTCTGACTCTAAATGCGCATAGAATTTGAGTTGAATAAGGCCCTCATCCCACAGTGAGATTTCTGTGGTCAAATATCTGCACTTCTAGAGCACCATTTACCTCTGTAGGGCTCTTTGCAGCTGCAAGTCTCTTGGCCAGGATCTTATTGCAGGATCAAGGCCCAAATCTGCCTGGTGACTTAAGGAGTGTTTTTCTATCCTAATGTTTTACATTTTTGTTAAAATTGTGGTAGTGCCCTCAGCCTGACATGAAGAAAAGATATGCTAGTGCTCTTCAGTTAATATGATCTTTAGAGCTACTTTTAAAATACATTTACAAAATTAATTGATTAAAATTGGGGAAAATATTCTTTATAAATTAAATGGCCACTAAAATTTAGACTGTGTTAACACTGTTATGTGATGGAAAAAGTTAGTTTGTGAATTATTTATAAAATTCATCCATTTGTAACTAAAAAGTTAACAACAAATAAGCCTCTACTTTTGTAAGTTTGTATATCATTTGGCCATTTTGTTACAGACACTGAAAGCCAGCAGAGGGAGCACACATTGAGTAACCAATCTAATTCCCAGAGCAATGCTGATGGCAAGGAAGAAAAGGAGGCAGACTTTAGTTGGCTTTTATTTAATCGGAAGCAAACGTAATCTTTTGCAAAATGAAAAAGGACAAACTATTAAACCGGGAAATGTTAGTTCCAGATTTCTAAGAAGGTGTTGTTAAGAAAGGAGAGTGTTAAAATACGCATTAAGAACTCTTAAAAAAATATGAATGGTATCCCATTGTCAATTGCTGCACTTCCAAGTTACTCATGCTTGTGGTTCCCAGTATTTTTGTTCCCTTTGTATGGTATTAGTAGAGCACATCAGACATAAGTAAAAAAAAGACCCAGATTTCAGTAAAGCCATTTTCAAACTTCAATTTTAGGGCAGCAGCAATGACTCTAAGGACAGTGTTGTTATCATTGCAAGCACTGTTGGCAGCTGCAGAACCAGACGATCCACAAGATGCAGTAGTGGCAAATCAGGTAAGATGTTCAGTGAACTACGTCAAACAAAAACCTTTTATTAATTATCTTCCTCTTAAAGGGACCTTGTCTATTAATATTTCATTCCAAATTTAGGTTTTGGAGAAAATAGCTTTTATAGATATTAAGGCCAAATGACAAACTGTTTAAAAAAAACCCTGCTCCTTTGCTATTTTTGCAACCCCGACAGTGCAGCATTGAGAACCTGGAAGTGATACTGGTTATAATAAAATCAAGTTTCATTTTTGTTTATTTTTCCTTATTTATTCTGAGAGAAATGCAAAGAGTAAACAGCATAATGAAAAGTTACATTGAATTAAAAAAATTTCATCTTAAATAATCTAAAGAGTTATGAAGGAAGCATCCTATGTATTTGATGTTTGCAGACTCTCAAATTAACTGTTTTAGTTAATAACCTAATTGATATTAATAGAATTGTAGTTGGCTTGTAAAACTGGCTGGCCCAGTATACAGAGACAGAAAGTAGCATTAGCTTGAAAATAGTCTTAGTGTAATGTATTTTACTAGAACTCATGTGTGGCCATTTAAAAATTTGTCGAAAACTAGATACAATCAATCCACAAGTGAACATTTTGTTAACTTTTGTTGAACAAAGCCGCAAACATTGCTTCTGTAAGTCAGAGGGTAAAAGGTGAAGGCCCCTGTGAACTTCATAGTGGCAAAGGAAAAAAGCGGAGTGCTTCCAGTATCTAGTAAGCTTGTACATCTGACTTACATGTGTACATTCTATAGAGCAGGGGTTCTCAAACTGTGGGTTGGGACCCAAAGTGGGTCGTGACCCTGTTTTAATAGTGTCACCAAGGCTGGTTTAAGACTTGCTGGGGCCCGGGGCCAAAGCCTGAGGGCTGCAGGGCGCAGGTTACAGGTCCTCTGCCTGGGGCTGAAGCCCTTGAGCTTCAGCTTTGGCCCCTTGCCAGGGGCGATGGGGCTCAGGCTTTGCCCCTCCCCCTCTCCCCGAAGTTGTGTAGTAATTTTTGTTGTCAGAAGGCTGTTTCAGTGCAATGAAGTTTGAGAACCCCTGCTCTAGAGTATGTTTAAAAGTGTGAAGGCATACTGTTGAAATTCTGGACAGGAAGTGTAAGGGTGCCAGGACGACAGCTGAGTAAATAATGGTCTTTTGGGTTCATTGGCACTTCCAAAAAATCAAAGAAATTGTTGCGGATTGAACAAAAGATTTTATTTAGTTTGAGCATTTCTTTTACTTTTAAAATACAATTTACAAAATGTGAAGCAAACAATTGAAAATATCAAAACTGAACATTTTCAGATAACTTTTTTTTACCAAGACAGTTTTGGCAAAACATTGTGATGCCACTAAATTTTGCCCAGCTCCAGTCAGGTCCCCCTTTCAGTGGTTCTGAAACTTTTGTACTGATGACCCCTTTCACATAGCAAGCCTCTGAGTGCGAGCCCCCTTATAAATTAAAAACACATTTTAATATATTTAACACCGTTATAAATGCTGGAGGCAAAGTGGGATTTGGGGTGGAGGCTGACAGCTCGCGATTCCCCCATGTAAAAACCTGGTGATCCCCTGACCCCCAGTTTGAGAACCCCTGCCTTATCTGACTTGTCACTCTAAGCTAGCAGGTTTTTGAAAGATTTACAGTAGTTCCCTACTATGCCAAACTGACTTTCAGAAAAAAGCAGACAGACCAAACTGAGATCAGTGCTTCACTACCTGGGAGAAGCTGTTTCAGAAACTACACCAAAGTTCCTGCTCTCAGTAGCAGGTGCAGACATCCTAGAAAGCACTGATATAACCATGTTGTAATGCTTGCTGTGTGAATGAATGCACCCAAGCAGTTCTCTCAGAGCCCGAGTTGCTGTGTGCATGCCTGAATTGTTGCAAAGGCAAGCAAAGCTACCAGATATTTTGTATAAAGCTTGACTGCACTAGTAGTTTTCTTGCTAAGTGTACATTCATCCTTGCTCTCACATTGGTGTTTTTTTTCCCCGTTTAAAATAAAAACTGTATTGCTCCAGCAATGACAACTGAAATATTATTTCCCTCCCTACATACTGACAGTGGGATTTATAAGGGCAGTCTAACAATCTTCTAGCAATATTGATGGTGAAGAGGTATTTCTCTTCAGAAATGAAAAACCTTTGTACCTTTTGCCAAAAGTTCTCCTTTTGGGCTAAACCACTGAGTGCTGAGGAGCAATGCTCTGTGTCACTTCACACCAGGGTTTTACGGTGGGGGCGCCCAGTGATTCTGTGGCTCTGCTGTCATAGGGAGGATTTCGATGCCCCCACTCCCTGCAAAGATCGACAGAAAGGTAATTTTACTGGGTTTTGCAAAGGTATACAGATTTAGCTCTTAATTACAACAGTTGGTGTTTTTACATGCAACTGTCACTAATGTGTTAGTGTAAAGCAGGGGTAGGAAACCTATGGCATGTGTGCCAAAGGCGGCACGCGAGCTGATTTTCAGTGGCACTCACACTGCCTGGGTCCTGGCCACCGGTCCAGGGGGCTCTGCATTTTAATTTAATTTTAAATGAAGCTTCTTAAACATTTTAAAAACCTTATTTACTTTACATACAACAATAGTTTAGTTATATATTATAGACGTATAGAAAGAGACCTTCTAAAAACGTTAAAATGTATTACTGGCACGTGAAACCTTAAATTAGAGTGAATAAATGAAGACTTGGCACACCACTTCTGAAAGGTTGCCGATCCCTGGTGTAAAGAATAAAAGTTAGCAAAGAAACTAATTTAAATATAATTTGTTATACAATATAAATACATATATACAATATATTTTATATATTTTCAGATTAAACATTCACAAGGATAATCCCCCACACGCTTGTTGGAATGTCATTTTCATAGAGACAAGGTGGGTGAGGTAATATCTTTTATGGGACCAACTTCTGTTGGTGAAAGATGCAAGCTTTCGAGCCACACAGAGCTCTTCTTCTGGTCTGGGAAAGGTACTTCCAGTGTCACAGCTAAATACAAGGTGGAACGATCAGATCGTTTAGCATAAGTAGTTAGCACACATTCTAAGGGACCATTCAAGGTGAAGTAGCATGTTAACATCTCTGCTGTCATAGGACAAAAAGAGGGAGTTAATGAGTTACAGCTTGTTGTAATAAGCCATAAATCCAGTGTTTCTGTTCAGTCCATGATTTCTAGTAGAGTTATGAATTTAAGCTCCCAGGCTTGTCTTTTGAAAGTGTTGTGCAGGTTTCCTTTGAGGAGGAGGACTGTATTAGGTGTTAATGGGTCACTCTGTCTTGCATGGTCCCTGAGAATGTGTTTAACTATGCAGGCTAAACAATCTGTTCCATCTTGCAGTTAGCTGTACATTGGGAGTACCTGAAGGAGAGCTCTGTGTGACTTGAAAGCTTGTCTCTCTCACCAACAGAATTTAGTCCAATAAAAGATATTGTCTCACTCATCTTGTCTCTCTAATATCCTGGGACTGACATGGCTACAACTACACTGCATGTATTCTCATAAACATTTTAAATTCATGAATTTATTTGCACGTGTTGAAGTACCATGTTTCCATGTAATAGACATAGGGTTCCAGCTACACCTCTTGCAGATGGGATTTAAAGCCAAGAAATGTCCACAACCAAGTCTAGTTTTAGAACTTTGCAGCTCATTTAAGTGTAGTACAGCAATCTAAGGATCTAGATGCAGAGGTGTATGCAAATTTTCCCTGCTAAATTTCTCAGTCATTCAATCAGTTACCAGATATTTACCAGTAACTACAGACACTTGTGCATGTTCCTGAAGCACTAAAACATAGGCCTTGGCTACACTCGGGACTTCCCAGCGCTGCCGCGGCAGCGCTGGGAAGCGCAAGTGTAGTCGTGCCGCCAGCGCTGCGAGAGCTCTCTCGCAGCGCTGTATGTACTCCACCTCTCCGAGGGGAATAGCTTGGAGTGCTGCGAGCGAGCGTGCAGCACTGCAGGCTCTGATTACACTGGCGCTTTACAGCGCTGTACTCGCTGCGCTCGGGGGAGGGGGGGCGTTTTCACACCCCTGAGCGCAGCAAGTTGCAGCGCTGTACAGCGCCAGTGTAGCCAAGGCCCTAGACTTGAATAAGGTTGTTATGCAAAAATTCTCCATTAAACAATTTTAAACTTTTCCTCTTCTCAAAATGAAGCCTAGAAAGCAAACAAATGAACTAATAGTGTTCTGAAATATTACACCTCTACCCTGATATAACACAGCCTGATATAACATGAATTCGGATATAATGCGGTAAAGCAGCGCTCCAGGGGGCCGGGGCTGCGCACTCCGGCGGATGAAAGCAAGTTCGATATAACCCGGTTTCACCTATAACGCGGTAAGATTTTTTTGGCTCCCGAGGACAGCGTTATATCGGGGTAGAGGTGTATTTTAAAATATAGCTTGAAAAAAAACCTTCATGGATTTATTTTTGGATCTCAGGGAAGGAACAGGCAAAAACTTTAGGATGCTATTAATAGTTAAGTATTTATTTTTTAAAAGAACAAACTTTTTTTGTGAACATTTGGTTTGTTTAAACTTTCCTTCAGTTGTAATGACAACACAGTGCTATTTATTGGCCACTCCATGAAATGGATTGCTTCCATTTTAGGGGACTTCCCCCAACCTTAATGGTAGTCATCTTCATCTGTTACCATTGCATTTTTTAAGGAGCATTGCTTTGTAAATTATATTGTAATGTATAATTCATTTTGAGATTATACGAATGACACAGATTGTAACCTCTTTGGGGCAGGGACACACCTTTTTTGGGCAGGGGAGGTGGTGTACAGTGCCTAGCACAATGGGGTTCTGGTCCATGACTGGTCTCCTAGGCCAGTGGTGTACACACTCTTGGGGGTACGCAGAGGTCTTCAAGAGGGTACATCAACTCCTCTAGATACTTGCCTTGTTTTACAACAGGCTACGTAAAAAGCACTAGCGAATCAGTACACACTAAAATTTCATAAATTACTTGGTTTATACTGCTTTATATACTGTACACTGAAATGTAAATACAATATTTATATTCCAATTGATTTTTTATAATTATATGGTAAAAATGAGAAAGTAAGCAATTTTTCAGTAATAATGTGCTGTGACACTTTTGTATTTTTATGTCTGATTTTGTAAGCAAGTAGTTTGTAAGTGAAGTGAAACTTGGGGGTATGCAAGACAAATCAGATTCCTGCAGGGGGTACAGTAATCTGGAAAGATTGAGAGCCACTATCCTAGGTGGTACCACGGTACATATAACTTATTGTAATATAAATACCCCCCCAAAAAAGTGTAGTACTAATTTCATGACAATGTTATACAGATTTAAAACGTCTGATGTTTCCTTGTATAAAAAAAGACGTTCAAAACAATAATCAACCATACATTTCAGTGTCCTTCAGGATATGCCCCAGGTCTGTACCTCTCTATCTTTAAACCATACGTGGACAACGTTTTCCAAGCACTGTCACACTGATCACATAATTCAGGACCCTAAAAAATGTACACCTTTAAGAAGGTGGAATTGAAGGGAGATGTTTATTTCAAAACAATGTGATTTAAACTTGCTGTAAAAGTATGTAAATCTCCAATTTTAAAAAACTGTTATTAAATATAAGGATTACTAAAACAGGAAGCTCCTATCTTGCTGATTTGAAAATGTAATTTGTGACAAATGAAGCATACCTCAGCTTTTGAATGCCTGACATAGGCTGGAAACTTTCACTGTTGTTTTAGGGTAAAGTTCTATTACTTATTAGAAAATTTGTTTTTTGGCAGTATTAGTGTAAAATACTACTGACATCTTCCACACAATTTTTCTAGTAAGTAAACCTTCCTTCAAAACCGTGGCAGGTCTTCAGCCATTTCCATGTGACCATCTGTTTCTCAGCTCTTTTTTTGGTCACAAATGATATCAATATACCTACTTCCCAGGAGGAAGTCCAGTAGTAAAATGGCAGCCCTCATTGAGACATTGCAGACCCTTTCTCAGTAATGAAGGTTCTAAAAAAAGATAGTTTTTTTTTTTTTTTTTAAATAATTTGGGGAACACTGTCAGAAATATAGTGAGTGTGCAATTCAGTGAACGTTACAACACAATGAGTTAGTTTCTGCTCTCAGCTACACTGGTTATGCATATTGCATATCTGGACAAACATCAGTGTAGTTACTCTGGCTTTATGTCAGTAACTGAGCAGAATTGGATTGTACATGTAAAATATATCAAAATATAAATGCAAACTCATTGTTACCTGATACTTGTGAGTAATGTTTTTGTGTAGGTTTGAATCCTCAAACACTAACCAAAAACTCCACATTTCATTTTGGAACTACTATTTATTACAAGATTTGAAGATACTATATATAGAAGGAATTATAGAATGGAATTTGCCTAAGTCAACTAGCCTTTTAATTGGACTTTGCTGAATAGTTATATGGATTCACTTTTTTCTCTTTTTGTATAGTACAAACAAAACCCAGAAATGTTCAAACAGACAGCTCGACTTTGGGCACATGTGTATGCTGGAGCACCAGTTTCTAGTCCAGAATACACCAAAAAGATAGAAAACCTTTGTGCTATGGGCTTTGATAGGGTAAGTATGTGTGTATATATGTGTACTTTTTTTCTTTTCTTTTTTTTTTCTTTACAAGTTAGGAGCCAGGGCAGCCATATATGTAATATGAGCTATAGTTCAAATTATTATAAAAGGTTTGTTACTTTCATAGCCATCAATAAATCTGATCACTTTATTTTGCTGACTGTTGTTGTTGTCCTTGGTGACGATTGGATGTTTAACATACTTTATTAGTACATAAGACATTGTAATTTAGTAATTTTCATTTTATAATTAAATGAATAGATTTTTCTAAGCTTTTAATGGTAAAAATTTTCAGTTGAGACTGTAACGACTGGTAATTTAGCAAATATAAACCTTGATAAATGTGTAAAGTCTTCAGTCTGACCTTCAGTGCTACAGCTGGGTTTATGTGAAGAGCAATTTCACACCCTGAAAAATCTCACTTCCTTTATTTTGTCTTCACAGAATGCAGTAATAGTGGCCTTGTCTTCAAAATCATGGGATGTAGAGACTGCAACAGAATTACTTCTGAGTAACTGAGCCATGTAAAGAGCTGCTTCTGTAGTCCAGCTTTCCCTTTCTGAGGAGCATCACCATCTGTTATTTTTAGGATTCTATATAGATTCTCTTTTAAAACTGGCACTCTTGCCTGACGATGCTATCTAAGCACTATTGGAGACTGAAAAACCGCTCTGTAAATAAAGCTAATTAAACGTCTGTGTAAATTTAAAAGGGGAAATACTTTAATTTTTTCTTACTAAATATTGTAAAAATTCTTTGAGCTCAGCTAAAACAGCGGGGGGGAAAACATGCCTACTTTAGTGTTTAGCAGTGTGACCAAGCCTAGCAGGAATTTGCTTCAGGATTTTGATTTAATTATTCGGATAACATTTTTGAGTGTCAAAGTCATCAAAATTGTTGGTGTCACTCATCACAGCTATCTTACTGTTTTTAACATGGATCCTATGTGCCTGTGGATTGACCTATATTTGCATGCTTGTACTTTACTAGACATTTTAGATAGGGTAGCTGAAGAGAGCACCATTTAAGTACTTGAATGTTCTTGTTAACTTTTTTCCTGAAAACCGTTTCAAGATTTACCCAAAGTTCAAAATGGTGACCTGTTCAGAACCTCTTTCTTAGTCAGGTGACTGGGAAATCTGCTTATCTGCCCTCCCCAACAACACAAACCTAAAATATCATTCTGGATTCCTTTCCATAATCTGTGGGTCTGGGTGCCATTAACAGCTTAGTTGCTTAGTTGCCACTTTAAATAGTATATTTTGAATAACCAGTAAATGTGTTTAACCATCATACTTGCTACACAATCATATAAAGGTTTGGTATGTTTGGACATAGCACAAAAAAGTGGCGCTGCTTTTTTTGTGTGTGTGTGTAATATAGAAGTCAGAACTCCTTCAATAAATTTGGATAATATGAATTCACTGGATTTGGGGGAAGAACAACTGATTCTCTAGTATACTGAGAATTAAAAAAAAAAAAAAAACTATTGAAATTTTTTTCTTCGAGTACTTGCTATGATGCAATCAGCTGTTTTTTGCAACAGCTTTCTAGCTTTATTTTGAGCTTCAGTATAAGGATTGCTTACCAGGTACTTTAAAAATTCACTCGTTTGCATTTTTCCCTAGTTGATACATGGAGGCTGTGTTGGTATTTTTACTGTACATACTTCAAATGCACATAGAAGTAGAAGTGTGTTCTCAGTTTAACTTTCTTTTGGATTGATGTTTCTGATAAACGAAAACTGAAATTACCTTCTCTTGTACATACTCAGTCTTTCTATTCGTATTAAAATTACATTTCATCCTGAGTTTAAAAGCTTGAAAATTATTAGTTTGCAACTTCAAACACTAGTACATCCATCTAAAGAAAGTTGTAATGTCTTTATGGATACAGTTGGATACTTCTGAAAATGCATCAGACATGAAACTTTCAGCTAAAATAGAGAGAAAAGAAACTGAGTAGAGACTGGGGATTGTGGATGATAGTGTACCATAAAAGGCGGCTTTTCCGTGACTATCTTCTCTTAAGCAATAGTCTAACAAGAGTACATTCATTTTGCTTGAACTATAAAATGAGCTGTAAGTGTCATACTTCATAGAAGATCAGGTTTGTAAATGATACTGGAAGCAACGGGGAATATTAATAAACTGTTTGTTAAATATCTGGAGCAAAGTAGACGGGGGAACAGAACTAGAAAATAGAGATGGAAAAGACCTAACTAATGCAGGGTTACTCCCTGCAGTATTCTATCTGTGTTCATACTTTAAAAATACTTGCAGGACACAGACAGTAAATTTTTAATTCATATCAGTGCAATACTAAACCCAGTTGCTATAGTCTTTCTGTACTGCTTTCTAAGGTTTTATTCATTGATCATATTTCTTGAATTTTCTTGCAGTAGTGTAAGTCATTTTCAGAGATGCCAAAGGAAACAAGATTTTTTTGTCTTTCCTTGATATTTATTTATTTTTGTTAACAATTAAAAAGCTGCTACTGCTCAACTGGTTTGTTAGGTAATAGCTAGAAACAGTAGAAAACTATGGCAATTTTGCCATTTGTGTTAAAATCTCAAGTTACTGTCTTTTTCTGTTATGTAGTTTGATAAGAACATTTTGATCATATCATTTACATGTTTTTACCCTGGTGGTAATTGTAAATGGCTGACTTCTTTCCCTTGTTCTTTGCTGCTATTTATTTATCAAAGGGAGGAACTTGGAAATCATTAGGGGACATAAAACTTAATAATTATAGGTTCTGGACCTGTCATTTTGATTATAGGATTAGTCTCTTAGAGACAACTGTGAGCACATCTCAAATGATAACCAGAGCAAAGTTTTCCAAGCATATAAGGGGATGGGAGGGGGTGGTGAGAGAAGAAAAAAGGGGGGATTGCTTTACTTCATCACTGAAACAATTCCCCATCCTGGATTTTCTCCTGCTATTTCCTTCACCCAGTACCTCATTTTCTTTGTGGTATTGCAAAACTGTCGTCCTAATACAGTTCTGTTCAGATGCCAGTGTGTCCTTTCTTTCCACTCTCCCCTCCCATGGAATTAGTAACTAAGGTACTTGACTCAGTGCCAGCTCAGATGCTGGTAGCAAGGCAGTGTCTCGAGCTGGATGTGGAAGGAGAACTGACCCAATATTAAGCAGACATTCATAACTTGAGGTCCCTATGAATTTGAATCCTTTGTAAGGAACATTTTTCTATTCTTTGGTAACTATCAGAGTTGAATATAAGGTTATGTTGTACCAGATTAGTGTAACTGCAGCCAGGGCTGAACCCTAGGAATCTCTTACTGTTTGGGTGTTTAACATAGTGACTTTGTAAAGACTAAATTGTAGTTCAGTTTTTTATGACTGAACATCTCTATATTCAGGGCCCTGTGCATTCATGACTGTGGCATTGCTATACAATCTACTCCTGCTGCAGATTTGTGCAGCACATTTACACTTAGTTTAAAAACATCTAGGCATTATGGCTACAAATAGTTTCCAAATGTAAATTGATGCTTTGTTGTCTTCCTTAGTTTGCAAGCAGACAGCTTAAAACAATAACTGTGAAGTCTGAACAGTCCCATTTATCTCAATAGGTATTAATGCTGTAACTTAGTGACTATCTAAATGTCAGCTAAATTTCACTGATGAACATTTTAGCAACAATATCTAGTTAATGTGGTTTATCAGCTGTTCTTGGATATTGTTGTTGGTGAACAAGAAATTCCAGTCTCCTCTTGCCCCTCACAAATTTTAAAATAGCTTCTGACCTTATTTGGAGGCAAAGAAAAGTTGCCTTTCCTATTGCCAATAGCTTCAACTCCCTCATGGGTGCCAAAAGTTCCATTTGTATCCCATCTAGTTGCCAAAAACTCGACAACTTCTAAGTTCTCAATATGACAAACTGATATATATTGGGAAATTAAAACTTATGGACAATATAAAATTGATTTAATATAAAAGGGACACTACTGATGTTACACCACATTTAAGTAAAAGGCTCCATTTTCTGATTTACCTGAATTTGCCACAAATTTCCAGTCCCAGAGTACCGCCCAAACTAGGGGCCTTATAGCAGAATTTAGGTCCAGCTTGTCACAGAGTACATGGGGCCTTGACTATAATCAGTCAGGCAGTATTTATTTATGGAATTAGGTACTACAAATTTTGTTGAACATAAGTTTTTTCCCCCCTGATTTTCATTGTATTTAACTTTTTTCTTTCAAGTAAATTAGGATTGGGAACACTGATGTATGCATTTGGGGTCTGAAGGAGAAATTAATTAGCCAAAAAGAGACTTATCTTGAAACAGCAGATCTACATTATGTGATGTGGATAATGGAAACACTTAAACTATGCAAAATTAACCTTCATAAAACAGCTGGAAGTCAGGCCTGGCACGTGAGAGAGTACAGATCACTTATTTAACGGAAAACAAATGTGATTTCAAATAAAAGCTCTTGTTTACTGTGGTGGCTGTATACCATTAATGTGAAGAGGTCAGTTTTCAGAGCAAGGGGAGGCTTCACTGTGTGCATGCCCACTGCTTGCTTCCCATGGAAGCAACAAACAGAGCCTGGCTTATTGTTGGAGACAGGCCCAGGAGGGGCTAATGTTAGATAAAATATTTTAGCAGTGAAAGTAAGTTTTAACACCTGTTCAAGGGGGACAAATGGGACCAGGAGTACTCTTGCTATATTTTGAATAGCTAGGTGGTTGTGATGTTAGAGTGGAAGGGCTTCTTTACACAGACATTTAGTTCTCAGCAAGCTGGGGTATAAAGCTATCCCGTACTAACAGTTCCTTACTGTGCTTTGAGTTACTTCAGTTTCAAAGCAGCATAGCTCCAAGTACCGTAAGGAACTGTTAGTACAGGATATACTTTATATCCCAGCTTGCTGAGAACTAAATGTTTGTGTAGAGAAAGCCAAACACGCTTAATGGATGTGCTCATGGATGGTTTTGTAGAACATGTGAGAGCAGAGGATAGTTAAGAATTTTCATTTTTTCCTTGCTTTTTACTGCAGCACAATAGTAAAACATGAAGTAAAGCTTTTCTGGGAAGAGCATGTAGATGTTTTCACTGTTAATAGCCTAATTTTCCAACTGTTGCTTTTGGTGACAGAAAAGGGTTTATTATTTGTCTGTCTTCAATTATGTTTAATATGGATCAGCAATCTATTTCAGTAAAAACATATACTATGATCTTCCCACTTTTACTGTTACAGCTTCATCAGCTGATATATCATTAGATGTGCAAGGTATGTGTTGCTTCTCATTTGGTTATTTCAACTATAATGCTCTGTAGGCAACCTCAGCAACTTTACTTTTCAGATTTGTTACCAATGGACCAATTGTTGCAAATCATTTGCACTGTACTGTGATGTTCCCTCTTCTTACTCTTACCTGCTGGTGGGCAGCATAAAAAATAGCTAGCCAATGGCTTATGAGGCTGAACCATTCACTGAAACCGTAAGTTGAAATACCTAACTCTTAGATGAGGAAATGTACTATGAAAGTGCTGTATTATCCCTCTTACCATTTGCAACAGCTGCTCGTGCTGAAGGAGGCTGTTATCATAGGAATGCTGATTTCAACTGTTGAAGAATCCCACTTGTCAGATACCTTTTCCATCTCAAATTTTGATTTTTTTTTCTAAAGTTAACAAAGAATACTGGAGGAGGTTTGTTACTGAGCATTTAACTTCCTGTAAAGGCTGAGTGGAAATGGGCTGGAATGAAGCATCAGTGTTTTTTGTCTTGAGAATAAAAACTACACAACACTTTTGTACACAAATGATTTTTTAAATAAATACACATTTTAAAAGATGTTGATTTTCACTGGGAATGCTTAACAATAAATGCATGTTTCCCTGAAAAGAGTTTTCATCTGATTTTCTGGTAACACTTCTTCCTCAATCTGAGATGGACTGGGAGGCAGTGCACCACGTAAAGAGGGAGAATGAAGTTCAAGGTAACTTTGATGTTGAACAAGAAATGTGTAAGCTTTTAAGAAAGATAAGTCTGTGTAGGGAGGTGAAACCACGATCAGGAAAAATGCATGTACACTCCAGGTAGGACCTGATGAAGCCTAGAATACTATAGCTGTGGGTAATTAAGTTTTTGACTTTCCTGCAACCATTCCATTAAAAACAGTGATGGTACATTGTTCTGGAGGAACGATATAGCTAACTTGTCAAAAAAAAAAATTTCTGGGCTTTTTTCAACAGATTACTACTAATCCATGCTTTAGTTGTACATCATCTTATAGGTGGGTTGTTCAGTTTGGGTAAGCTGTATTCAGTTCTGTACATGGAAAAATGTGACAGGCCCTCCACTTGCTAAAACCATCCTCTACCTGTGGATGTTAAAGAGATGAAGGGCTGGCTGCTTCATCTTTCAGCTGTATGAAAGATCTGATCGATCTTTTATTAGATTTTTACTTTTCCAGTAAAAAAGTATAATAAAACTATAACCAGTTACATAAGAGTTAATTCACAATGCTACCAAGGAGTAAAACAGCCAGCCAGTCACAAACATAAAATAGAGCTCTTCCCCTCCCACTAAGTCAGTTCTGCATCACTGGTATACAAAGGCTAACCTAGTACTAATGAACTCATGTATCTTGATTGTTCACATAGGTTCCTCTGTCCGTCAGCTGCCTGTTCCTTTGTTTTTGTTATAGCACCAAAGGTTAAGATGAACAGGCGGAGATGGAATGGGTTTGATCTTGTAAATTATTTCAAGATTCTGCACCAAGGGCTTGAGTTACTGTAGTGCCAGATTGGTAAAGTAATAGTCTAGGAGTGTAATTCAGGTATTTAGTGCAAAGAAGGTGGCTATATTGTCATATTTGGGTGACTGAACAGGGTAGTAAAGCTAGCATGGAAGGGAAGAGTTTTGGTCCTTGTTGAGTGAAGTGTTTAATGTTCATATGTTACACATCCAATCACAGAGGTAAATGTACAAGTTGCTGGTATTTAGCCATAGCTCTTGCCAAATGTGCTGTAAAGCACACTTCCAGGGTCACTCTAATGCAAGATGCATCTTCTCACTATTGGAGCTGGATTAAGTCATCTTTCATCCATTGGCTGTGCCTATAGAGGATGATGGCATTGTTATGCAGAGAGGTATAAGGATAAGGGGACACTATGACACCTTCCCCCTTGAAGGAGCAAACAGAACCCATCCCAGCCATGTTGGAGGAAGAACAAGGGTAACATTTTGAAAATCACCTCAGAAATACAGGATCTAAAGTACATTTTCAAAAACAAAAGAGGCACTTAAGAGTCTGAAAGGCAATGGGACTTGAACTTTTGAAAAACTTATTCCAAGCCATTCTCATACAGCGACCTCTCTCCCCCATCACTTCCAGCTAGACCAGGGGTGGGCAAACTTATTGGCCTGAGGGCCACATCAGGGTTCCAAAACTGTATAGAGGGCCAGATAGGGAAGGCTGTGCCTCCCCTGACCTATCCAACCTCCCTCTCCTTGACTGCCCATCCAACCCCTCTTCCCATGCTGCTCAGAGCACCAGGACTCGCAGCCATGCACTCTAGAGCACAGTGAGCTGAGGGGGAGTGGAGACAGCAGGGGCTAGCCTCCCCAACCAGGAGCTCAAGGGCCAGGCAGGACGGTCCCAGGGGCCGGATGTGGCCCATAGGCTGTAGTTTGCCCACCTCTGAGCTAGACCAATAATTTCCATTTAGGACACCATTTCCAAGCCAAGTACTGGTACAGGCATTATGTACGGAAGCCTGTTCAAGTCAAAGTGAGTGATTAGACCCGAAGTTTGTTGGAGATAGGAGAAGGATATTCTTTGTGCCTGTCCTTTTTATTGTGCAGCATACTGGAAATTGGCTCTGACAGAGCACATGGATGCTATAGAACAAAAGAACGGCCATACTGAGTCAGACCAAAGGTCCATCTAGCCCAGTATCCTGTCTTCTGACAGTGGCCAATGCCAGATGTCTCAGAGGGAATGAACATGTAATCATCAGGTGATCCATCCCCTAGCCCTCATTTCCAGCTTCTGGCAACAGAGGCTTGGGCCACCATCCCTGTCCATATACATATACTGGTTGTTCCTCACAGATCCACAGCAAACATGGTCAACAACCTGCTATTGTCATTTGCCTCTGCTGCTGGTCTGCTCCACATTGGCTGCTCTTTGGTCCTCAGAAGGTTATGCCCATCCTCAATGAGAATTACAAGAACAAAGCTGTATTTAATTTACTGAAGTAGGCCACAGCTACACCCTCATTGTCCTAGCTAGAAAGTCTCTCAATACACTGCTGCCGGTGATCATCAGTCTGTTCAAATAAATTGGGTATTGAGGTTTTTATATAAGATCATACACAAATATTATCCCCATAAGTTATACTTACTGCTTTTGAATGTAAACTGGAAAATGTAGAAATGTTGAACTTTGTACCTATACAATAGTCATGGCAAAATGATGGCTCGTTATAAAGTAGAAATGTAAAAAATATCAAACCCCTACTGGAGGTTAAGCTGTTGATGAACTACAGAATATAGCAAACAATAGAAAGGATAACACCAACTATCATATGGAAACAAATGTCAAATTTTGAAAAGGATCACATTCTGTTATAAAAATCAATGCGTCTACTCTATCAAAGCACTTCAAAATATACCCAAAGATTACTAAGGGAAAGTTACTCACAAGTAATTTTGTTTGCCAGAGTCCTCTCTTCTCCCAGCAGTCTGGCTTCACTGACCAGAAGCAAAGAGGCAAAAAAACATTTACCAAGCCTAATCTATAAACACTGATCCTCCCATTCTAATACAGAATAATAATAGAAAAGAGAACAAATGCGAAGCTAAAAGCCTGAAGTGGAGGATGGATGAGGACTATGAGAGAATCATTACCAGTGAGTAATCTTCTAGTGTGATACATCCCTCTTCATCCATCCATCCCCTGTAATTACAGGTAGTGAATGGGGCATGAGCCAAACAAGATGGGCTTACCTTACCTTTGCACTGGGATCACTTCTCAGTCAAACAATGTCAACAGATCAGGATGGATCCAACTGGTAATGCCATATTGAAAGTGTGAAAAGATAACTGGGGGCTATCAAATTAAGTTTGTGTTCTGTGCCCTGAAGTTGGCCTGCCTCACAGAAAATGGATGTAGCGGTTTTGCCAGGTCGTAGACCAATGGGGCACTAATCTAAACTTCTGTAGTCATGGTGGTCTTTGTTACACACTTTAAAGCAAACAAACGTAACTTTTTGAAAACTCCAAATGTGAGAGAAAATTTCATAACTCAACTGAATCCAGGCAGAGACAGTTCCTGTGCTGTAAGAGAGACTGGAACACAGAGTGAAAGAAACAACAGGTTAAATAATATGAAACTCCAATTGCATCGCTGGAATAAAACTCAAGGAGGCATCAACTAACCAACTTTGTCTTGGAAAAAAAACCCCAAAACAAATGACAAAACCAAAACTCCCAGAGGTAAGGGGCATTAGCAGTTCCTGCACTCTCCAAGCTATTGTACCTGTTCTTGGAAAAAATCTATTTTAAGATAACTTACTGTCTCTTGACAAGTGAGGGTACCTAGAGGTGGGTAGGGTGGTTCCCAAATTCTAGACTGCATCCCTGGGACAATGCCTTTGCCCCTGACTAAACCCAACCCCCTCCCCCTGCCCAGTGGAGGCAGGAGTTAACCCCTGGAATGGATACTGCCATCAACAACAAAGCAACAACTATATCAGAGCAGGGGCAAGACCTCAGTCAGCATGAGGGCTGATTCCAGGAGGAGAGCCCTAATGGCAGTTATACATACCATAGTACAGCGTACCTAGTGTCTAAATATACAGCTGAATGCTCCATGACGTGGGAATCCAACCTCCAGTCTCTCAGTCCTGGACAAAGGTACTTTCCATCTCCTTTGCCATAGTCTCTGCTGTGAGCTCAGAGTGATGAGTCCTTGTTGCTGGGTTAGTCTCAGCTTCCCAGTTGTGTGCTGTGGCTCCAATCCATACTGTTCTCTACCCATTGCTTTTCCTCTTGTAGCACAAAGTGAAACTCCACACAGCCCCAATAGCTTTTTCCAGCCATCATCCCTCTGCCAACTGACTGGCCAAAAGCCAAGCAAGTGGTCACAGTCCAAGTCTTTGTTTTGGAGTGACATCCCTCCTCTCCAGTGGGAGTCAGCCTACCATGAGTTGCTTGTCTTTGTTCTGGAGTGACAGTCCTTCTCTCCACTGCAGAACATGCAGTCAATACTTGACCCAATAACTGGGAGGTGGGCTGGTGCTAGGACCCTAGGGGGAACATGCCCTCCCCACCTCTAGACAATCAGGGCTTTTCAGGAAGGCGCTTCACAGATCCTATCTAAGGTAGTTTGTAGTTTCAGAAGCTAGGAGGAGGTTCTACTTGCCCTTGGAAACAAAGGATAGCTCCAACTTGATGCATCTTTGCTTGGTGTTCAGGTCTCTGCAAAAGAAGGGAACAAAGAATTACTTGAACATTGGTTTCCAGTCCTCTTTCTCTACTTTTGACTCATAACAATGTAGGGCTGGAAGGGACCTCGACCACTGCACTGAGGCAGGACAAAGTAAACCTAGACCATCCCAGACAGGTGTTTGTCTAATTATTCTTAAAAACCTCCAATGACAGGAATGCTACGACCTCCCTTGGAAGCCTATTCTAGAAGTTAACTACCGTTATAGTTAGAAAGTTTTTCTAGTATCTGACCTAAATCTCCCTTGCTGCAGATTAAGCCCATTACTTCTTGTCAGACCTTTAGTGGATATGGAGAACAATTGATCACAATCCTCTTTATAACAGCCTTTAATACATTTGAAGACTTATCAGGTCCTCCCTAAGTCTTATTTTCTCAAGACTAAACATGCCCAGTTTTTTTAACCTTTCCTCATAGGTCAGGTTTTCTAAACCTTTTATCATTTTTATTGCTTTCCTCTGAACTCTCCAATTTATTCATGTTTCTTCATCCGTAGTGCACAAAATTAGACACAATATTCCAGTATTGTCAGAGCCCAATAAAGCAGGACAATTACCTCCCATATCTTACATGCGACACTCCTGCTTATACACCCCAGAATTCTACTAGCCTTTTTTGCAACGGCATCACTCTGTTGATTCACGTTCAATTTGTGATGTTATAACTCCCATATCCTGTTAGCAGTACTACCACCTAGCCAGTTATTCCTGATTTTGTTGTTGTGCATTTGATTTTTCCTTCCTCTATGCAAAGTACTACACTTGTGTTTACTGAGTACCATCTCTTCCCTTTCAGACCAATTCTCTAATTTGTCAAGGTCATTTTGAATTCTAAACCTGTCCCTTCCAAAGTGCTTGCAACCTCTAGACTCCATTATCCAAGACATTAATGAAAATATTGAATAGTACCAGACCCAGGCCCACTACATGCATCCATACCAGTTTGACAGCAAACCATTGATTACTCTTTGAGTACAGTCTTTCAACCAGTTTGCACCCATTTTATAGTAATTTAATCTAGACTGCATTTTCTGGACTGTGTCAAAAACCTTACTAAAAATCAAGATATATTATGGTTACTGCTTCCTCGCATCCACTTGGCTAGTAATCCTGTCAAAGAAGTAAATTAGGTTGGTTTGGCATGATTTGTTCGTGACAAGTCCATTGCTGGCTATTACTTATTACCTCGTTACCGTGTAGATTCTTAGAAATAGATTGTTTAATAATTTGTTCCAGTATCTTTCCAGGTATTGAAGGTAGGCTGACTGGTCTATAGATCCCCAGTCCTCTCGCCCCCTGCCAACTTTTAAAAATAGATACTATGTTTGCCCATCTCCAGTCCTCCATGAGTTCCTGAAGATAACTGCTATCAGTTCCAAGACTGCTTCAGCTAGTCCAGTAAGTATCATAAGATAATCATCAGACCCTATCAACTTGATAAAACCAGTTTATCTGAATACTTTTAACCTCTTCTTTCCCTATTTTGGCTTGCATTCCTTCCCCCTTGTTGTTACCATTAGCGCTGTCAATTAATCGCAGTTAACTCATGCGATTAACTAAAAAAATTAATTGTGATTAATTGCACTGTTAAATAGAATACCAATTGAAATTTATGAAATATTTTTGAATGTTTTTCTACATTTTCAAATATATTGATTTCAATTACAACACAGAATACAAAGCGTACAGTGCTCACTTTATATTATTTTTATTGCAAATATTTGCACTGTAAAAATGATAAACAAAAGAAATAGCATTTTTCAATTCACCTCATACAAGTACTGTAGTGCAATCTCTTTATCATGAAAGTGCAACTTACAAATGTAGAATTATGTACAAAAAAAACCTGCATTCAAAAATAAAACAATGTAAAATTTTAGAGCCTACAAGTCCAATCAGTCCTACTTCTTGTTCAGCCAATTATTCAGACAAACAAGTTTGTTTACATTTACAGAAGATAATTGCTGCCTGCTTCTTGTTTACAATATCACCTGAAAGTGAGAACAGGCGTTCGCATGGCACTGTTGTAGTCGGCGTTGCAAGATATTTATGTGCCAGATGCGCTAAAGATTCATTTGTCCCTTGATGCTTCAACCACCATTCCAGAGAACATGCGTTCATGCTGATGACGGATTCTGCTCAATAACAATCCAAAGCAGTGCGGACCGACATGTTCATTTTTATCATCATGAATGAGATGCCACCAGCAGAAGGTTGATTTTCTTTTTTGGTGGTTTGGATTCTGTAGTTTCTGCATCAGAGTGTTGCTCTTTTAAAACTTCTGAAAGCATGCTTAACACCTCGTCCCTCTCAGATTTTGGAAGGCACGTCGGATTCTTAAATCTTGGGTCGAGTGTTGTAGCTATCTTTAGAAATTTCACATTGGTATCTTCTTTGCATTTTGTCAAATTTGCAGTGAAAGTGTTCTTAAACAACATGTGAGACTGCTATAACATGAAATATATAGCAGAATGCGGGTAAAACCGAGCAGGAGACATACAATTCTCCCCCAAGGAGCTCAGTCACAAATTTAATTAATGCATTATTTTTTTTAATGAGCATCATCAGCATGGAAACATGTCCTCTGGAATGATGGCCGAAACATGAAGAGACATATGAATCTTTAGCGCATCTGGCATATAAATATTCGTATTCTGTGTTGTAATTGAAATCAATATATTTGAAAATGTAGAAAACATCCAAAATGTAAATAAATGGTATTCTATTATTTAACAGCATGATTAATCACGATTAATTTTTTTAATCACTTGACAGCCCTAGTTAACATTAATTGTGTTGATTCTCTGGTCACCATTAACCTTTTTAGTGATGGCTGAAGCAAAATAGGCATTGCGGACATGTCGGTCCGCACTGCTTTGGATTGTTACCTCAGCCTTCTTGATGTCATCCATTTATTAGCTCTCCTTCCCCTTTAAGTAGTGGACCTACACTTTCCTTTATCTTTCTCTTGCTCCTAATGTATTTAAAGGACCTCTTGTTATTGCCTTTTATGGCCCTTGATAGCTGTAACTCATTTTGTGCCTTAGCCTTTCTGACTTTGTCCTTATATACTTTGGCTATTCTTTTGTACTCCTCTTTAGCAATGCATCCAAGTTTCCACTTTTTGTAGGATTCCTTTTTCATTTTCAGGGTATTAAAGAGCTCTTGATGGAGACATACTGGCTTCTTACTTTTCTTCCTGGATTTCCTTTTCACTGGGCTTGTTTGCAGTTGTGTCTTTGTCTCCTTGAGATAATTGACTGAGACACCTTTCTTGAATCAGACAAGAAGAAAAATAAGAACAAGCCTCAAGAACCAAGAATGCACATGGGACCTCTTTGGAATGGTAATGGAAAAAGTATTGCAAGTATGGGAACAGCAAAAGAAATTGGCTGCGTCCTGCTGTGACAGTCAGCAATCATCTTGGAGAAAGCTTTGGTTATATACTTGCAATGCTCAGGTTCCTCTGAGAGGCTGAAAGAAATTATTGCAGACTTTGGCCCTCCTGGGGATACAGCAGGCTATGTCGTCTTCATCTTAAGGCAAAGCTGCAAAGGTAATTCACTGAAATGATAAAATAATTTTCTAAAATTTGCTACATTCTTACAGAGTGTCTTTGGCCTTGCAAACTGGCTTGCCATTGCGTCATCTTACAAATTACCAGTTTCCCTGAAGTACTTAGAAACTCCGCTGTTCATACTTGTATAGAATAAAGTTCTTAGGCAGTCGCCAACCAGGCTATATGGTGTAGGACTGTAATCCTAACGGACAGACTAGACAACTTTGACATAATGCATGGATGGGCAAAGTCCAAATCTACACTGTTGGGCTCTGTGAATGGGATGGAGGACTCCCTTTCCAAGGAAGACTTGAAGTAGGGAATAGGTTCCAGAAGCTACAAAGTGCAGACTGACCTGAATGAGGAGGCAGAAACAGGAACGAGAACAAGACTTCTCAGCCTGAAGTGCCCTTGTGAGAAGTCCAAAATTGAAATCCGTTTGAAATGCAGGGTCCAGCTACAGCAAAGGGCAGACTCCCTCCTCAAGCAGAGGGGAGGGGCTGAAATGAGGCTCAAAGTTGGAATCCTCCCCTTCCTCCATCTTACTCAAGAAGCTAAACTAAAGCTGAGGAAAAAGACAAAGGGGAAAGCAGCTATCCCCAGGAACTTAACTCCCTATGACCAAGAGACTGAGCACTGCTCATCGGACAATGTGTAACTGCTTGTGACAGGGAGTAAAGTGTTTTGTTTTATTAACATTTGTAGCGTGACCTACTGGAAAGGAAAAATGGGGGACACCAGGACCTAAAATGCAAGCTAGAATAGTTTAAAACTTGCAGAAGAGCCAGAAAGACACACACACTGTTCTTCTAAATGTATAGCAGGAAACTGGGCAGGAGGAGCTGGGGAAGACAGTAGTCAGAAGCTGTGCAGTGAAGCAGAGACAGAGTAGCTTCAGGGATAATACTGGTTTTCTTATTCAAATCAAATTCCTTGTTCATTGTTTTGAGACTAGGGACTTCGTTCCCCAGATAGAATCCTTGCAATTAGACTCATGGCACAGTAGCACCAGAGGTAATGTGCACCTGCAGAATTAGGTCATACACATACAGAGTGAGAGAGAGGGTGGACAGAGGAATTGTTCTAGAACCAGAGGGACAGTGGTGTATCTCCCTGCATAGCCTGCCTGAGAGCCCCTCACCTCAATAGATCCTTCTGGAATCTGATTTGAGTGAGAGACAGTACCATGCTACACAACCACAAAAGAAAACCAAGCCCTGTTCTATGTACTTCCCCTCTTTTGTTTTTGGAAGCACCATGCTTCCCCAGCTTAGGTTTCTGTACACTGAGCAGAATCTCTGTCCCTGCCCTGCAAGGGGGGGGGGGTGTATTTCTCACCATCATTAAGGCTGCTGCCCTACCTCTCTCAGCACACTTCTTCTGGTGCTGCATGATGTTGCTATGAACTGAATATGCTCTTGACCTACTGCAAACCAAAGAAAAATTACACATGGAGGCATGATCTTCAGAGAAAAAAGATAATTTGGAACAACCTCCTGTATTACTAGACTAACTCGATCAGCCCAGTAGCTGACTATAAAGTCTTCCCACTAGGTAAAAAGGCTCCTAGACCACCACATTTTCAAATGAGTTGATGTTGCCAGATAAAAATTTAAATTGACCTGTTTGTACTGCATGACTTTGGATAACTTTTAAGGCTCCAGATGATTGAAAGGAACAAATGAGGGAATGTTTCCTAGCCACCCACAAACCCTAAAGAATCAGCCAATTAGCAGATATCACCCACTTGGGGTTTAACCAGTTTCCTAAGATTCAATACATTAGTCAAATGTAAACACTTAGCTGTCTTACCTTAGGATTCCTGAAAACCACCACTGAAATCTAAAGCAACACCACGGTACAAAGGGAAATTACTACTTGTGACTTTAACCACAGACGCTAGCTCAAAACAACTTAACAATTTTTGCATTCTTAAGCTAGTCTGTTCAAACATTCAGTAGAGGACATAGAGGGGAACATGCACATGACAAATTTAACATTTTGTTTTTCTAAAAGTTGATCTATAAAGGGCTAAAATCCATACTGACACTGCCAAAATAAATAAGACCTTTCAAATGTTCAGGAATCTGCACATGTACAAACAAAACACAAAACAAAACCAATCCCAAATCAGCTTTGCATGATAACATCTGTTTTAGCCTTTGGTCAAGAAAGAGAAAAATTTACTTTTGAAAAGATTACATGTGTGCAAAAGAGGGAATTTTTTTGTGAGGGGGAGTAAAATAAAATAGGGTTTATGATGGGCTTTTTCTTTCAACTTTAACTCAGAATCACTACGGTGTTTTTTATCCAACTCAAGATACACAAAGTATTTCAAACATCACAAGAACTGCAACCACACTGAGTGAAATATGGCAGCTACTTCGTGCACACCAACACTATCAGTCATCTAATGAAGTATTAACATTACTAATGAGGTGAATTAGCAACAATCTGGCATAAAGTGAAAGTGGTTTTTGATACCTGTGGCAAAAGGTGTGAGATGGAAGTGTGTGCACATCTGCATTTGTAGATGCATGATATGGTTTCCTTTGGGACAGTGATACTCAGACCTCAGTGGTTCAGGAGCCAAATTAGCATTACCCAAAAGAGCCACGGTAGTGTGAATTCATTGTTTCATTCACACAGCAAAATGACTGACCAAATATTATTTTATCAACTACAGTTGGTTAACAATATAGTAAAAGCATCTTATTGGTTAATAATTTAGACTAGTTATTTAAATCACAGTGTTTTAATATGTGCTGCAAAGAGCCAGAGGAGACACGTTACAGAGCAACTTGTGGCTCTCAGGCCTCAATCTGAGCGTCACTTCTTTAGACGATGCAGCGTACATTGGGGAATCGAATCGGGCAAATATTAGAGTTTTTACTGATTAAGAATAAGGCTAGGTCTACACTACAGCGGGGGGTCGACCTAAGATACGCAACTTCAGCTACGTGAATACCGTAGCTGAAGTTGCGTATTTTAGGTCGACTTACCTGGCTGTGAGGACGGGGGAAAGTCGACCGCTGCCGCGCTGCCGTCGACTCCGCTGCCGCCTCTTGCCGCGGTGGATTTCCGGAGTCGACAGCAGAGCGATCAGGGATCGATTTTATCGCGTCTTCACTAGACGCGATAAGTCGATCCCAGAACATCGATTGCCTGCCGCCAGACCCTCCGGTAAGTGTAGATGTACCCTTAGATAATCAAATAGATCTTTCATAGGCAAGAGTCAAGTCTACACCTATATACAGACTAAGGCCTCTGAATCCCCACAGAATTAGAGCCCTAAATTCCCACCCACCCCCACTCGCAAAGCTTTTGAAAGGTCAGTTTTAATTGCAGAAGATCTTGAGGGAAGCAGTGGAATGACATTAAAAAGGCTTCTATATCCCATGGTCTCAAACGTCCCCTCAGATATAAAGAGCTATAGCTTTGTACAAAAGTTACAAAATCTATTAGCAGGTATGCCTATCAAATTGCCCCTTCTAAAGCACAGACCTGTTCAGTAGTACCAGGAGGAACTTGTGCTGAATATCCATTCCACACTGGAAAAAAAACACTGAGTCCATTCCACCAGTGAAAGAGTAGGAAAGGATTTTATTCCATGTATTTCTGACACCAAAGAAAGGAGATTTAAGACCCTGTCTGGGTTTCAGAGATTTCAGTCAGTACTTAGCCAATAAAAAGGTCAAAGTGGGAGCAATTCTGCTTCTTTGGAAGGGAAGTGACTGGCTGTTTTTTCTTCTGCATTCTGTAAGGTCTAGATTCCTGATTGGGTAACAGCATTATTTTTTGCTGTGTCCCTTTTTGTCTGTCATCTGCAGTTTAAAAAATGGTTTGTGATATCAACAGAGAATGTGAGTGAACTTGTTCTTCTATCTGGACAGTTGGCAGAGGAAAGAGTACAACTTGGAAAGGAGTGAAGGTTTTGCATAACTACCAAGTTTCGTGAAGCTCCATGTGACACTTTATGCATGTTATTTAAATGAGCTAGTTTGCATATTTTCCATATTGCCATATACCAATAAACTATCTTTTTAAAAATTGTGTGGATTAATGCTGTTGAAAGGTGTTGGCCTGAGAGCTGCAATGAATGAAGCCCTCTGTTTATCCACATGACAGCAGCAGGGTAAAGAATGATTACTTACCCAAGAGTAACTGTGGTTCTTTTAAATATTTGTTGTCTACATGAATTCCAATCCAGGTGTGTATGGCCAGCAGTGTCTGCTGGGGCAATACCTGCATCCCAGATGTCTTCACAAATCTCCATCTGAGGTCATAAAGGTGGAACGGGCCCAACTGTCCCTCAGTTCCTTCTCAATACAGAATCCCATTGGAGTAGGACTTGTAGCGGGAAGAAGGTCGGGTCGTGGAACCCATGTGGACAATACATCTTGAAGAACCAGTTATTATAAGGTAACCATTCTTTCTTCTGTGAGTGATTGTCCACATGGATTCTGCTCTTCGTGACTAACAAGCAGTTGTCTGTCTGCGTGGAGGTGGGTACTAGGAGTCCTACTTAAACAATGATTGCAGGACAGCCTTATTTCAGGAATAGGGACATTCTTCAAACAGGCAGCAGAGGCAGCTTGAGCTCTAGTGGAATGAACTTTAATGTGACTACATGGAACTAACCTGGCAAACTCCTCCTTACACAGCTGTCAATCTCTGTGAGGACACTGCCTGACCTTTAACCCTTTCAGCAAAGGTCACAAACAGTATAGGTGTGTTCCTCCATTTTTGTACCATTAAGGTAATTTAATAATGCTCTGACTGCATTGAGTGTGTTTAAAATTTAGCTTCCCCCTGGGGGTGAGAGGGGCTGGAGAAAAAAAATGGTAGTTGAATGAATTGGTTCATATGGAACTCAAACAATTCTGGGAAGTAACCTGGGATAAGGCTTGTCCATAAGTGTCCTAACGAATCACTATTTAAGGGGAACCTGCGATGAGGGACTGAATCTCCCCTACCCTTTGAGCTGATGTAAGTTACTACAAAGGCAGTCTTCATTGATATGTGGTATAGGGAACACGTTACATTGGGACCTCCTTGCACTCTCATTCAGGAGGTATTTGCTCCTAGATTCTCCTGGCTTGTTCACATATAATTCTGATGTGACAGTTCCACATTAACAGATTTTATGTCTGAACAGTTGCTAGAACAATTGCCCTGAGCTCTAATCTGTTGCTGCTGTAGGGGGATTTTTGTGATGACCATGGGCCCTGTAAAGATGTACTAAAATCTCTTGATGATGATGTTGTTACAAAAAGGTGCTTATCAGGGATGACTCCCACTTCCACCATGCCAGATTTTTTCCAACTTTTCTTGTTAGAGAGCAGTAATGTCTCTAGATTTCTCTGCGGCAGTTCCTATTAAAAGATCGGGAATTTCTGTATAGGCTTGCAGGGGGTATTTGCACAGCAATCACATCCTGTGGGGTACCCATATAATCAATGAATAACCCATCAAGTCCTGACTCTGGTGCTCTCTCTCGGGAGAGGAAGCCTGCCTTTGTAAATTATTTTTACTGCTCCCATGTGTTATGGGGACTAAACAAGTATGAAGCTGCTTATTTTGTGACTTACTATGAAGCTGTGATTTGACAGTGCGCAGACTAGTTCCTCATTGAACTTGCCTTCTCAGGATGTCATTACGTATTAGAAACAGCCAAGTCTCCCTTGTCTTGTGGCATGCCATCAGTATCTTGGGTGGATTCTTGTGATGGTTGTACTTGAGAAGCAGGTGAGACCAGGAGGAATACCTCTCACTTCTGCCATAAAAATGCTCTGGACCTTTATTGGTCATATCTTTGGGAGAAAATTTCCTCTCCTCAGCTATGAAAGTGTCTTTAATACAGGTTGCTGTGGTAGCATCCTCCTTCAACACCAAGACAGACAGCTTTGTTCCTTTGAAAGGTATAAAACTTAACATATTGCCTATTGAGGTGACTGCTTTACAAAGCACTTAAAACCTCAGGACTGTCACCCAAAGAGATATGGCAGAGGAAAATAACAGGGTCAAGAATCAAGACCTGATTACGGATGCTACAGACCAACCACCTGGATTTACCATGCCATGTAAGATATGGATCACAGCGAACTGCATTAGGACCTCACACAGGTGTTGCAATTACTACATAAAAGGAAAATGAACGATAGCCAGATATGCGAATGTGGAGAAGACATCCAAACCATGGAACATCTAGTGAACTGCTGCCCTCTAAGATCATTCTCCAGAGGGACAGCCTTGATTAATTCTATGTCACTGGAAGCCACAGAGTGGACATCAACCTTTAATATTGCCATTCAAGTTGCCATATGAAAGAAGAGGACAAATGCCACAAAAGGGTGTACTCTTCAATTCCTTGGTGGAAGTTGTGGTCAATAAGTACCACTTACAGAGTTTGACCTCTTCACTTCCCATAGGAATTTCTAAAGAACTATGATTCTACATGTGTTCGTGGAAAAAAACTTTGAGTCTGCTGGGTGGGAAGTCAGACACAGGAATTTTCCAGTCCCCTTAGAAAATGTGTGATACACACACTGGTAAACTGCCACTTACCACTCCCCTCCACCCACCCCTTCCCCTAAAAAAGGTGAGTGAGAAGGAATGAGAAGTAGTTTTCCTTTTGTACTTAAGCTTTTCAAAGATATCTGAATTTCCCTTTGTGCGAGAGAGAGGTCCCTTCGTCCTCCATCTTTGAAACTTTTGACTTGGATATCTGCTCCCAATTCTCCAATATTAGCCTCCTGTTGGTGTCATCCATACTGAATGGGGAGGGAGGATGACAAGTGCATCTCTTGAAGTGGAGCTGAAGTATAACCTACTGTTGGCCAGGGAGACTGGAAAGAAAAAGACAGGATTCTAGCTTTCTCCTCTAAGGCAGTCATGAACCATTTGAACACAGAAGCAAGAGAAAGTAAGCTTTTTATTCTTTAGAGATAAGGGGGTAAGTCAAAACTCCCCCAATTATGCTTACATGTCATCGTTGTACTCTGCAGTAAAGAGCTGCAGTCTGTTTCTAGCTGTGTCTCTGTGAATGCCAGTGGTTGGAGCCGGAATAGAAAATTAATTCTTTTTGTGGATCACTTTGCGTAGAAGACAATCATCCTTCACCAGCGTGGGGGACAATACTAGGTTTGAAAGAGGAAGCTGTTGCAGCTTCAATGATTTTGCTATGAAAGTATTCCTGGCTGTAGCAAAGAAGTGGAAAACCAAGTCCCGTCACATTTGGTCCCAGAGAATATAACATGGGATTTTTTACGTTTTAAAATAAATTTCTAAAGGCTCTTTAGGAAAAAAAAAAATTGCTGGTGTATCTCAAGGAAAAAAAACACAACACTGAGGCTACCCTCAATAAATCCTAGGCTATAACAGTTAAGAGATCTTCAATAAATACTTGACAAAAGTTCAAGATTAGAGAAAATCAGGAACAAAACTGCAATTGCTTGATCAACAATCAAGTAAAACTTAGCTTACTGTGTACAACAGTAAACTCAAAGTTAATTTACAAAAATGTTCCCTTGACATATTATTCTAGCACACTGAGTTTGCGAGTGGCTGTATACATTTACACTGAGCAAAAAGAACAGAGAAGTTTAATCATCCATTTTCTAAAATCTCTAAACTTTTCAAATTAATCATTTTGATTTACACATTTATAAAAGTACAGAAAGTTCTGATTCCAAATAACTGTAAAAGGGACACTATAAGAGACTGTAGTTTATAACCAAAATCTAGGTTTTGTAATTTTTTTTTTTAAGTGTCCAAAACCTACTAGTTATAGAAATGTTTTAAATTGTAAACAAAAAGTCACCCTAAAGAGTTTATTTGAACTTTAGAATGAGAACCCGGGTAAAACTGACTTACATGTCAAAAATAAACAGTATATATGCTGAAGAGTAGAACAGATTTCTAAAATTCTTTCAGTTTTAGAAATCTAAAGTCTCTTGATACAGGATAAATAACTATTATATGACTTCTAACTTGACAATGTCCCTTTAATATAATATGTTTATAAAACTCCTTTAATGCCAGAGGTTCTCATATTGCTCTAGAAGCCCTAAGATGTAGCTATTGCTCTGTGTGAAGGTAAACACAAAATTTTATCCACCAATGAAGCACTGCCACTCTGGGACTAGAAAAAGATAATAGTTTAACAACATACAGCAACACTTCACCAATTTAGGACAGAAAGCATTCCTCAACCAGTGCATCAATAGCAAAGAATATATGTATACCTAGCTCTTATACTGTGTTTTTTCATCAGTAAATCTCAAAACACTTACAAAAGAAGTAACACTATCCTCATTTTACAAATGGGGAAACTGAGGCACATGTGATGCGACTTCCTCAAGGTCACCCAGCAGGCCAATGGCAGAACCAGGAATAGAGCCCAGTTCTCCTGAGTTGCAGTCCAGTGTTTATCCTCTAGGCAGGAAAAATGAATTTACAAAAAACAGATCAAACAGTCTTTTCAGATGCAAATTTACTACCTACTTGCCAGCACACAGCCTATTTGCTCAAATGCAATGTTACTGTGTACAGATACACAATAATTAGATTTAAGGGGAATGAAAAAAGGACCACCATATGACACCTAGAAGCGTTTATTTTATGCAACAAACTTAAATATGATCACGTGTACATAAAAGTGTACACTGTATCTATGCTGAACGATGCCAGGAAACATAATATTGATGCAACAGTCTTCTAAAATAAACATTAAAAATGAGCCTGGACAGGAAGACAAAATGCAAAACAGACTTACTTCCAATCAGCACAATGCTTAAAATTGAGAGCAATCCTAAACATTTCCAACTTTCCTTACAAAGCTGCCAAAGTCCAACTATTTTTAAAAATTGACTTTTTTACATCAATAATAAAAATCTGGTGACAAACATTATAAAATCAAATGCTGGACTGTCTTTACTCCTTTAAAATTTCGAATATTCCAACAGAACTGCTGGAGTAAAAACACTTAAAAGTGATATATGTTTTTATAAAACAAACATCAATATGTACATTTATTGCAAATTATATTAAACTAAAATGGAGGAAAAATTAAAAAATGAAATGTCTACTTGCAAATCAATAATAATTTTAAGTGATTATTTTCCCACTCTGATAAAAATCAGAAAGCAACATTTATAAAATTGCCACCACATGACTTTTCATAGCAGGGAACTGAAATCTGTACATCTTATTTTTGCAGAAAAGTAGGCAGGCGGAAAGAATTATACATAAAACAGTCTCCAAAAGTAAAGCAAAGAAATTTTTCTTGTGATTTTCCTCTACTCTTGTTTCCATTCAGTAGACTTCTACTTTTTCTTGTGAAACATGGGAATAACCTGGCTCTAGGATCACAAATTTTCGATGTCAGTAAAAGGACTTCCTTTGACTTTCTTTAAAAAAAAAATGCAGCATGAAAATTAATGGAGTAAAACACTTTTAAACTCCAGATATGCAGAAACTGGAACCAAGTGTTAAGCAATTTGCTTAATTATTGACTTTTTATAAAAAAAAGTCTCTGGGGAAATAAGTACAGATGCTTTTAGCCTCTTTCTCAAGAGTTTCTGCTTTACATTTCCATTAGAAGGATTAAATTTCATGTAAAAGGGAAGCATAGTTTTCCTTCTGTTTTCAGAGCTGAAAGCTGTGTGTTTTGAAGTAATTTCAGTTCCTGTATAGGAAATTTCAGAATCTTAGTTTTTGCAGAAGCTTGGAGCTTGCCTTTATTTGGCCTTCATTTCCTCCCTTTTCGAGTAAGCTTTCTTTTTACCTTATAGAGGAGAAAAGAAAAGAAAAGAGTTAAATATTTGGGTAAAGAAAATTCAGTTACTTCTGAACCATAAAAGCCACCCTCACCAATGAGTACATTTAAGTTTCTACAATATGCTTGACTCTTCACTTGTGCCTTTAATCTTCCAGCACTATATTGTATCTCTTTCTGAACTAGCTCAGCATGGTTCAATAAGTCTGCATTTCCCTACTGGGTATTTTCATGTTTTAACCAAAAGTTGTGATACAGAAACCTGAATGAAGATAGATATATTCTTTAATTTCCATAATTGAATAGTATTTTCTCTTGTTGAATCAGACTGAATAAATGCAGTAGAATGGGGAGAGTAACTTAAAACAAATGCTTTAAGAATTCAAGCCTACCAAAGAATATCACTGAACTCTTATCTAAAAGCAATTAACCCAGCAAATACTTTTTCTGATATCCACAAATAATTACTTATAGTCTAAAAAGCTAAGATTTTGTGATATGTCTCACACTCAAAGGTGATTTTTATAGCAGGAAAATGGGATTCCTTGCTTCCCTACTGCACAAACTACAATAAAAATATAAAATAGCCCTGTATAAATCCCTGCTGCACCTTAAGGAAGCCTCCCTCTGCTAGCTCTGTATCCTCATTGTCTTCCTGGCTGCTCTCACAGGCTTTAAAATGATCCATATCATTTGATGAATATCCTGGACTTGATTCTATCTCCAACAGTGAATCTCCATCACTTCCCAGCACCTGGCTTCTGAAAAATGTTAACACTGTTTTGACATTCCTTTAGGAATCATTGAGTTTATATATACTGCATGGCTTGTTTAAGTATGTACAAAATTAAATACCACAGAATTTCAAGGAAAAGTGTAAAATACAGATTCTTTTTGACTGTATGCTAATATGACGCTTTGTGGGTTTGGGGGCCCATTATCTGTCTCAGTCTTGCTGTGAGATGGGAAGGCTGGGGAAGATCTCATTCTGTCCTATATAGACAGAATTTAGTTGAAAACTAGAAACGACAGTCTCAGTGGGCAATCCCTTCACTTCCTAGGTTGATGCCGTCAGACATGTTTTTCTCTATTCTGATATGACATCTCATATCAACAATGATTACAATCATGCCCAGGTGATTTTTGGACTGCTTTCAAGATGCAGCCTCTTCCTTATTAAAAATTAATTTCTTGCTCTATTTTTTCCACTTTTAAATTATTTTTAATCTATGATCTCTGCAAGCTCTTTAAAAAGAGCTTGTTGTGTAAATTACTAACAGACCTACTCAAATACTTATTTCAGGTTAAGTTGAGGGTTTTTTGAGCACATTAACTTACTTGGCATGTTTTTGCATTTTAAAGGTTCTCACATTTAAAACATGTTTGGAGATAGGCATCCAAGGTTGTGCTAAGCCAATTCTTCAAATTTTTTGAATGTTTAGTTCTGGTGTATGAAGTTGGGTTTCAAATGTAAAGACCATTCAGTGAATGCATAAATCAAAGCATGTATACAGAGAATGAAAAAGGGCTGTACCAAAAAGTCTAATAGCTGTTTGGTGAATGCACAGTTTCAATTTCTGTTATCCATTTGCTTTTTTATATTTTTAGACAAGTGATTGTTTCAAGAAAGGACATGGAGTAAACAAGCATCAAAACCCAAACGTTTTTAAAAAAATTATTTCATTCATCAAAGATACAGTGCTTTTAACTTTTGTTAGTCAACTGACCAGAGCAGGGTCCTGAGTTAGAGCACATGTATATTTGCATTAGTAAATGGAGTGAAAAATCCCAACTCCAACACTCTTAGCTCTTTGACATAGTGATGCTGATGATGCCAATGGAAGCACCACATTCAAGAAATAATATTGTACAAAAAGAGGATATGGTTTCTCGTCTGATATACCATATACAGTGATCTGAACCTTGTTCTCATAGCATATACATAGGTTTAGTCTTGAGAAACACCAGGAAAAAATATATTTCACAATGCAATGTGCTGAGCCATGATGCTGGTTATTAGTAAATGTTTTGGTTAGCGTGTTTAACCATTTGTTGAACACATTACTTCTAAAGCTCAGGATATATCTTGGAGGTAGGAAAGATGCTATTTTTACCTTTGTAGATCAATTTGTCTCTGTGCTGGTGCTGCTTTTTTTGCTATGTCTTGCTGTTTTGGTGCTTTGGCATTACCTGCCTCTAAACCCCCTGAACTCTCTTGACTGACTGCTGCCCTTTTCCTTCCCCTGCCAGATGGTTTATTTGTTTCATCATTTTTTACTGTGCTGCCCTGAGATTCAGACTTTGGTGGACGCCCTCTCCTAGGTTTGGGAGGGGCTGGTGGTCCTGATTCATCTGCTTTTTTTTCTTCTGTTTTTTGATGAATGTTTTCTGATCCAGCTGCCACTGCCGTTCTTTTTTTTCCACGTTCAGTGCTAATGTTTCCTTGTGTAGCCTGATCAGAATGTATCTCCTGGAAAAGAAAAGAAAAATTCCTACTTAGCAAAAACAAGATCCCCAAAAGCCAAGCTGTAACTGTTATCTACCTCAGACAAAAGCATAAATTTCTGAAGCAGATATGCAACAAATCATACAAACACCCACCCAACAGGTAGGCTTGGTTCTAGTGAAAAAACATACCATAGTTTGGCATAGTTTGCTTGCAATAAATTTAATACATGAAACTTATAATGTATGATACAGTGCACTTTCTTTCAGTGTCAGAGTAACTTCTTTGTATTTTGAAAGTAACTAAGATCATGGTAGGACTATAACACTCTCACTTCTCACCATGGCCCTACAAGGCATGCTCCTTCACAGGCTCTTTGCCCATCAATAGGAGATCTACTAGAGGGGCAGTAAGCAATGTCTCCGGTGAAACAAGACTTTAGTGCAGCAAAAAGGGGGTTTACTTTAGTAGATGGATTTCTGAGCCCAACCTCCAGTAAAGCTGTGGTAGTAGTAGTAGTAATAAAATACAATAAAATAAATAAAACCCCTTCCAGAACCCACTCCATGACAAAAAAACAGGTTTTGGGGAAGTGAGGGGGATGGAAACTGGGGCATGGGGGGAAATCTCCCATCCTCACACGTTTTGCCAAGTTCACTAGGAACAGGGAGCAATGCCTGTGTGCATGTGGGGATGTTTTTTCTCTTACATAGGGCAGGGCTGTGCAATGGATCCATGGGTGAAGGGGAGAGGTGGTGAGTGACCATCTAATCAGTGGCCTCTGGAACAGTTGCCAGCACTTCTCCAGCAAATCTCACATGGAGGAGGAGGAGAGGAGTATTCAAGGAGCATACTTAAGATGATGACTGTTAACATCATGGCTCTACCATGGCAACAGACCCAGTGAAATTATTTACATTATTTCCTCTGTACCTTGAAAACCTGTAGTTATTCATATGGGTAAAAATACAAGTAGAGCTGAATGGTCCCTGTAGCTTGGGCCATTTTTAGCAGATAGCTTATGAATAGAACACACAAGTCTGAACTTCAGATTATCAAAAATATTGTGATGGTTGTGCATCTCCTTATTTATGCAGTACAAGTACAATTAATTACTCAATACCAGAGACAAAAAGAAAAATTACTCTGATGCCACCAGAACTTAAAATGGCACCTATAAAAGAACTTAATCGCCAAGTTCATAATTCTGCCACCATCTCTTTACTTTCCACTAAGTAATACAGATGATATGTTTTTGTGAATCTGTCACATATTAATAAAACATTTTGAGTTTGCCAAGGGCTGTATACACTAGTTCATCTACAAAAGTTGTAAACATGCGATTGGTTAAAAAAAAGGCTGTTCATCAGGAATGTACCTTAGATGCTTGTAAAATAACCATTATTAAAAGGCTGAACTATTGCTGTTTTAGGAAACAGACTTGGTCTATGGTTCAGCCAATCAGAAATCAGCCATTTAATTATTTTTAAATCAGAGCAACCATCTGGCTGTTTGCTGGGCTGACATTGCTTCCATTTGATATTAATTTGGCATCATGAAATATCTGTTAGTCTTTACTTTGCTACAGAGCAGTGGTTTTCAACCTTTTTTCATTTGCAGACCCCTAAAAAATTTTGAATCGAGGTGCAGATCCCTTTGGAAATCTGCAGACCCCAGGTTGAAAACCACTGCTATAGAGTAATAAAACTCATAAACCCATATATTTCCAAGGGTTTTTCAGACACATGAAAACAGTGCTAATTCCCCCGCCTCCTTTTTTTAAAGAATGAAAAATTAAAAGGTTTTTGTTTAGCTATTTAAAAAATGTATATATGGCATTTATCAATGTGGCACCTGATCATCTCATGTAATTTAAAACACATCCATTAAAACCATTCATCATAAGATAGATGCAGTGTCTGAAACTAGGATTTCTCTCGTTAGAAGTTCCATTACTACTTTAAAAATGGCTAAACAAACTTCATGGTAAGAGTCTTTTCTACTTTTTCCTGGGTGTTTTATTTATTTTCTTTTTAAAATAGTCTCATGAGGCATTTTGGTAGTGCCTGGGAAGAACTTTAATTTTCTATATTTTGGTCATAATGGTTATATACAAGTTGTTCTTGAAAGCGCCCTAAAAACTGCTAAGTAACAATAATTATATATAATGTATATTATATAGGGAAATAATTCAGCATGATTACAAATGATTCAAAATGTACTACCAGAAAGAATGGGTAGAGAGTAAACAGATTCTATAAAATGCACATGTGAAAAAAAAATATACATCTCGGGAACTATTTTTCCCCTTAGGCAATATTTTATTCGTAGTGACCTTTGAGCTAGTCACTATTTGTATAATTTGGGTAATCCTAGTTAGTTTTCCTTGGCAGTCAAGAGCTACATAACTGGAACATTTTAAGGTCAAGCAATGGTAGTACTGGGAATGGAATTCAGGTATTCTTGGCTATATACCTACTCTTCCCTCCTCACACTTGAGATTTCCAAATCCAGCTATTTAATTTAGCTACACAACTCCTTGTGATATCAATGGGAGCGGTGTACCTAAATAACCTATAGCTTTGAAAATCTCAACCAAAGACATTTTTTCAAAAAGTGGGAACATTTACTTTTTTGAACTGTCATGTCTCCCATATGCCTTGTCCAATTTGTCTCAACTTTACAGAAAAATTCCACCCTGACAAAAACTTAAGATTGTTTTTCAGAATTTCAGAAAGATTGTTTTCAGTTTTGGAGAAGATGCGGGTAGGATGTCATAAATGATCTTACATGACAGTATCTTCAACCTTGTCTACATAAAGATTAGCCTCCTTCCACAATATGCACTTGAAATGCCTGCTTTCATCTTTACCTAAATATTTACTTGAGAGACTGGATGAATATATGTATTACATCATAAAATTAGCACTATTCATTCCCTGCTCAATAATTACAAAAATGTAGTATTGACCTTAGAATAATTAAAAAAAAAAAATCTATGAGAGAGGTTTTTTCTTCTTTAAAAAAGTTCAAGGAAATAAAATATTTAAAAAAAATCAAAGTTTAAATGCTATTTTGGTTGTGGCACAATCCAGTAGATACAAAGAAATGTAATGCTGGGAGGAATACTCTTTACTTAGCTGTTGTGCAGATTCCTTTCTCCCCTCAACAATCACTAATTGTGATTTTATTAAATTGAGTGCAATCTCTGACCACATATTTAACAGATCAAGCAGATCTAGCAAATGTAAATAGTCAAACACACTGGATATAACCTTAACTTAAAATATTAAAACCGTGAACAAACTGAAAAAAAGATGGGAAACGGGAAGGTTCCATTGTACTCCCTTCCACTCCCCCATTGGTATTTCATAAAATATGAAGAACTCTAGTCCATACTGTTTGACAATACATGCCATCTATCCATTTGTCTGAAAAAAATCATTAGTTGTTCTGAAAATGAGCTGTCTTTTTATGGTCTGACAAAGAAAATGAGATAATTACATTGAATGAGATGAGGCATCAATTCTTTCAGAGACAACCTAGGAAATGCTGGTATATACTAAATGAATTTCTATGCCAGATTAGCTATAAAGATAGTGTTCACCTTTAAAAATATGAAATCTACCTTGTTTTTCACAGGTTCTGTCTTTGCTGGCGTGACTGAAATAATCCTCACTGGATTTTCATCATTTTCACTGACCCCAGTTTCTGATATATCTGAACTCTGTTCCCTGTTAGAGGAATTAAAAACAATCATGTATGCAACTATTTTTTAATTCTTAACAACGCAGACAGGCAGGAGCGCAGACTAAAGTCGAAAAAAATCACTTGCCTTCACTTTTATATTCCCCTTATCAGAATGTTTCCGATGCAGGCAAGTATAAACTTTCATTCAAGTTTGATGTCACCAGTTTGGAAGATAGGAACAAATATATTAATCAGAACCAGGAACTTGCACACAGCTGTTCCAGGAGGGGAGATTTTTCACAAAACATACTGTAGTAAGAATATTCAGAGCCATTACTGTGTGTACCCCAGGACCACCCAAGCTTTGCCCTAGCTGAGGGACACATTCCAAATTGATATAGAAGTGGTACTACACTTTAATTTTATGAAACAACTGAACCTTTGGTTGTACTCGACTTTCTTTCTTTAACCATTTAGCCTATCAAGTTCATCAACTATGAAACAAGCTAAACTCAACCTTTAGTGCAAGCTCTCTCTCTCTCTCTCTCGGGCAGATTTTTAAAAATCAATGGAAGTTAAGCACTTCTCTACCTTTCAAAATCTGGCCCTATATACTTTAGAAAATAAAGCATTTTCCTGTCACATATTATAAGCAACATTTATAAGCAACATTTATTCATACCATTTTGTTTTAGCCTTCTATTAAACTACATATCGACTTAAATGTGCTTAAGCAGCAAAACTCTTTGTTTTAACTGGGACACTACAGTCATTAAAAGGTGAAGAGAAATTATATTTATTGTTTATTAAGCAACATGATTAATCTTAATTCTTTCATATTAGAAACACGTGGGCTGTAGAATCTAATTCACAACAATGTTCTTGTTAATGGTTTATTAATATATTTTCAGATGGAAAAATATTAAAAACAAGTAGCTAGAGTGTTCAATCACATGACATCAGAATACATTTGCAATCCATCTGGATCTAAATTGTCTTTATTATAGCTAATGCGCACAGTGTACACAAGAAAGAAAATTCTCTTAATTTAGTGAGATTGATAAGTGTTGTCTCGAGGTGCTCAGATTCCATGGTCATGTACATGGTACAAGATCAATTATATAGAGATGCATCTGTGGTTTAGCTGATTGAAAACAGGGCAGGGAATTAGAGTTAGATTCTATTCCTGTCTACGTCACTGACTTGCTGTATGATACTGCGCAGTTCACAACCTCTCAATGTGTCAATTATCCTGGCTATTTTTAAAAAAAGGATCACAAAGGTGCCTATAAAGAACCCTGGGTTATAGGAATAAAAAAATGCAAAGTATCATTTCCTGATTGTTCAAATTCAGCACAGTACAATGGCATACAAACAAAACACTCATTTCCCAAACACAGGAGTATATAGTGTTAAATGAAGTAAATAGCTACAAACAAACAAACACCATGTACCTTGATCTGTTTCCTGCAGGAGAGCTCAGCTCTGAGTTTACACTAATATTGCTTCCAGTCTCTGATCCTGTGCTTCTAATATAAGGTCTCCTTCCAGTTGCAGATAATGGTTTGTTTACTGCACCTAATACACCAGTTGGTTTTGGCTAAAACGCACAGAGATTTAGTCAAGCTTTTATTAAAGGTATACAAACAAGAATTTTAAAAACACACTAACAATTTTTTAAAATATTTTCTATGGTATAGTGAGGATTAACTTCACAACTATTATACTAAATAACCCCTTCCACTTGCAGCCATAATTCCCATCATAACTAGCAACATGCAATAAAAGGCATTTGTGGGAGGTCTTTCCTAACACAACAGCTGTCGTCAATTGCTACGTTCCATTCCGCTTGATTTTATAAAAAAAAATATTATTCAGGGAACTTTGCATATCAGGCATGCAAATGGCCATTGGCAGCTAATATCATACTGGGGGCCCCCAAAAAACCTTATGAAGGTGGCAGCATTCTGCAATAACTACACAAAGCAGAAGAAACTCGCAATCTGTAGAAGACAAGTTGTGGGCAAATAAATACAAACTTTCCCAACAGAAGGGTAGGATTAGGTTCACTGTCCAAGAAAATGGGAAATCTGAACACTCCTAATTCAGTGTAAGGAAAGCTAATGTAAAATATCAATTGCTCTATATCATGTCTTTTGGGGACTTCTGGTGCATGGTTGGTATTTTTGGTTTCGATGGGCCTGATGGTAATCTATTTGTTCAGGGTGCCTAAATAGGAAAAGGAGGTGGACCATATACTCTGTGGGAAGCTAGGGCATTTTCTTTATAGCATGGTTGGCATAAAGCTGCTTCTCCAGTGAGTTTTCAAGTTTCCTTCTAGACCACGTTAAATAAAAATATTCTCTCCATACTGCTCTGGAGTTGAGGGTTAATTTTACAGGAAACCAAGCAGGAAAACCATGTCACAGATGCTGGGCAGCCCTCTGACCAGCAGAATTTTAGCCTCTAATGGCAGGGAGGCAACTAAACTATTAGGAGGCAACGAGGGCAAAGCTGAAAGACAGGATGTTTATTTTTATACTGAGTGCACACATGGCCAGTGGCTGAGACAGTGGCATGATAACATGCTAATGTCCTGCATAAAAATAGCCTGTTACACTAAGCACATGGACCGGTAGTTACACTGCCCTGGAACAAATAGCGCACTAAGTTTACTTGAAAATTAGAGTTGTGTGTTTTATCATAAAAATAATATACCATTTATGTACTATCTGAAATTTGAACTGAGAGAAAGTGAAATAAACTTGAACATTAAAATGTTAGGGCACCGAATAAATGTTAATTTTTTCAGATGTTTGGTACAATAGTAATAGTTAAATAACTTAAGCAACAGAAAATAAACCAGGCCTGCTATTGTGTTTAGAGCTGCATTAGTGAGAAAAATATGTCCCCTATTTAGCAAGAGTTGCTAGCTACAGTGCTGTTTCCAGAAGATTCAATTAGATGAATGACTACTATCAAAGAATTGAAGGGCTCAGTTTATACAATCAGTGAAAATTTGTTTCAAATATTAACATTTCAGTAATCAAATTTGAAAACTATTTAAGCTATAAATGTAGGCAGTGTTTCATAACTCTATCATGTACACAAATACTATAAAACCATTGTTTCTGACTCTAAGCAAAATTTAAGGTAAATTATGTAGTACTCTATAGCTACATGGAAGAGAGTATGTAAAGTAGCAAATGCAAATGAAGTTTAAATGAGAAATGTGTGAACTATGCTGTTCTCAAGATCTTTGCATTTTACAAGGTTACAAAATCAAGGCCTCCAAAACTAGTAAATGCCAGAATTAAGCATTTTCAACCTTGCTTCTGCACCCTTGTGTGTACAAATTATGAGGCATCTTGTAATTATATGATAAATTACTATTTTTCCTCCCACAGATTTTTGTCAGTGCACAGGATGGACAATGCAAGGATAGCAAGCAAGCCCTGTCCCCTGTTCCCCTCTGAAAATAGTGTCAAATTAAAGGCATTTGTTGAGCCTTCTAGTAAAAGCAATTTACAATTCTCGCACCTAAGTATAACTATTAATAATTAAAATTGCAAACAAACTTGGTAATACACTTTTTGAACTGCTGTACTGAGTCTTAAAGTGATTTCTCTGAAAATGAAAAACTAGAATGCCTATTAATCGCTATATATGATGTGCAATCAAAAGTCATTACAATAAATTAACATACAGTACCTTTCCCGTTAAAAGAAGAACCCTTGTCTCTTCTGTAATATAATTCCTGTCGTTACAGAAATCCTGTGTGAAAAAAGGATAGTAATTAAATCTGCATTTGTCTTCTCTATTTTAATGTTTTATTTTTATGTCAGTGTGAATGATTTATTTTGTCACGTAAGCTGCTGTCATCAAACAGTCTTGAGGCCTTTCCAATTTTCAGAAACTATACTTAAGATTTTATATAGCTTCCTAGTGACAGATTTAATCTAATAAAGCACAAAACAATTGTATTCAGAACTGCACAGTTTGTATTCAGCAGTCACGCACTTCAATTCCAGATTCCCAATTTTTTGTATTAACTTGAAGGTAAGCAAAAGTGATTTCCCTGTTGTATATGTTGTGTCTAGCATTATTATTTGTTTCGGAAGACCAAAGAGAAGTGTTTTTTATAAACTGAAAGTTGTAATCTTATTTCATTTTGATTGTGAATATATAGGTATCAACCTAGTCAATCATAATGCAAATCTATCTACATCAGAGGTGGGCAAACTACAGCCCGCGGGACCATCCTGCCCAGCCCCTGAGCGCCTGGCCCCAGAGGCTAGCCTGGCTCCTCAGCCTCAGCTCGCTCGCTCCGCCGCCGGTGCAATCATAGAATATCAGGGTTGGAAGGGACCTCAGGAGGTCATCTAGTCCAAACCCCTGCTCAAAGCAGGACTAATCCCCAACTAAATCATCCAATGCTCTGGGCGGCGGGGCTGAGAGCTCCTGGGGCAGCGCAGCTGCAGAGCCCAGCCTGACCCGGTCTCCGTGCTGTGTGGTGGCGGCGGCGACGGTGTGGCTGGCTCCAGCCGGGCAGCGCGGCTGTAGCCCCGCCAGCCACTGGTGCTCCAGGCAGCGCGGTAAGGGGGCACAGAGCAAGGGGGGGTTGGATAGAGGGCAGAGGAGTTCGGGGTGGTGGTCAGGGGGTGTGGATAGGGATCTGGGCAGAACAGGGGGTTGAATGGGGGCAGGGGTGCATCAAGAATGAGAGGAGGGGTTGGATGGGGCAGCGGGGGCGGTCAGGGGACAGGGAGCGGGGGTGTGTGGATGGGGCAGGGGTCCCGGGGGGGGCTGTCAGGGAACAGGGGGGGTTGGATGGGGCAGGAGTCCCGGGAGGGGGGGCAGATAGGAGGTGGGGGCCGGGCCACAACCCCCTCCCCTAACCGGCCCTCCATACAATTTACAAAACCCGATGCGGCCCTCAGGCCCAAAAGTTTGCCCACCCCTGATCTACATGCTCACTTGGCCTGCATCACTATAGTATTTGATATTCCATAATGATGCAAGTAAACTACCAAGTTACATCATTTAACTTTTGAAATATCAGCCTCTGGAAGGGGTCTCTGTTTATGATACTGGAAATTTTAAGATGTATTCTCTTGCACAACCAGAAATTAAAATCTATCCTGTAGAATTCATTTTGCTCTACTTTAGCAATTTATGTCCTGATTATGATAGTGTGATACAGGGTTCTACTGGTGACAATGAGGTTGCCCAAGGAAATCTTAAATCCCAAGAGGCTAAAGATTATATTAAAAGGATTTAAAAAAAAAAAAATTAAATGCACTACAGCAAACAATTATCAGAATTAAATATATGTAGGATGTTTTAAAATGTAATCACTGATCTATCAGTTTTCTCTCTATACTTTTTTGCCAGCTTTGAATTCCATTTCTTTCTCTTTGTGTTTTGGCTTTTTCATTTCTCCCTCCTGGCAGGTGCACAACTCCTTAATACAATGTCCTGTCAATGTCAGTTAAAACATCAGTATTTTAAATAACTATTGCCTGGTAATGAACAACTTTAGCTGCAACTGCTCAAGATGGACAGATGTCTTAGCATACAATTTGTGCTATATAAGCAGATACTTTTTATAATAAATACAAGCTTTTCTCCCAACTCTGTATTTTAAATTATGATATAGCCTGGAAAGTTAAGTCACAAAGTATTTGTATTACTCCTCCCAGAAAATGAATTAACAAAATTACCTTTTCAGGTTGCGTAAAAAATTTGGTTGGCAATACGGGGTCCTTTGGTGAATCTGCATTACATAAAGCACTCTTGCTGTTGATTACACACAGTGCTACATCACATACTGTATACAGTTTCTGAGGGAAAAAAAGGGAAACAGTGTATTAGATATTATTTATAATTTTCGTAAGAGTAGCAAGAATGTACTCTTAAAATGTATAATCAATGAGCAAAAATAACTCTGTATCAGCTATTAAGAACATATTTTACACTTAAAGAATTAACAGCATGCTTCGCTCCTCATCACACCTTGCCCCTCTCTGTAGTTCCCAGTTTATTTTCTATAAAATACTTCTGAATGAATAATGAAAAATATCTTAGACATATAAAGCACATCTGATGGCTATTGCTCACTCAAACACACCAACCAGTTTCTTACTCCAACAGTAGACATTCATAGTAGTTATACATGTTAAATTATTTCCTCAAAGAGAAGAAACTGTCTAACATCTACATGCAACTAAAAGTTCAGGGCTGTACTGAAACAATTAACACTGAATAGGAGACAATATTTAACAAATGCAATTTATTCAACTTAGCTTACTGCTGTGCACTGCTAAAATCAACAGTTTTTTTCAAAACCGGAGATAAGTAACATATGTACATTGCTTACAACTAACGTTCTCTCTAGAGGACAATAAACATTTCTGGTTTTGCGCTTTCTAACATCTTGTGTGTCTTGTTGTACATCTGATTGTGAAACCTGTCTGCTCTCAACCACCACTCCTCAAGTGAATCATATTTCTTACTTCATTGGCCTTAGGCTCATCAGGAGACTGAGCATCCCGGGTAAGCTTGATGTTTTCTGCCATCTTTTTCATGAAGGCATGGCTGTTGTTCTCATTCTTTGTCATTAAAACTTCAAGCATGAACCACAGGCACCTAATGAAACACAAGTAACTAAATACCATGTTTGATATTGTGATCTCCATGTGTGGAGCAGGAATAGCAACATCTTTAAAACGTTCTTCTATTAGATCTATCAGCTATAACAGCAGAGACTTAAGAAACTGTGGTTAAACCTTATATATGTGTGTGTGTGTGTGTAGCACAGGGGTATTTCAGTATAGTTTCAAGTAAACTTGACATTTAAAAATCTGTAAATGGCATATATGTTTTAAATTCTGTGTGTGGTTCATGCTTGAATTTAAAGGTCTTTTAATACCACCAACCCAGTTTAGAACACACACACACATATTTACAGATCTTAAAATGTCAAGTTAACTTGAAACTACACTGAAATACCTGTGCCACAAAATTAACTAACTATTCTGGATTGACTTTAATGGGCTTTGGATCAAGCCCTGAGTGAACTCTAGATTAAAGAAGCATGAAAAATTAATCTTATGGTAATTGTTTGTGTGGAAAAGACTCAATCAAGGCCTATATAAAAAGTCCAACTCATTCACTTTCTCCTTACTTAGTTCACTTCCATGAGCTAACCTCACAAAATAAAAAAAATATCAGAGTAAATGAAGGGAAGAAAGAAGATGGATTACTGACAATTTCTCCTTGTTGTATATATCCTTTTATCACTATCATGCAAAAGAAAGGATATTTAACAGACAGCTGATGTAACAAGCAAACCAGGGGCACTGGAACTACCAGTGCTGGGGGTCTGGAAGTAGTAATAGCAAACAAATACATGGTTTTCATCATATTCAGGGTTTACAGTCTATTCAATGGTTTTTAGCACTCTGACTCTAAAAATTGTTCCATCACCCCTGAAGAAGCTCCCAATAATGGAGATAGATGTCTCACATTTTGGTTGAATCCAGCTGCCTGTTCCATTGTATCACAAACATAGGCAATATTCCACAGAGGTGACAGAGAGACACTCTCCCACAAAGTACTCTAGGGCAAAGTGCACTGATCTGATAGCCAAGAAGCCTTTCACAAGCCTTATTATTGAACAATAATTCTTACTCCTACACTAGAAGGCAGGCAAGCATCAATGCCTCCCTCAGCAATTTAAAAGTACATTAACCGAGGGACTGCACAAGGTAACATCCGGGAGGGATGAAAATAGAACCTAAGTTTATAATATGGTAGACCCAAGTGTCAGCCACATTGCCTTTCAGAATAAACAAGCCAAATTAGAGTGCTTGCCTATCCAGCTGGTAACCTCTGCATTAGCCACTATCCAACACTCCTCTCCCACAGCCATGACTAGAACCCAGAATATATATTTTTTAAAAGTTACCATAGGAATAATTACTCCAGCCACAATAGATTAGGCATTTTAGAACTCACTACTCAAAGAATTAAATTTAAGTGTAAGAGAAATAAAAATTATGAAATGCATAGACCAGTCAAAACACTAAAATAACACTTTGAAAGAATAAAATTACAGAGAATAGAGGTGCATTGCAGGAAGTACCAAAAAGTACCAACAACAACAATACAAGTATGTGTTGGGAGTTGAGTGTGAAAGAGACAGAGTGTGTGTGTGTG
>NW_020664417.1:61235132-61250821 GCF_002925995.2 Terrapene triunguis | reverse complement strand
GTGTGTGTGTGTGTGTGTGTGTGTGTGTGTGTGTGTGTGTGTGTGTGTGAGAGAGAGAGAGAGAGAGACAGACAGTGTGTGCGCTAGCTGCTGGGGAAAGCCATGAGCTGTCTCTTTAAGACACTTACTAAAAGCTCTCCTGCTCTGTCCTGAACCCTGTTGTCTCCCCTCCCCTGCTCTGCGGAGATGGGGTACATGGGAAGAGAGAGAGAGAGCGAGCTAGCTAGCTGCTGGGGAAATCTCAGAAACAGTGCACTGTCTCTTTAAGAAAGGCACTCAAACACTCGCCATTCAGACCTCCGAAGCGCCGAGTCCTCCTGAGCCAGGCTGTCCCCTCTACCCTGCTCTGCAGAGATGGGGTAGAGGAGCAGGGGGACACCCTGACATCAGCTCCCTCCCTTGCCAGCCCCCACTACCCTCCCCACAGCCAGCAGGAGGTTCCTGGGAGCATCTGCAGCACAGAGAAACATGGCGGGAAGGGCACCTGATCACATGCTGCCGGCTGTGCGCATGGGCACTTAAATTTCTCCTGCGTGGCCGCCCAAGCTCACAGCTTACAAGGAACACAGATCCCGGCCTTCCCCCATCTCTCCAGGGCTGCTATCTGGAGTCTCCTTGGTCCCTCCCACTGCCTGGAGCCTCCTTCCTGCCCCTCTGCTATCCCAGCCCCCAAAGGGACATCGCATCGCTAACTGGATCATAGTTCAATAGCTTCACCTCCTGGCTCCGAGCTCAAAAGTACTCACACACACACCCTGCTTTGCTGCCCAGATCCCAGCCCATTCCTCTTCCCCCCTACCCCATCTCTGCTACTTGGCTCAATTGGGGGCACGGAGAAACGTTTGGGGGTGGAGAGTGAGCGGTAACAGCAGGTGGCTCAGGCCAGCTCTGTATGTCCCGTTTTCAGTTTAGGGAAATAAGTTCACTCTACTCTCCAGGTAGGGAACTGGCGGGCGATTGGGGAATTTAGGGGGCAATCAAGGGGTTAGGGAAGGACAGCTGGGTGTGGGTCTGGACCTGGACCTTGATTATACCTTGACCAAATATGAACTTTGACAAAAAATAATTGACTACCCCTCGTCTAAGACCATCAGCAGGACAGCAGTCCCAAAGGCAGCATCTGCCTGAGATGCCTGCACTAAGGCACAGTGCTTTGAGTAAGTATGGCTGGAAGCACATGTGGCAGCTTTGCAGTTTTCTGCAACAGGTACATCTTTCAGTAGGGCCACAGAGGTAGACTGAGATCTTGTGGAATGGGATATACCTCTAAGACAATGCTCAACATCAGCAGCTTTGTAAGCAGGAGAGAATACAACCCGAAATCCATTTGGGGAGTCTTTGGGTGGACACCAGAACCCCTTTATCTCTGTCTGTCGAAAGAAAGAGAATCTGGGAGACACCCTAAAATTCTGACCAACTCCCAGGCTAACCATCTCCTAACATCCAAGGTATGAGGAGCAGCTTCCTACCTAGACAGATGGTTTAAGCTGTAGGACTGGCAGATGAAGTATCTAATTGATAGGAAAATCTGAGGTCAACTTTGGTAAAAATTGGGGCTGTGGTCAGAGAGAGACCTTTATCTTTAAAAAAAAAAAAAAAAAAAACACCTGAGTAGGATCAGCCTTCAAAGCCCCTAGCTCAACAATTCTTTAAGTGGAGATGACAGTCACCAAGAATGCCAATGTCAGGCATAACTGTAAAACCGAGCACCTGACCAACAGCTCAAAGGGAGGTGTCCTCAGAGAGTTGAGGCCAAATTCAAATCCCATGCTGGGGTGGGTTCCCTGACAGGCAGAAAAAGATTAGATAATCCTTTGATGAACCTAGAAGTCGTAGGATGAGCTAATACCAAGAACCCTTCCACAGGGGAATGGAACATCATGACAGCTGTCAGGTGAACTTTAGTAGAGTTCAGAGAGGCCTGTGCTCTTCAAACTGAAAAGATACTCTAGAATCTCAAAGAGGGGAGATTCGACAAGAAACAGGTATTGCTGGGTACCCTAGTGGTAGAATCTCTTCCATTTTTGTAGGCAAGTCTTCCCACTTGAATCTTTTGAGCTATTCAACAGTACCTTCTGAATCTCTCTACAGCAACAGAGCTGTACCTTGAGAGCCAACCAGGAACAAAGCCTTGAGTCACAGAATGCTGAGACTAGAGTGAAGAATGTTTCCAGACTCGAGTGAGAAGGTCAGGTGCTAATGGAAGACCGATGATAGGGTGAGATGAGAGACAAATTAGATATGGGAACCATACCTGTCTTGGCAAAGTTGGTGTAATTAAAATGACTTTGGCTTTGTCCTGCTTGATATTGTTTAAGACTCTGTGGATGAGAGGTGTCAGAGGATACGTATACAACAGGAAGTGACAACCTAGATAACCTCTCAAACAAGCTTTATGCTTCTTGTTGGCGGCAGTGGCAAGAAGATTTATTTCTGAGAAGCCCCCGGTGAGAAATATCTGAGTATAGTTGTTGAGTTCCCTCTCATGATCCCGATAGAAGTGACTGCTCAGATCATGAAGAGATGAAACTATCTCCCTATTCTTCCTAGACCTACTCTTGGACATTGAGCCTATCTTGCATATAGATGGAATGTGAGTATTCTCTAAGCAGTGATACAGTGAGACTGGCTGTCACTAACTGGGAAAGACTCCAATCAAGTGAGGCAATGTTTACACCCTCAGAATTTAAGCAGGTCCCAAATGTACCTTCAAAGGGAAGGAGAATGTACCTTCAAAGGGAAGGAGATCTCCTCATCACCACCCAGGCTAAGAAAAGAAGAGATTAGGAGTTTCTGGGGGGTAAAACGAGACAACTAAAAAAACAAAACAAAACCTAGTTGCTAACCTAATTAACTAACTAAAACTAAGAAAGAGTAAGCTAGCTAAAGAACCAGGCAACACTAGACACTCTCTCTCAGGCTGAAGTGGTTGAGAAGGAACTGAGGGTGATTTGTCTGTCACAGTTCTATATGCCCTCGGTACAGGTATATAGCTAGGACGCATGTGCAGACCGAATGGGCACTGGTACCAAAAGTGTCCAATCAAAGGCATGTGGGGCACATTCCCACCTTAAGTGGAGTACCCATAGGTACTCAAAGAAGAATGGAGTTTTTCTTTTTTTGGAGTGGTCACTTTTTTTGTTCAGCCACTCTGTGAGGAACTGTGTGGGAAGAGAATTCACGTAAGAGTGCTCCAAGAGGGAGTCCTAGAAAAGCTTTGTGCACTAAAAGTACTCCTCCAAGGGAGTATTAATTCAACAGCCAATAATTAAAATCTTCACTATTATTCAGGATCTGTGGTGAGAAAGTACATTCCAGAAAGTGGGAGTGCTTTTAGCTGCTGCCAGAGGCAGGCAAGTGTTGGATAAAAAGCAGAGCTTGTGGTAGGACAGTCTTCAGCTGCCTCTGTTTTCTGCACAGAGTCAGGCAACTCAGAAGTCAGGTTTAGACTGAGGCACCCTACACATGTCTAGGTGAAAGATGCAAAAAAGACTGAAGAGGAAATGGGTGGATTGGGCTATTTATACTAGTCATTTATTGCTTATTATTATTTCTATAGCACCACATAGTTATACCAAGCTTTACAGTGGAAGGTCAGTGCCAGAAAGATAACAGGCCTTTGTCCTAAACGTCTTAAAGTCTCAAGGCACAAAACGAAAACACAAGGAAAAAGCAAAACGTACCCACAGGGGTGCAGGGAGCAGCCATTAGAGCTGGAATACTTAATGGAATATGTGTGTTTTGAAAAGTTCCTTGAAGAGAGACAGAGGAAACATGGTGTATTTCAAGGATACAGGATATATTTCAAAAGAAATAGAAAGGCTATTTCAGGTATATGGGATGATGAAGAAGGTACAGAGTAGGAACCAGTGAAGATGATAAATGAGGTCATGATGTATAACAAATTATGCTAACAATACTAAGATGCAGTCAGCCTGCCTTACTTAAGTACAGCAGGAATCTCAGGGCAATGGGTGATCCTACCATAACATGCTAGTAAGTTACACATAGACACACACAACTGTGTAAGTGAAGGATGAAGTAGCATCAATCTCCCAGTGTCATTATTTTTCTCAATTTAAGTGTCAGACACCTAGTAAAATTAATAATAATTTTGTATGTACAATTTAAAAAATTGGTATTTCAAAAATTATAAGTGTTTTCATGCACATTACATAGTAACTCTAACGGTGTCAACTTTTCTGGGAATACCACAAATACTCCTAGGAAACAGAATACTGTGAAATAGAACTGAGAATCAGAACAAACAATGTCCTATTACAAAACATTCAGTTTCTACAAAGCAGAGTTCTTCAAGCAGCATAAAAAGTTATCTACAGTCTGTAACACTATGCACGGAAGATGGCTGTCCTTGTATCATTTTCCAGGGATTAAATATGCCTGAGTGAGTGGATCTAAAATGATCAATTTCATTTAAAAAACCTAAAACATTTATTAAATTATTATACTTGTGAAGAAACGTCTTTTGCTATTTCAGCTTTCAGAACACAGTGCTGAACAGATAGCTGTTGCTTTCGTTCCAAGATCAGTTATTCGCTTCTAAGAAAACAGATCTATAGAATGCCTTTAATAATAGTTCTCCTTCATAATAAGAGTGATGGCTTCATCTTCAAATTTTCAAACACAGAAAAATTATTCTAGTCTCAATTATTCTGGACTGACTTGATACTTACTCTTTGATATCACGAAGCTGATCAACATCCTGAGGTTTTGTGAAATCTGGATCGTGCGCCAGTAAATGAATCATATATGGTACCACATATTCAGGCAGCAGAGATAACAGCTTTTCTGGAATAATAAACATATAAGCAACTTAAATATACATGCAGAAAGAATAAGAATCCCAGAATTTCAGTTAATTTGTTTTTATATGACTATGCAATGCTAAGTTTTGATACATCCACATATTAGCTTGCAAGTTTTAATGCATCAAGAATACTGTAAAGCTGTTTCATCTTATTACAAAAAGAAAAACCAAACAAGTCAGAACTTGACAGTTTTATTTTTGTAGAAGAAAAAAACTGATTTGAACAGATATCTTAACTAAAAAGGTAACAACTTGTATTCAAAAATATAATTATTGGTAGAGTACAGAAAAATACTTTATAAAGAGGATAAGGGAACTGCTAGATAAAATAAGTTAATTACATTTGTTGCACTAGCTCCATAAGAACCAGAAAAAAAATCACTATGAAAACATACTTTTGTGCAAAATGCTAGACAAGATCATTTACTTAATTTTTTAAAAGCTTCTCAAAGTTTAGTCTTCAAAGTTTACACTTTGAATACATTTTAACACAGTACTCACCATTAGCCATAGGGTTCTGCTTAATATACTCTCTTCGTATACTGATATTTTTGAGCAAACACTGTCTGGCATGTGCTCTTCTCTCTTTCACAGGGTCTTTGGCACACAAGGCAAAGATTGCCATGTATTCCAATGGGAGCAGTAACTTCACAAGTGCCTTGTGCAACTTCTGAGCAAATATCTGTCTCACTTGATAACACTCATCCTGTAGTAGCAAAAACACAAAACAGTGCAACTACAAAAATCTTAGTCCCTTAAACATAACAGAAAAATCTAAAACTGGGTAGTTAGGGGACATACTTTAAAAAGATGACTAGACATAATGTGATATTTGAAGTGTTCAGAACTTTTTTTTTTTAAAGCTGCACTGCAGAAAGGGAAACATCAAATCTTAGCATCAACAAGAGCTCTGTGGTGAGGATGCGATATAGTCTTGTTAACCATCACTTCATAATTCAAGAGCAGTTACTTACATTAATGACAAGTGCACAGAGCTGGAACTGCTCTGGGGTAATTATTTCATGGTAACAAGGTTCCTGTGCAAGCTTCATTATGGCACTACCAGCAGCCAGTCGGAGACGAGACATATCTGATTTACTATAAAAACATAAAAGAAAAATCATTATATTCAAATTTTTTATGTATATTTTTTCCCTTCTTTTACAAAACCACTCAATTAAAAAATTGTGAATAAGAACCTCTGTAAACCAGCTGTCAGCAATATGGTTTTAGGCTCTTAATCTAAACTAACCTCGTTAGGAAGAAATCATATGAAGATGACTCTTTTCTCCTTAAAATATTATTTCAGCTTGATAAGAAGTTCAAAGAATCAATTAGTTTAAGTTTCTTTGATTTTCATGGCATCATCTGCTATACTGACTCCAAAAGGCTGACACTGCAGGTTTCATTTTTATATTATTTTTTCCACTGTGTAATATCTAGTATTTCAAGCTTATTGTTGGTATTTTCCAGGGTTTGTTTTTTAGTTACTTGTTTGCTGTAACTTGCCAGAAGATTATATGCTCGTAAGTAAAATACTCCTCTTTTCATCCTAGAACAATATTAGTCGATTATAGAGTTTAACAGTTCTTGCTCACACCTGCTGACAACTTTCACTTCCTTCAATTTTTTCTTCCCTTGAATAAGAAGAGGGAGCTCTCAACAGAAAGTGGAGACTTGGACTACCATAAAAGGGAAGGAGTTCCCAACAAAATTATCTGGTCATTGGCAGACTGATTGATGGGCTCAGTAAAAAACAAAGAGGTTAGTCTGGACTGGTGGCTCTGAATCCCAGAACCAAATGATCAGATAAAGGTTTTCCTATAACATATAACTTTTTCTCATCCAACATTAAATTCTACATTAAAAAGTTATAAATGTCTAGGCATACAATGTTCCAAATGCTCAAATTGTAAGTCTTTGGTTTCCACTTCAGTTCTGTAAAAGACTTGGGACTGCAATGATCCAGGGCAAACCTATCACTCTAAAAGCTCCTGGCAATGACTTAGGTCTGATCTTGCAAAAAAAAAAACCCCAAACAAACAAACAAAAATCATGAAGGTGGATTCCAATCTACTGAAGTCAATGGGGGTCTGTCAATGTGGATCTCCTGGCAAGATGGGGCCTTCTGTAACAGAAACCTCTAGCAACAGTAAAAAGTACACATATGGCTATCCTCAAGGCTGGAGGAAAGATACCACATTTGTAGTTTGTTACTTAGATTTCCAAATTTATGAATTTAAATGGTTTTATCCCATCTAGACTTTTATATAGGGCATGTAATCATGGTATCAGAGAGCCCCTCAAAATTACCATGTACATAGAAATGTATATTTAGGCTTTGAAGTTAACTGAGGGGGTGGAACTAGCATTTTGTTGCTGATGTCTGTCTGAATATATCTTTCTGCAAGGCTGGCTTAACGGAGAAGTAACCATCATAATTAAGATAGAACCCATGCACTGACACCATTTCCTATCTCTGCTAATGACTAGCTGAGTAAACAAGGCACCAGACAAAACATCTATAAAACGGGAATCCTATCTCACAAGTATGTTGTCAGGATTAATTAATATTTGCAAAGGTCTCTGAGATCCTTTGAAGAAAGGCTTTATAGAAGTGCAGAGTATTCTTTAATCAATGTTTCTTCACAATCAAAAGGGCTAATTTTTTTTTTTTTAAATGAGAGCTTAGTTATTACAAAAAAACAAAATTACAAAAAATATTCTGGAAGAGTGGAATCTGTAATATTTTTGTTCCAGTGATTTCCTTCCCTTTCCTCCGTTTCTCCATTTATGGTCTATTTGATTGGAGGTATGAAGTGATCCCATCCTTGGGAGCTCCAACAGAAGCTGCCAGGGTCTTAAACATATTAAAGCTGATCAATCAATCCTAAAAATGGAAAGATGTTCCCAGAGGTCTTTTACTCCTTTTCTAATAAGCATCAAGATGTCTACAGGGTTCCAATTAGATTGCTATTAAATTTAGATTGGGGGTAGCAACACACATACTTTTCAGCAACTATAATTATACTCCCTAACCAGCTGTTTTACATTGCCCCATTATCCTGTTCTCTGCACGCCTTGTAAAATCCTACCAAAAATCCTTCCTCAGCTATTGAAAAACCCCTAAATTCATAATATTCACTGAAATTCTACAACAAAATAGATGGAAGAGTCTGAAAAAGAAAAGAACATAATTTGACCTGATTCTCTTCTGTTCTGTTAAGTCTCCTTCACTGACCAACATAGCTGATAATAACCGGAGTGTTGAATTTGCAGATTTAGACTGGTTGTTTTTCATACCCAAGAGCCAGCGTACCAAAAGTTTAATTGCTTGCACCTATTAAAGATGAACACATGAAAACAAATTGATAATTTTAATACCAACTAAGGTAAATAAAACACCAAAATCTACTGTAATCAAACTATAATCTGTATAGGCTACTGCTCAATAAAATGCAGACTTTAAAAAGGAAAAGAATGAAGTAGTGAACTTTTTATTCATCTGGAAAAGTGGATGTAGTTCCTTGCTTGAAAAAGGGTTTTAGAAGCAGGTATTTAAGCAAAGAATGGATAAACGCATGGCATATTGGGATGGGGATGCAGCATGGATGAAAAAATGAGCTGAGAGAAGAATACAGAGGGAGAAGACAGACAAGGGGATTGGGATAAAGCAAAGAGACTTTGAAGTGGAATAGTAAGAAAGGAGAGATGTTCTGTAGACATTGGGAGAAATTTCCAAAGCCTTAGAGGTGAAGATGAAAAGGTTGAACTTGATAAAGAAGCTGAGTGGAAATAAATGAAGAGGTGCAAAATGGTTTCTGGATGATTCTACTGAACATTTGATAATAGCAGCAAAAAAGACAATCCTATCAAAGAGTAGAAGAAATCAGAGGAATATAGATTAAATTTTACTGCATGAAAATGGAAAATATCATAGACACAGAGGTGGGGTTAGATGTAGGGACTTCCTATACCTCATAAAAAAGTCTACCAATAAAAAAAGTTGCTATCCATTAACCAGACATTCACCTCTGAAATGGTCATAATTAAAACTACGATTCTGTCAGAGAGGTCATGGATTCCATGACCTTCCGGGACTTCTTCCACAATGGCAGGGCTCGAGCAGCTGTCAGGCCTGGGACCGCCGGAGCAGTGGTCAGTCCCAGGGTTGAAGCAGCAGCAGTCAGCCCCTGCCACAGGAGCAGCTGCCAGAGGTCAGCTCCAGGTAGCGCTCCCCAAATGTTAGTCTCTCTCCCCCTCCCAGGTATTTTTAGTAAAAGTCGACTCTTCATGGGCTTCCGTGCATTTTTTATTACCCACAACATGTCCCTGACTTCTATTAAAAATACCCGTGACAGAATCTTAACCTTAATCATAATTAGGTTCACACTAAATATCCTGTAAAGATGGGTGAAAGGAGTTCATCATACTCTGTTGTTATTTCAGCTTGGTCTGCCTATAGATTCAGTAATATGACAGTGCATCAGTTTACAGGATACCTTTATAACCAGAAGAACTAGTAATTTGAATCTCTGCGTAAAACAAAGTAAAGCTTAACATTCAGAATACTGAATACCCAGAAGATAGGACAGAACACCTAACTGCACAATTTCCACTGACATTGCAACAGTGTGTATTTCTATGGCCACATAAGCTACAATACTATAAGCAGTTACAAAGTTTTAGTTTTAAGAAGCGTTGTTCTAGCCATGTCGGTCCCAGGATATTAGAGTGACAAGGTGGGTGAGGAAATCTCTTTTTATTGGACCAACTTCTGTTGGAGAGAGAGACAAGCTTTCGATCTACACAAAGCTCTTCTTCTGGTTTGTGAAAGGTACTCAGAGTGTCATAGCTAAATACAAGATAAAACAGATAGTTTAGCCTAAATAGCTAGCACATATTCCAAGGCAGCAGTTCTCAACCAGGGGTACATGAGCCAGTTTCAGGGGGCCACAGGGCTCCACAGCTGAAGCTTGGCCCCCTGAGCCCCGGTGCCCCCACTGGACTGAAAGTGGGAGTGGAGCAGCGGGGAGCCCCAAACCCCAGCGCAGGGCCGGCTCTAGGATTTTTGCTGCCCCAAGCAGAAACAATTTTGGCCGCCCCCGCCCCCGTTTTTTTCTTACCCCACCCCCGGCCCCGCCTCAGCTCCGCCCCTTCCCCAAATCCCCAGCCCTGCCTCCTCCCCCCAGGCTCTCAAGCCTAGGAGGGCGGGAGGGAGGGAGGGAGGGGGAAAAGCGGCGTGCGCGCCGCGGCCACTTGGAGTCTCCCCCTCCCTCCCAGGCTCTCAAACCTGGGAGGGAGGGTGAGCAGCGGCGCGTGAATCAGCTGTTTCGCGCGCCGCAGCCGCTCGGGATCTCCCCCTCCCTTCCAGGTTTGAGAGCCTGGGAGGGAGGGCGAGCAGCGGCGTGCGAATCAGCTGTTTTGCGCGCCGTGGCGCGCGAGCGGCAGCAGCGGAGGTGAGCTAGGGCGGCTGGGGCACATTTTTAGGGGCGGCATTCTGGCGCCGGCCATGCTGCCCCTAAAAATGTGCCGCCCCAAGCACCAGCTTGTTTTGCTGGTGCCTAGAGCCGGCCCTGCCCCAGCGTTCCCCCTAGGGCTAAAGCCCTGAGTCCCAGCTGAAGCCAGAGCCTCAGTGCTCCCTGCTGGTTGAAGCCCAAATACCCAAGCTCCAGAGCAACCTGAGGGGCTGAAGCCTGGAGCCCCAAGTCCCAGCGCTCCCTGCAGGGCTGAAGCCTGGAGCCCCAAGTCCCAGCGCTCCCTGCAGTTCTGAAGCCCAGAGCCCCAAGTCCCAGTGCTCCCTATGGGGCTGAAGCCAGCACCCCAAGTCCTGGCACCCCCGCAGGGCTGAAACTAGGAGCAGAGCCGTAGAGAGCCCAGAACCCCAGCGCTCCCCCCAGGACTAATGCCATGAGTCCCGGCACCCCCTGTGAGGCTGAAACCGGAACCGTGGGGCCGAAGCCCAGAGCACCAGTACTCCCTGCGGGCTTGAAACCAGGAGCAGAGCCACGGGGAACCCCAAGCCCCAGCACTCCCCCCCAGGGCTAAAGCTTTGAGCCCCAGTGCACCCTGCAGGGCTGAAGCCTGGTGTACCAAGACCCACCTCCCTGCTCCCCTCCCCCCCCGTAGCTGAAGCTGGATCACCAAGCTCCCCCTCACCCCCAGCGGCTGAAGCCCCAAGCCCCACCTGGTGGCTAAAGTTCAGAGCCCCAAGGCCCCCCCCCTTTATGCCCTATGACTACAGAGATGTTAATGGGCCACTTCACTTTGAATGGTCCCTTATAACAGGGGCAGTCTATTTTTTTGTCAACGTCCAAATTTCTTGGTCAACGTATAATCAAGGCCGAGCTCACCCCCCCAGCTTCCCTCCCCAAGCTCCTGCCCACCCTGCTCAGAGTTAGGTGACCTTATTTCCTTAAACTGAAACCAGGATGCACGGGGCTGGCTGGAGCCACCTGGCATTGCTATTTGCCCCCTCCAAGTGTTTCTCTCTGTCCTCATTTGAGCCAACTAGTAGAGATGGGACAGAGGGAAGAGGAATGGGTATGGGCTGGGATCTGGGCAGCAAAGTAGGGTGTGAGTGTGTGTGAGTACTTATGAGCTCAGAGCCAGGAGGTGAAGCTGTTGGACTATGATCCAGCTAGCAGTGCAATGCCTCTTTGGGGGCTGAGATAGCAGAGGGGCAGGAAGGAGGCTCCGGGTAGCGGGAGGGACCAAAGAGACTCCAAATAACAGCCCCGGTGAGATGGGGGGAGGCTGGGATGTGGCAAAAGTGGGTGATTGGAGGCGGACTGGGTAGGGAAAGAGGCCGGTTAGAGCAGGGAAGTGGGTGGATGAAGGGGCTGGAGAAGCCTCTGGGGACCGCTAGGAGGGAGGGAGGCTCCAGGGACTGCGAGGAAGTAGCATTCCCCCTGGCAGCAGCACTCTCCACGTGTCCCTGTAGCGTGGGGGGGGAGGGAGGAAGCAGCAGGGCGGCTGTCTAAGCTCTTCCTCCTCCTCCCAACATGAGGCTGTTTCGCCTTCCCTGCTGCTGGAGAGCACTGCTGCCAGGGGTAGGTGCTGCCTCCTCGCTTCTGGGCATACCCTCCAGAGGCATCAGGAGAAATGGGGGGAAAGGACGTGACCATGCATCGCCTCTGCCCCTGCGGTCCAATTTGGCAGTCCAGATTTGGACCACGGTCTGCCTATTGACTATCCCTGCCTTAGAATATGTGCTAACTACTTATGCTAAACTATCTGTTTGACCTTTTATTTAGTTGTGACAAATCATAATACCTTTCCCAGACCTCAAGAAGAGCTCTGTGGAGCTTGAAAGCTTGTCTCTCGCTAACCAACAGAAGTTGGTCCAATAAAAGATATGACCTCCCCCACCTTATCTCTCTCAAATTTTAGTTTAGCAGAAATTAAGCTATTTAATACGTTTTTAGGCTATTCTAAAAGACAACTGTAACCAAAATTAATTGGTAATATTTCTTTTAACATTCTCTATTGGTAGTGTTTAGAGGTGTCAGTGATATGCTATCAAGTAACTAAACTCTTATTTCAAATATTGTGCACATCTTAATACGAAAAAAATATTCACCTTTGCTAGAACTTCTGGGGAAACCTCTTCATCTGGGGACCACAATTTCCCATTTTTCTCACCTGTTGACTACAGATATTTATACAAGTTTAAAGATGGATTCACAAACAAAAACATGTAAAAAATTAAAGCAAAGATTATAATGATTAGATTAACTACCATATGTATCATCTTTTACATATGATATCAACATATTAGACATATAGGGTATGACACAACTATGCTCCATTGTGACCGCTCTGGACAGCACTCTCAACTTAGATGCACTGGCCTGGTAGACAGGAAAAGCCCTGAAAACTTTTGAATTTCATTTCCTGTTTGGCCAGCGTAGCGAGCTGATCAGCACAGGTGACCACGGAGTCCCAGAATCACAGAAGAGCTCCAGCATGGACCGAATGGGAGGTACTGCATCTGATCGCTATATGGGGAGACGAATCCGTGCTATCCGAACTCCGTTCCAAAAGACGAAATGCCGGAATATTTAAAAAAATCTCCAAGGGCATGAAGAACAGAGGTTATAACAGGGACCCGCAGCAGTGCCACGTGAAGCCTACCAAAGAACCAGAGAGGCAAAGGGCCGCTCCGGGTCAGAGCCCCAGACATGCCGCTTCTATGATGAGCTGCATGCCATTCTAGAGGGTGCCCCTACAACTGCCCCACCCCTCCCGGGTTACCTTGGCAGTTATCCCTCCATTTGTGTGACGAATTAATAAAGAATGCATGAATTTGAAACAACAATGACTTTATTGCCTCTGCAAGCGGAGATCAAAGGGGGGAGGAGAGGGCAGTTGGCTTACAGGGAAGTAGAGTGAACCAAGGGGGCGGGTTTTCATCAAGGAGAAACAAACAGAACTTTCACACCGTTGCCTGGCCAGTCATGAAACTGGTTTTCAAAGTTTCTCTGATGCACAGCGCGCCCTGCTGTGCTTTTCTAACCACCCTGGTGCCTGGCTGTGCGTAATCAGCGGCCAGGCGATTTGCCTCAACCTCCCACCCCACCATAAACATCTCCCCCTTACTTTCACAGATATTGTGGAGCACACAGCAAGCAGTAATAACGATGGGAATATTGGTTTCGCTGAGGTCTAACCGAGTCAGTAAACTGCACCAGCGAGCTTTTAAACGTCCAAAGGCCCATTCTATCACCATTATTCACTTGCTCAGCCTATAGCTGAACTGCTCCTTACTTCTGTCCAGGCTTCATGAGCCATGGGAGCAAGGGGTAGGTGCGACCGTGTGGTGCTGCCGATTGGAAGAGCAGCCTGAGGCAGAAGCCTCCAGCTGGCATGATATTCCAGGCAGGACTGAATCTCCTTTAGACGAAACTTAAAGAAGAGAATGACCTGAAGTCATTCCCATTTTTGTCCAGGCACCTCCAACTGACCTCACCAAGGCCGGCCAGGAGCACCCATGTCCGCCCAGGCGCCCCCGACCAACCTAACCGAGGTTGGCCAGGAGCACCCATGGGACAACGACAACGGATAGCAGTCGTATTGCACCGTGTGCCATCCGCAAGGCAAGGCAAGGGGATGCTGCTGTGTAGCACTGCAGTACCGTGTCTGCCAGCAGCACCCAGGAGACATATGGTGACAGTGAACTGAGTGGGCTCCATGCTTGCTGTGGTATGTCGTCTGCACGGGTAACCCAGAAAAAAAACGCGAGAAACGATTTTTTGCCGTTGCTTTCACGGAGGGAGGGGGGCCTGACGACATGTACCCAGAACCACCCGCAACAATGTTTTTGCCCCATCAGGCATTGGGAGCTCAACCCAGAATTCCAATGGGCAGCGGAGACTGTGGGAACTGTGGGATAGCTACCACAGTGCAATGCTCCGAAAGTCGATGCTAGCCTCGGTACTGTGGATGCACACCGCCGACTTAAGGCACTTAGTGGGGACACACACAATCGAGCGTATCAAATCGATTTCTAAAAAATCGACTTCTATTAAATCGACCTAATTTCGTAGTGTAGATATACCCATAGTGAACATTAAGGGTTCATTGGCCTAATCACAAAAACTTAACAGCTGTATAGCTTACAGAGACTCAATCATAAGAAAAACAGAAAAGTAAGAACTTAAAAAATAAATCTTACCCTATCATTCATGAGGAGATCTTTCACGATGAAATTTGCAACCACAGATTTCATTGGAGAAGCAAACTGGTCTGGAGCTAACATAGAAATGTGGCCCAAAGAGACTAATGGAGTTATAAGTTGCTCTGGAACATCAGCATTCAAACTTCTACTAAGAGGCTGGGGGAAGAAAAATTTCCATTCAAAATGAATTATAAATTGTTGAGTGTGAATGCCTGAACAGCTTAATGAACTAACTTATTTCATTACTGGACTGCTGATTACCTGCACTCGCCTCCCAAATGACATTTCATGAAACCAAGACAACTTTTTGTCTATGAAACATTTCCCGCTGTAATTTCCAGGATAGTGAAAATAGCTATATTAATTACAGAATTATAGTGTGTGAAATTATATTAGTGATAAAAGATTAGCCTTTTTAATTTTTTTTTTACTAACTAAGGACCTGAGGGCTTGTATACACAGGGACACTCAGGAAAATTAATCTGAATTAACTCTGAACTGAAAGTGCAGTAGTTAAACCACTGTAAACCCATGTGGACACTCTCTTTCAGAATTAAAATGTCCTTATTTCAATTTACCTTTGGTGAGTTAAGCTAAACCAAATTAAGCACATTTCAATTCTGAATGAGAGTGTCCACATGGGTTTAATGCAGCTTAAATAGTCATTAGTGAATTCAGGTTAACTTTCCTGAGTGTCCCTGATTCTGACAAGACCTGATTCTGCATTTCTTGCAACCCAATGGAAGTTTTGTGCGTTACTAGGAATGTCAGATCAGCAATAGAATTTTTCATAGCATCCCAGGTGAAATGGCTCAGTATCATTCTTTTAGGCCCAAATATTGGTACCCGAAGTTGTGTCTAATTAAGTAGCTTCATTTTCTAGAGGAAAAGATCTCAAAGTAGTAAATAGGAGCTCAGCACTCCTGTAAATTAGTCCACTTGTTTAGATGTTACAGTTCATATAGCATGCTGGACTACACAAGACATAAAATGGTTTCATTCTATTCTAACCTATTCAGTAGGACTACTACTCAGACTTTGAACATATTAGCTATTTTTAGTAGGGTTACCATATTTGGAGTGTCCAAAAAGAGGACACTCCACGGGGCCCTGCCCCCAGCCCCGCCCATGCCCCAACTCCGCCCCCTCCCCCAAAGTCCCCGCCCCAACTCCGCCCCTCCC
>NW_020664417.1:61042978-61234732 GCF_002925995.2 Terrapene triunguis | reverse complement strand
AGGAAAATCCGGACGTATGGTAACCCTAATCTAGTCAAACCCCTGCACTGAGGCAGGACTGAGTAATAACAACTAGACCATCCTTGACAGGTGTTTGTCTAACCTCTTAAAAAACTCCAATGACTGCTATTCCATAACCTCTCTAGGTAATTTGTCCAGTGCTTAACTACCTTTACAGTTAGGAAGTTTTTCCTAATGTCTAACCTAACTCTCCCTTGCTACAATTTAAGCCCATTGCTTCTTTTTCATGCATGTCCTGAGTGGGACAGGGGTGGGTCCAGGCAGTGGGATTGGGGGGAGGGAGGTCGAGGGAGTCGGTGGGTGTGTGGGGATGGACTGGGGGAAGCAGGGTGGAGGAACTGAGGGGGACAGGACTGGGACTGGGGGGGTGCTGAGGGGGATGGGACAGGACTGGGATGGGGGGAGTAGGATAGGGGCTGAGGGGAGCATGAATGGGACAGGGTAGAGAGCTGTGTAGAGTGGGGTGGGCCGGGGGAGACAATGGGGCTGGGCTGGGCAGGGTTGGGGGGTTGGGGAGAGGGACAGGGTCTGGAGGGGATGAGACAGAGGGGAGCAGTACTGGAATGGTGGGAAGTTGAGGGGGTGGGACAGCAGGGGGAGCAATGGGGGTGGGATGACGGGAGAGGCTGAAGAAGAGATTTGGGGTAGGGCAAGGCTGAGGGCAGTGGGTTGGGGGGAGCAGGGGGACTGTGGGGGAGGCTGTTGGAACGGGGGCAGGGACTGAGGGCAGTGGGTTCGGGGTGGGAGGTACAGGGGAGGCTGAGGGAACAGGGTCAGGGTGGGGCCTGAGGGCAGTGGGTCTGAGGGGAGCCCCCCCAGAGGGACCTGCCAGGGGGCCAGGTGAGCCCAGCAGAGCTTACCTGGAGCGGCTCCCAGGAAGCATGCAGCAGGCAGGTCCCTCCCAGTCCCTCTGGCCCCTTCCTAGGGTCGGGTTGAGTCGAGGGGAGGGGGGCAGGGCTCTCTGCCCGGCGACAGCTGCCTGCTGCCGGAGTCTACAAGCCCCGCCCCGCTGCAGCACGCAGGGGAGTGAGACCTCCCTGCCTCTCGGTGTGCCGGGGCAGGGAGAGGGCTGCGCTCTGCAGGCTCCTGCCGGCCAGGCAGGGGGCCCCGTGGGCTGACACCGCCGCGCCGGGAGCTCTCAGCTGGGCGCTGCCCCAGGGCCCAGGGAGGAAAGGTGAGTGGCGCCGGCGGCGCTGGCTTGCCGCGGTTCCCCCAGCGCGGCTGTCCTGTCCTCGCTTTTAGGTCTTTAAATAGCCGTCCGGGGGGAAATCCCGGACCTTTTTAGCTTTTTACAAATTCCCCCCGGACGGCTATTTAAAGACCCAAAAGCCGGACATGTCCGGGGAAACCCGGACATATGGTAACCCTATTTTTAGGATGGGTGGCCTTGTGCAGTGGCTAAAGACCAAAAAAAAAAAAAAAAATCAGATAACTCAGCTACATGGAAATTTAATATTTTAAAATAAATCCAGTTACATTGTGAACAGAAGTAACTAGCCTGACCACAATTAGGTGGAGAGCTTTAGGAGGCAAAGCTAGAAAACATCTGTGAACAGAGCCTTCTATCAAAGCATAAGTGACGTGCATTTCCCTTTCATCATAATAGTTGCCAGAATACTGAGAAGGGATATTTTCTCTGTGTATGCTAGAAGTGTTACTCAGTGTCCAGACAGTGTCACTGGGGGTAGGGGAAGAGCATGTATTTGCACTCTCTCCTAAGTTTTACTAGAAACAGCTTAAGCACAGAGTTCCAGCACTAAGGGTTCAATTCAGTCTTCCAGCTCCTGAATTATGCATGGATTCTACGGTAATCAAGATGAAGTTAGTTTTCTTAATTGCAACTTTAAAAGTGAAAAGATGCAAATTATTTTAACAAAATTCAATAAAAACATTATACCAAATTTGGCAAACATACCTCAAAGATCTGTGCAAGTTGCACTTCTTTATTTGAGAATATGGCATGTATACAGTGGACAGCCTGTTTTGCTTGGTGAGGAGTACCTCTCTTTGCTTTCTGATGTAAAATAGGAATTAATGTCCTGCAAAAATTAAACACAATATTTCAAAATAAAACATTTATAATGAACAAAAAATTAATTCCAGTAATATTTGCTGGCTGAACTCTTCACCAATGCAGGTCCCTGATCACAGAATTAAAATCTTCAGCATCAAGCTCTCTTTTGAAAGCTGTTCAGGAAGGATAATGAGACAAATGCATGTAAACAACTAACCCTCATCTAGAAATTGAATCATATGTTAAAAAAGGAAAGTGTATTGTAAAGCACAATATACTTCACCAGTAAATAGATTATTTGCCATTCACTTTTCACTAATAAAGTCCATACATTCTCTACAGAAGCAGAGGTAGCAAGAACAGATTGAAGCAGTGTTCACAGAATTGGAACAATGAAGTCTCAGGTTTGTTTTTTTTCCTTAAAGTAGGAAAACTGGAAGAACGCTAAAGTATGTTAACAATGTGAGCAGAGTATTCCAAGCTGGTGTCTGTCTGAATGACTCCCTCTTAACTAGAGAAGTCTTCCATGGTAGGTTTAATTAAGTGAATAAGGAAACAAGATAGTGCAGGATTCAAATTAATTGTGAGCTCGCCAATATAAATGAGGATTACACCAGATTTCCAAGAAGGCGGTATTAGATGGCCGTACTCTCTTGTGATAGTACTGAAATTATCAGTGGTCTTAGAAAAATCATGTTATTTAAATATTGATATAGCGCCATAACTTCGTATTGTGCTTTACAGAAAATAGAGACCCTATCTCTGCCATAAAAAATTTACAATAGAAATCATATAATCTTTGGAAACAATAGTGAATAGATGAAAAAAGGGACAGACTAGTATTGCAACAAATGAAGTTCTGAAATACATGTTGATTAGAGGTTGATTGTGTACAGCTAGATAAAAGTAGTGGGCTCTGAGTAAAGATTTTAAAGCTGAGACTGAGGACAACATGCACTGTCAAAGGGAGGTCATTCCACATAAAGAGCAGCATGAAACCAGGGCACAAAAATGAGTGGGAGAAGGAAACAAAGAGAACATCAAGGTGAGAAGAGTGGGCAGAGCATAAAGCACAATACAAGGAGTAGGGTTGAATCCAGAAAAGGGTCATGCAGTGCCATGAAAGTGACTCTTGCCATTGTGACCCCAACCCAAACTTCACAAGCAGGAGCTCTAGGAGAAACCCTAGGGACCCTGCCCAGCCGAGACTCTGGGGTCAGGGAGCATGCTATTTGCTGATGAGGTGGATTGAAAATGTGTGCGTATTGTGTGTGTCTGGTATGTGGCAAGGGTGACAGTGCTGTGGAGGTGGGTAAAGAGTCCTTTGCTTTTTTCTGTAGCCATATGAGAAATAGGATTCTACCCTCTCTGATGAGAGTGAGGGACTTGGCAGGGGGTAAGTTAGCTCCACCTTATGTGTGAGCCAGAGATACAGTTAAGTTGGAACTGACCCTTGCGTATCAATCACTCCATTGTACAATGAAGTCCTTTTGGGATCTGCTGAGGTTCCTCACTATGGTGGCACTGGAGTGGTCAAGGCCAATAGTGCTTGGTAACTTTAACATCCACATAGACAATGAGTCATCTGAAAAACCCAGGATTTCATGGTCACCAAGGAGCTATCCCAGATGGTTCTGGGCACAAATCATAGTTAGGCACATACTTAGTTTGGTGTTTGGGATTGCAGTGGAGGTGGAGATTCTCGATGTTATCCCCATGTCACAGACTAATCTTTGGCTCGTTTGATTTCGAGTTGGGGCTCACCTCCCTTGTCTGGACTAGGGACCTGTTTTGATAGTCTTCTCTCAGAAACTAGAGCAGGGGTTCTCAAACTGGGGGTTGGGACCCCTCAAGTGTCACGAGATTATTACATGGGGGGGGGGGTCCACGAGCTGTCGGCCTCCACCCAAAACCGCACTTTGCATCCAGCATTTATAATGGTGTTAAATATATAAAAAAGTGTTTTAATTTATATGGGGGGGTGGAGGGGGGGTGGAGAGTCGCACTCAGAGGCTTGCTATGTAAAAGGGGTCACCAGTACAAAAGTTTGAGAACTACTGAACTAGAGGGACCTGAGGAGTTCCAAAAGGGTCTGAGGGAGAACTCCTTTCCTCAGACAGACTATTGATGGACTGGTGAATTACTGTAATACTCTGGTCCTCAATCATCAATGAAGTGCCCTCTGGGACTCTTTTCCACAGTTTCTGCCTCACAGGTCACCTTGATTTATAGAGGGCCTGCAACAACCAAAGCAAAAGAGAAGATGGCCAGAATGGCGGTGGTGCAAATCTAGACTCAAATCTGACGGATTGCAACAAAGATTTTTATAACTCCCATCTTGTGGTTGCGAGAGAGGCAAAGAAATGGTTCTTTGCTTCCACCATCATATCTGAAAAATCTTATTTAGTTTGCTTGGTTAATCTGAGGAATTTTTTGCTCAGTTGATGAATCAAGTATCTCCAGTTGAGGGAATTTCTTCATGTCGGATAAAATTGCTCAAATTCAAGTCATAGCTATCTGCCTCAGCACATCATGTTCTGGGGGTGTCAAACCCTAAGGTCAGGTCTATACTAGGAGCACTTTGTCAGTATAGCTATACTGGTATACGATACTGGCAAAGCATGCCTAGTGTGGATGCAGTTTATGCTGGCATACCTTATTTCAGGCCCCCTGCTTTCCCCACTGCAGAATTTGGCGGCTAGATTGCGAGACAGTGTTTCCTTGCACAAGCACACGAAACCTATGCCTTATGATCTGCACTGGCTGCCTACTGATTTCTAGATTGATTTTAGGTGTTGGTTTTGATTTACAGAGCCCTACACGGCTTGAAAACTGCTGAAGAAATTGCCTCTCTTTCCCCTCATGTCTCGGGCAGTTATAGTTAGCAGAAGCACCTGAGATGGAACCCACGACTGACAGACAGCAGGTGTTCTTTGTTGAAGAAATGGTTTTACTCACGAAAGCTTATGTCCAAATAAATTTGTTAATCTTTAAGGTGCCACTAGACTCCTCATTGTTTTTGTTAGAATATCCCATATCTTTGGAAGTGGTTTCCAACTTGGTCCATAATAACCAAAGTTTTTAACCTTCAGGGGTCATCTTTTCTCCATTTCTCAAAAAAATGGGAGAGGCTGCGTGAAGGAAAGCATTGGGTAGAAATAATGGGGGATTAAATTAAATCTTTATGATATCTTTGTTGTTGCTGGTATTTTAAAATGGGAGGTAGACTAGATCCTGCTTTTTAAGTGTATATTTTAAGGAGTTTTTTTAATAATGTATTTATATTAAACCTACAACAAATACATAAAAATAAAGTGAGGACAAGGAGTTTAAATGTGAAAAGAGACAGGGAACCAGTGACGGGATCAAGGTGGTGGGGTAAAAGGCATACAAGTTCACAGCAACAGGAAAGGAAGATTATTTTAGTAGCAACATGGTGAATACGCTAAAGGAGGGGACAGACTTTTAAGTGTTAAAGGCACTACCAGTATGTGAAGAAATACACTCACGATCTTATCTGCGGCAGGTCTGTTTCTATTTTGTGGCCTGTGTTTCTGAAAATCTGAATAGCTGCCTCAGCTACCTTATCATCTTCCATCCTGAGGCACTGCAGGAGAGACTCATATGTCTCTGCAGAGTGGAACGAGGTAGGATGTGTGAAAGACAAAACCTGTAGATACATAGCAAAACCAAAAAATGTTTTTGCACATGCATAATGGATTACCAACAAACAAAATGATTTCCACTTATGTTTCTTTATGAGAAATAACAGTAGCATGTTTATGCCATTTCATATAAGGTGCTTCTTGTAACACATCTTAAGATGCATCTTAAAATACATTAACTAACATTTTGTTTTTCAGGGCTCCCCATCCATTACTTTTTTTTAAAAATTGGATTTTTAAATATTTGAACATATTTATTCAAGACATTATTATAATACTTAGAACTTGTTTTATAGCTCAACCTATGTAAGCAACACTTTCCCCTCATTTTGAGAAATCTCAAAAGCGTAATTTCTCCAGAATCTTAAATAATTGGGTAAAAAAAGAATGACCAGGTTTGATTGATATCCATTTTAATCTAAGTCACAAACATTCAAGCACATCTTGTAAAGGAATTACCTAGCTAATAATTTTTTCCCAAACCTGCAGGGATTCAAAGCTGGCCACAAGGAGAACAAGTAGCTATCACAAGGCAAAACTACTCTAAGAATACAGGAATTCAGAAAACATGTGTTAGGAAGGGGGAAAATAGTCAAATGGATGTCCAATAGGATGCAAGTACTATACCTTTGGATTAATCTGAGCTGGGCTTCCAGGATAAGAGTTGCACACTATACACATATACTACAGGACAGGCCCAACAAGGAAAACAACAGATCATCACTGGCCATCACGTACAGCCCCCAGCTAAAACCTCTCCAGCACATCATCAACGATCTACAACCTATTCTGGAAAATGATCTCTTACTCTCACAGACCTCTCACTGTCCTTGCTTACAGACAGCCCCTGAACCTGAAGCTCACCAGCAACTACACACCACACCACAGAAACACTAACCCAGGAATCAATCCCTGTAACAAACCCTGTTGCCTACTCTGTTCCCATATGTATTCTAGCGACACCATCAGAGGACCCAACCACGTGAGCCACACCATCAGGAGCTCATTCACCTGCACATCTACTAATGTGATATATGCCATCATGTGCCAGCAATGCCCTTCTGCCACGTACATTGCCCAAACCAGGCAGTTTCTACATAAAACAATAAATGGACTCAAATCAGACATCAGGAATGGTAACATACAAAAGCCGGTAGGAGAACACTTCAATCTCCTTGGACATTCTATAACAGATTTAAAAGTAGCCATACTTCAACAAAAAAACTTCAGAAACAGACTTCAAAGAGAAACTTCTGAGCTACAATTCATTTGCAAATTTAACACCATTAATTTGGGCTTGAATAGGGACTGGGAGTGGTTGGTTCACTACAAAAGCAATTTTCCCTCTCTTGGTATCGACACCTCCTCCTCAACTATTGGGAATGGACCACATCCACCCTGATTGAATTGGCCCTGTCAGCACTGGTTCTCCACTTGTAAGATAACTCCCTTCTCGTCATGTGTCAGTATATTTATGCCTGCATCTGTAATTTTCACTCCATGTATCTGAAGAAGTGGTTTTTTTACCCACGAAAGCTTATGCCCAAATAAATGTTATTCTTTAAGGTGCCACCGGACGCCTCGTTGTTTTTACACACATATAGACATCAGATATAAAGAAATTCTTTGAAAGAGTATCTTACCACAGAGCCAAGAAAGGAAAGGTTACTCACCTTGTAGTAAATGGAGTACTTCGAGATTATGTTGTCCCTATGTGCAGTGCACTTCAGGTTGTGCATGTGCTCCACGTGCCCAGGACTCAACATTTTTCTAGCAGTGTCCATTCGGGCCACGCGAGAGTCCCTGCTTTCATCATGCTCCACACTGAGGACTGATAGACTGCCAACATTTCAGTTCCTTCTCCTCCCTATACCCCACAAAAGGACCCGAGGACACAGGGAAAAGGGGCAGGTAGTGCACTACGCTTAGGAACAATACATCTCAAAGAACTCCAGTTACTACAAGGTGAATAACCTTTCCTTCTTTGAGTGCTTGTCCCTATAACTTACTGCACTTCAGGTGATACACAGGAAGTTTTCCTCCTCCTCCAGAAGTGGTGGGTGTCCAGAGCCCTGTACCATGCAGAACAGCCCTGCCCATGGAGGCCTCTGAGGGAGCCGATTGCACCAGGGCATAATGTCTCATGAAGGTATGCACAGAGCTCCAGGTTGCTGCTCTGTAGATGTTAATACAGACTTCTCTAAAGAAGGCGACTGAGGATGCCTGGGCTCGCGAGTATGTTTTCACACTGCCTCCAAAGGGACACTGTTCAATTCATAACAGAGCACTATGCAGCCCGAGATCCACTTTGACAGCCTCTTGACGAAAAGGCCTCTTTGTCATCCTCTCTGCAAACAAGAGGAGAAGTCTAGGAGACTTCTGGAATGCCTTTATCCTTTGTAGATAAAAGGCAAGGGCCCTACACACATCCAGACAGCACCACTTCGTCTCTTCTCTCCTGGCATCTGGCTTAGGGTATAATACAGGGAAGTGGGCGCTTTGATTGATGTGAAAGTCTGATACCACCTTACGGACAAACCTCGGGAACAGTTTCAGGAACAACTTGTCCTTGTGGAAGATAATGTGTATCAATGATCTCCCATGAGTCCCCTTAATTCACCTATCCTCCTGGCTGACATGATTATAATCAGGAATGCTACCTTCATGGAAAGGTGTAGCAAGGAGCAAGATGGCTCAGACAGTACCCCTGTCAAGAGTTGATAAGACCAAATTTAAGTCTCAGGCTGGCATGGGATTCACCATTGGAGGGAAGACCCTAAGTAAGCCCTTCAGGAACCAGGATGTGACTAGATACGAGAACATATAGTTTAGGTGCCCACTGGTGGGTGGAACACACTGATGGTTGCTAGGTGGACCCTAAGGTAGCTGAGAGAGAGCCCCAAGGATTTTAAGGAGAATTGGTAGTCTACCACAACTGACACCCCAGATCACAGAAAGAAAAGTCCCTATTGACCACACCAGATTGCAAACCTCTTCCATTCTGTGTAGTAGCACGTACTGGTAGCATTCTTCCTATTGCTACTCAGTAGGGCCCTGAGCAGGCCTCTCTAGGTTCAAAATCCATCCAAATCTATACCCTCATGTGTAGAGTGGATGAGTTGGGATGGCGAATCCTGCTGTAATTCTGTGCCAAGAGATCTTGAACCAGGGAAGGCCAGGCTGATAGCTACAACAGTGTGGGTTACCAGAACTGACGGGCCCAACCCAGCCCTATGAAAATAACCTGCACTTTGTCCTGCCTGATCTTCCTTAGTAACCGGGGAAACAAAGGGATCAGGGGAAACACATATCTCAGGATCCCTGACCATTGCATGAGGAAGGTGTCACTCAGAGAGCCCAGGCTGCAAACACCACTTCGGAGCAGGACTCCTCTCACTTTTAGTTCACATTGGGAGAAACAAGCCTGTGATCACATGACCACAAAAGTCCCACTTGTGCTCTCTGGAGAAAGATCTCCTGAGGGAGTCTGCCAGGGTGTTCTGAACCCCTGGGAGATGGATGGCAATCAGGGCAATTTGAAGAGGTATGCACAAGTTCCACAGGGTGATGGCCTCTGTGCAGAGTTGCAGGAAATATACTCCTTCCCTGCTTGCTGATGTAGTAGACTGCCATCATGTTGTAGACAATACCTATAACAGATATTACCTCACCCACCTTGTCTCTCTGCCACCGTGTTGTTTAACAGCACCTGGACTGACTGGCCATGAAGTGAGGGGGCAACAGCTTGCAGATCAACTCCAGCACATTGAGGTCAAGCATAGATTCCCAAGAGGACAATGTCCCTTGGGCCACCTGCCCCTCTATGTGGGCCCCACAACATACTAGGGATGTGTCTGTGGTCACAATCCTCACTATGAGCAAGGAACTGAACAAGGTCCTCTTCCCACCCCACCCCACCCACACACCTTTTCCCTGTCCACTCACCAGCCCAGGGAGTCCAAGGCCCTTTGAGGAATTGAAACTAGAAAGTGGAGGCTGTGTCCGCCCAGAGCGTAAACAGACTGAGCCACACTTGCAGGTATCTGAGGTGGAGCCTTGTAAATGGGGTCCCATGACTACTTGCAGGCATATTACCCAACAGGGCCAGGCAAGACCAAATGGACATCCTGGGGCTCATCCAGATTTGCTATATAAGCCTGTTGATGGCTAAGAAACTGTTGTCTGGTAGGTACGCCCTTGGTGACACCACATCCAGCCTTGCTCCTATAAACTCTATAGTTTGTGTGAATACCAGGGTGGACTTGTCCTATTTCACTCTGAGACCCAGTCTCTCATACAGGTCCAGAAGTTTTAGTTAGGAAGTGAGGGTGTGTCTTGTGCCACTAGCTCCCCTGTTCTCCTGGCCAAAATGATGGCTATGAGGAACAAGAGCTAAAGGGACAAATGAAGGAGGGAAGTTTCCCATAGGTTCAAACAGGCGTTTCCTCAGAGCACTGAGCACTAAGTTGAGGTCTCATAGTGGAGTATGTTCCTTGACAGGAGGAAAAAGGTTGAATAGACCTTTAATAAACCTTGCAGTGGTCGAGTGAGTCAAGTCTGAAAATCCCTTGATGGAGGGATGAATGGCTGTTAGGGCAGCTAGGTGAACCTTGATTGAGCTCATTGATAATCCTGCAGTTTTTAAATGTAGTGAGTAATGGAGAATGTGTGTGTCAGGCAGGACTTGAGAGGAGGCATAGATCAATGGTTGCTCCAAGCCTGGAAGTGTTTCCACCTCTGTAGGCAAGATTTGCTTGTCAAGGATTTCTTACTATTAAGCAGTCCTGTTTGTACCTCTGTGGAGCAATCTTGATCTACACCAAAAAGCCAACTAGTAGGTAGGTCGTGAGGTGAAGTGCCCAGAGGCTGGGGTGGGTGATGGATTCCAACTCCTGAGTAAGGATATCCACTGTCAGGGCAAGGCAGAAAGGAGGTTATTGAGACATGGGCACCAGCTCTGGGAACGACACCTATCTCAGCCACTACAGTGCTATGAGGATGGCTACTTATATCTCCCGTTTCAATTTGTTTAGGACTTTAGGCAGTGAAGACATCCAGGGATAAGCATATAGCAATACATGAGGCCAATGGAAGACTAGGGCCTCACCAGTTGAGTTGCAGCCGTACTCTTCCCCTTGAACAGAATTGTCCACACTTTGTATTAGATTTCTTTGCAACACCATACATCTCCAGATTACCCAAAAAAAGACACATCCTTCGGAATTCCTCATTGTTCAGCTCCTGCAGGTGGAAATGTCTGCTGAGCAAGTCTGCCATTGTGTTCTGAAGTCCTTGAAATAAACCACTGAGACCTGTATGGGGCATGATATGCACCAGTTTTACAATGTTACAGATAAGGACTGGGATCTTGCTCCTCCATGTTGATTGATATAATATATTGCTGCTCTGCTGTCCAGCATTATTCTGATTGGGTGGCCCCTGATGTGGGGTAGAAAGTGCTGATAAGCAGCAAGAACAACTCTCCGCTCTAGTATGCTGATGTGGAGGATCACCTCCTGAGGGGTCCATTTGCCTTGAGCTGTGAAGTTCTGAAATTGTGCGCCCAGGCCTATCAGGCAGGTGTCTGTAGTGATGATCCTTGTGGGAAGAACCTGCAAGAATGGAACTCCCTCACATACTTTTTGTGGATCCTTCCACCAACTTAGAGAATTGAGGACCCTCTGAGGTATGGACACCCGCTTTGATAAACTGTGCTTGTTGGGGGTGTAGACGGTTCTCAGCCAGGCTTGAAGACATTGGAATGTATCTTGCTAAGGGTGTCACAAACGTACAAGCTGCCCTATTGCCCAGGAGTTGCAATCAGGCCCTTGAAGTGGTTGTCAGGCTCTGTTGTACTGTAGAAATGTGATTGGATATTACGGCAAACCTTTCCATAGGTAAGTATGCTCTGGCAGTGGAGGAGTACAGAGTAGCCCTGATGAAGTCTCCAAGTTGAGTGGACATGAGTGCACACTTTTCTATATTGAGGCAGAGGCCCAGGGAACAGAACAGTGATATGGCTGTGTGGGTTCCTATCTAAACCTCGAGAAATGAGTGATCTTTCAGGAGCCAACCATCCAGGTATTCCCATCTAGCGAAGATGGGCTGAGACTGCCAAGAGGACTTTGGTAAAAGCCTCTTGGGGCAGTGAAGAGGCCAAAAAGAGTAGGATGTGATACTGGTAGCAGTCCTTACCCACCACAAAACGTAGGAAACAACTTTGGAGAGGTGGGTGGCTATATGAAAACAAACATCCTGAAGGTCAAGGGAGACAAACCAATCTCCTGAATCCAGGGAGGGAATTATTGTTGCTAGGGTTATCTTTCTGAACTGTTGAGGGTGGACAAAACTGTTCAAAGTCCCAAGATCCAGAACTGGTTTCCATCCTCCGTTTTCATTTGGGAATAAGAAGTACCAGGAACAGAATCCTTTCCTGACAAAGTCCAGTGGAACAGATTCAATCACTCCCAGGCTTGGGAGGGATTGTTACCTCTTGCCTCAAGACACCCTCATGAGAGCACTCCATAAAGAGGGACAGGGAGAGGGTGCTCCTCAACTGCATGGCATAACCCATAGACAACTCCAGAATCCATCTGTCTCAGGTGATGAGCTCCCAGGGAGGCAGAAAATGGGAGAGATGATCCCCATAAAGGTGGAGGGGAGATAGGTACAGAGCAGGATCTGGAGCAAGAGAGAGCTCATGACCCTCAACTAACAAGTCAAAAAGGTTGTTTTGAGGATGTTGGCAACTTGGAAGTCACTGCAGAGTATGGCCCTTTCTTAGCATACTTGAGCTTCTTTTGGGGAAGTTCAGCCAATCAGGCGGACTCGTAGAGGACTGGGTGAGAGCATTGCACTGACTGTGATCTACTGTATTTTCTCTTTGATGCAGGTGCATAGATGCAAAGATTGTAGTGTCGCCCAGGAGTCCTAAAGTGAATGAAGGTATCAATCTATAGGAACATGGAACATTGAACAATTTGGGTCCCTCAAAGGGGAGGTCCCAAACAGTTTTATACCTCCCTTGGAGGCCAGAAAGACTGCAGCCAAAAAGCTTGGCGCATTACCACTGCCATAGCCATGGAACATGCAGCTGTACAGGCTGCATCAAGTGAGGCCTGGAGAGATGCTTTGGCAATTGTCTGGGCATCTGTTATGAGAGCTTGAAATTGTTCCCTCTGGTCCTGTAGCAGATCAGAAAAAATGAGAACTTTAAATAGTTTATAAAATAATATTTTGCCATCACAGCAATTAGTAATTGGCTATTAAAAATTACAAGGAGCTCAGAAGATCTAGCTATTTCAGCTCCGTGTCTGATGGCGCTGAACGGGATCAATGTTGCCTCTTTTGCTCATTAACAGCTTCAACCACTGGGATGTAGGTGTTGGGTAGTAGAAAAAAATACTCCAAGCAGAATACAGTATTTTTTTGTCCGTCTGTTTACACATAGTGGTTGAGGACTGATACAGGCTGATACCATACAGGCTGGGGCCAGTAACACACCATTGACAGGCAAGGCAATTTTGCCCTGAGGTGATATATGGAGGATGTCCAACAAGTCATGTTGGGGTTCCTGTATCAACTCTAACAGAATTTGCAAGGTCTCTGCTATCTGTTTGTTAAGGTCTTGAAATTGTCAGTGTAAGATGGTGGAGGAGGCATAACAACTGCATCTGGCAAGGAGGAGGATTTGTGGTAAGGTGGTGGTTCTTCTTCCTCTGCTTGCTCTTGTTCCTCTGCAAGTTACTCCTGTGAAGCTGTTGCTTTTGACACGTCCTCTTAAGAGATGGAATCCTGTAAAGCTGGTTGCCACAAGGGGCCCCTGGGTTCCAATAAGCCCACTGAGATGGAAAGAGGAAGGGGGAAGGACCACAGGGTTGTCCTTACCAGATTTGCTGGGTGTGTGTCCTGCAAGGGCTTCCTCAGGGTGCACTGCAAAGGAAGGAGGCTGGCATAGTAAAGTAGGGGAGCCTTGTATGGACATCTCAATCAGATGAGGTGTCACTCCCATGTCCATCCAAGGGGCAAACAGTGCAGTACTAGTGGTTGAGTGGGTACTGGAGGTCTAGTCTTGGTTAGATGGTATCAGAGAATATGTTGGAAGTTCCTCTTGGTACCCTCAATGGATTTGTGAGGAACCAGTGACAGTGCTGGTACCAGATAGTACATCAATTCTGGAAGGTAAGTCTGTACTAGTGGGGAGTAGCTCTCAGTAACCTGGAACAACGATGACTCAGGTTTTTCAAGGATCTGAAGATCCTTATGGCAAAGAAGACTAGATGGTACCAACGATTCCGAACACTGACCCTCAGGAGTTAGTATGTTGGGTGGTACTGGAGTGCGATCCATGTACGTGTCTCTGCTGGCAGAGGAAGGCGGTACCAATGACTATTTCAGTTTAACCTTAAAGTCCTTGTGCTTCGGAGGCATTGGGTCTGGTGCCGGCTTTGGTGCCTCCGTGGGTTAACAGACAGCTTTTTGGTACATGGTGTAGTTTCCCTAGCCGGTGCCAGGGTCTCCATACTGGAAGAGATGGGGACCTTAGCAATAACCTGTGTAGGGATGTGAGGTCTCCTGAGATCCAGACCAAAAGGGTGACTTTCCCCTTCTCTTATCCTGTTCCAGGGAATGGGATCTCTTCTTTATTGATGGTCTGGGAAGTTCTAAGGGGTCAGCAGTGACAGTCCCCAAGGGCTCCATGAGTAACTGAATCAGATGCAGGGGCAGGGAGTGACTCAGACCCCAGAGATCTCAGAGAATGTTCCACATCAACAGGAGTTTTAGCCTGTCCTCCCTCAGTTTTTTAGATCTACTTTTAAATCCTGAGCAGATCTTACATTTGGAGGGGATATGAGTCTCTCCCAAGCAGCAGAGACAGCTCGAGTGTCCGTCATGCAGGGACAAGACCTGTGGCAGGTCTGGCAGAGTTTGAAGCTTGGGGTCTTGGGTGTAACTCATAACTCAAGGACAGAGAAAAAATAAAGGCCCAAATCGACCAAATGAAAGAAGGGAGTAAAGAAGAGGGAATTCCGATACTCACTGCAAAGGAATAAAAATATATTAAGCAAGAGAAGTAGCTAGCTAACGGATGTTGTGACACACCATCTTAAGCCACAGTTGACTGAGAAGGAACTGGAGTGGCATGAGTCTACCACCCTCTTTCCCCATCCCCCTCATATCAAAGCACAGGAATATCCAGGAATATCCAGGGCACAAGCAGAGACCTGTGGACGCGGTGACAAAAATCTCTGATCAAAAGTACACAGTGCACATACATAGAAACATAGAAGTGTAGAACTGGAAGGAACTTCAATAGTCATCTAGTCCACTCCTCTGCACTCAAGGCAGGACTAAGTAATAACTAGACCATTCCTAACAGGTGCTTGTCTAACCTGTTCTTAAATACCTCCAATGACAGAGATTCTACAACCTCCCATGGCAATATGTTCCAGTGCTTAACTACCCTAACAGTTAGGAAGTTTTTCCTGATGTCCAACCTAAACCTCCCTTGAGGCAATATAAGCCCATTGCTTCTTGTCCTGAGGTGGAGCACCCAGAGGGACACTACTCGAAAAGAAACACTCTATTCTTGCCCTACACACCTTGGTACCGGCTTATTTCTCTAATGTTCCTTCAGCTATACACCATATACCCCTCACTCCACATAAGCTGCATGACTAATTTCCCCATTAGTGTCCATCTCCCTTGGATTTCTTCCAGATGGCTCCCATATGCGTTTATCTGTCATGCTACCACACTCTTCTTCAAGTCCTTCCTTAGTCCCCTTCTCAGAGGAATATTAACACTCAACAACAAAAAACCTTTATGTTGCATTAAGAAATAATCCAAAAGCGTAACTGTACAGGTGCATGCTAAAATTCTCTGTTCAGTCACAGTGCTATTGTCACCTACCATTCCCCATATTGTGTTAGATAATGCTAACAGACATTGTACAATCTAAATAGTAGTTAATTATATAACACTATCTGGTCAATATACAGGATATTGGTTAATATTGTTAATTCCGTATTAAGAAATGTACCTACATGTGCAAAGACAATGTAATTGTACAGTCTTATTGTAAATGACCCAAAATATGAATAAATAAAATATTTGTTCCCCTGCCCTCAAACCATATGAATACAGTAAACTTTTCAGTGAAAGGTATGAGACAGGTTCTTACCTGCCTTACAAAGTGCCTACAACACTATTGGTGCTATGTAAATAACTAATGTATTATTACAAAATATTGTGTGCCATAATATTTTATAATAGCAATATTTGCCAACTTTTTCCAACTTCAGCTATCTTATTAAACACAATGCAAAATCCTTCCTCTCAAAATCACTTTTCAGGTCTAAACCTCTGAAATTCAAAAGACTCCTTCAAAAATGAAATATATGAGTTTAAGGAAGAACAAAATTCTACATTACATCATCATAACTCATGAATGCTAAATATAGAGCCAATTTGTATAACTTACAGATCTTCTAACACACCATCCAAGAAAATTCAGCAGCAACCTTTTGAGTGTAGAATTAGGTTTGTGCTTATAAAGTAGTACTGATATTCAAAATTCCTTTTTCTGAAGCCTTTCCCTCCCGCCCCCTCCCTTAAAGGCACTTTTTTGGAGGTTTAAGATCTTTTGGGGTGCTTGGCTCCCTAATGTGAGGGGGAAACCAGAATGTGCCTCCTCCACTCAGTTCCTCTCTTCTGCTTTACTCCCCTCTGGTCATGCTTAGAGGGGAAATTTTGTTTTTGCTACTCTCTGGATAATTTCTTCCCAGTGAGATCTTCCATCTGGCAAGCCCTCCCAGCAGCACGAAGGCTCCAGAAGAGATCAAGGAAACTGTAGTTCCAGCAGGATCCAGCTGCTGGTTCCAAGATTGAAGGAAAATCCTGGCTGGAGGAGACATTCTATTTAGGCATTGGTATCCTGTTCATCACCACTCTATTGGTATGCTGCCACTGATTCCAGCAGCCCCTCCTGCCTAAACTTCTATATGGAACTATGACACCTGAGATCCTGGGGGAAGTCAGGTCTTACACAGGGTCAAGGGAATGTACTGGCCCCATGTAGGTAACAAGAGGAATGGTAACCAGGCAGGATGCAGAAAGACTTGTCTGACTTGAGCTACTGTAGATGTAGAGCAGAGGTGGGCAAACTACGGTCCGCGGGTATATGGTGTATAGCTGAAGGAACACTAGAGAAATAAGCCGGTACCAAGGTGTGTAGGGCAAGAATAGAGTGTTTCTTTTCGAGTAGTGTCCCTCTGGGTGCTCCACCTCAGGACAAGAAGCAATGGGCTTATATTGCCTCAAGGGAGGTTTAGGCTGGACATCAGGAAAAACTGTTAGGGTAGTTAAGCACTGGAACATATTGCCATGGGAGGTTGTGGAATCTCTGTCATTGGAGGTATTTAAGAACAGGTTAGACAAGCACCTGTTAGGAATGGTCTAGTTATTACTTAGTCCTGCCTTGAGAGCTGAGGAGTGGACTAGATGACCACTGAAGTTCCTTCCAGTTCTACACTGTTATGTTTCTATGTGTGTGCACTGTGTACTTTTGATCAGAGATTTTTGTCACCCGCGTCCACAGGTCTCTGCTTGTGCCCTGGATATTCCTGTGCTTTGATATGAGGGGGATGGGGAAAGAGGGTGGTAGACTCATGCCACTCCAGTTCCTTCTCAGTCAACTGTGGCTTAAGATGGTGTGTCACAACATCTGTTAGCTAGCTACTTCTCTTGCTTAATATATTTTTATTCCTTTGCAGTGAGTATCGGAATTCCCTCTTCTTTACTCCCTTCTTTCATTTGGTTGATTTGGGCCTTTATTTTTCTCTATCCTTGAGTTATGGGTTACACCCAAGACCCCAAGCTTCAAACTCTGCCAGACTTGCCACAGGTCTTGTCCCTGCATGACGGACACTCGAGCTGTCTCTGCTGCTTGGGAGAGACTCATATCCCCTCCAAATGTAAGATGTGCTCAGGATTTATTTGCTACCTTAATAGGGGTGCAATTGGAAAACTGTTCAGTGTCTTGTAGACATTAGGGGATGGTCTCATGGATTAGACTAGAAAGTGCTGATGATAACACTGACTAACTCCTTTAGCCTCTCTAGAAGTCACTGGAGGATGCAACTCTTTCTAAAGACAGGAGAATTCAGGAGCAATCACATATAATCTTCATATTAAACAAATTTTGCTGCAATATTTAGCATTTGCATTATGAAGACTAAAAATAGCTTTTGGGGAGAAAGGTGTGGAAGGGGAAAAGTATGTAACAGAGGGGCAGGATTTTCCTGCTGCATCTCCCTTTTAGCAGGCATTGGATCTCTGCAGGCTGTTACCGGTTGCTAACATACCAGATTGTAGTTTATTAGATTCTGCTCTAAATATGAAGTAAATGTGAGCTTCCCTCTGTGGTGAGGAAGCTAAGGTCTGAGACAGACAGGCCACACTTAGAAAAGGGGCTTAGGCTGGAGATTACATACTGGTATTTTTGTATTACTCTTCTTCTTAATAAAACCAAATTCCAAGATGTGGTGACTTTTTGACTGTTTACAAGAAGTGGGTAATTTGTTGAAGCTGTTTGGGTACTCCATTACCATACAGTGTAAGAAAACTAATCTACATTGCTGTAGAATACCTTGAGAAGTTCAAGTCCTGCACGAATAGCAGTATCAGGACTTACACCCTCCTCTTCATCATCAGCTGTTCCCTCTATAGATTTATTCATCAGCTTTACTAGTGCGCTAAAATAAGAAATGTTAAATAAAGATATATTATTAAACTTGATTATGTGCATTAACAGAAGCACCATAGATTATTATGACAAAGAATTTTCAGATTAGCTTCATTTAGTTTTGGCAATGAACTAGATTGGTCAGTTTTAAAATCCTTTACTTCCTGTTCTCATGGACTAGTAAAAAGATGTTATGCTTATAGGTTCCTGACTTTTCTGGGGAATATTTTATTTAAAAAGCCATTTCAGTTAAATCAAAACAATATGAAAACACATATATAATAGTTTGGTAAATGATCCCACCTCCCCTCAACACACCTTTTTCCCAAAGCCTTTATTTTGGTGACAAACTGAGCTGGTAGTATTAGCTCAGTTACATAATCAAGCTGCCAGGTAAGTCACAAAAGGAACCCCAAAATTCTCCTCCTCAAACCCACAAAGATAAAGTAATTGATTGAATTATTAGATAGCATTCTGTGTCCAGTGTTAGCTATATGGAAGTTATATATGCCTGTCATCCTCAAATAAGGCCTCCAAATGGTCCATTTACCAATACCATCTTTTATATTAATGTTTCTACAATTTGCACCTCTAAGCCTTAAAAAAAAAAAAAAAAAAAAAAAAAAAAAATTAAAAAAAAATTATAAAAAAATTAAAAACAAAAAAAAAAAAAAAAAAAAAAAAAAAAAAGCAGAAATTAAGTCAAGTTTTCTAGACTGATGGAAATGAAGACAACTATATAAACAATTTTTAAAAATGCAGATAGATACTTCTGTACCAGATGTAAATTAATATGGAAGATAATCCTAGTATTAACATCCTCTTTAAAGTCAGTAATGGGTCAGTATGATCTTCCAGCCTACCTAATGGCTTCTGAGTCAATGTGCACTGGGGCAATTCTTTCCAAAAGAAATTTGACCATCTCCAGGAAAGGATTTGTTGGCTGCTTGGGATTTGCAAGCTTCCGGGCTATCTCCCGCTACAAAAAGAAAAAAGTGTTATATTACAAGCAAAAATCATTACACTAATTTTAATTATTTCTTAAGTGTTATACATTTTGTATTTGTAGAAATAATGCTGAACAAAAGTCAATTCTTCACGAACTAGCTTCACAGTTCATACAATCATTGAAAAGTATGGGCTGTGGCTACCATGGACTTTTAATGGTAGTGATGTGAGTTAGGCATCTATGCACTTTTGTAATGCCACATAGGTTCCTATCTGCACCCGTAGGTGCCTAAATACCTTTATAAATCTGACCCAGTATCTTTTATGCAAATAACCAATGGCTTAAGCACTTCATCCAACTACCTAAGAAAAAACGGTTACTTACTGTGGCACTCTGTACCTCAAAGAAACACCCTGGAATCCCATATTCACCCGTCATATAATTATGATAGATTTCATACAAAGTGTGCCATGTAAGATATCATATGAAAAGTCACAATCTGCTGAAACCCATCATTCTGTCAAAACACGTCTATCATTAGTGTATATGAAATTAGGAGATTTTGTTGTATGATTATTACTGAAATATGTTGTAAGTTTGAGAGTCTTCCAGTGCTAGTTCTCCAGCGACAACAAAGGAGGTGATATTCTCTCAGGAGGGCATTAAACCACCCTTAATCAGCAGGGGAGTGGTAAGCAAGGGACTTACAATGTTGTAAAGAGAGCTTCACAAGCCTTACACAATGGGAGATTGCTCAACTCCATGTAGGGAGACTGGATATCCTGATTTTATAGGGGCAGTCCTGATATTCAGGGCTTTTTCTTATGTAGGTGCCTATTATCTCCCACCCCCGTGCCGATTTTTCAGACTTGCTATCTGGTCACCCTACCTCCGTGACTCAGCAAAGCCCACCAGGACATGTTGGGGCTTATGTTTTCCAGGCACATGAACTGAGGATATAAAATAGGGGACAGTGGCATCATGCTTTTGCCTTTCTCCTCCCCTACATAAGATGGGATGCTGGGAAAACAAAGATTTGGACTGAGGAGACTGGTCCCAAGCTTAAAGGGGAAGCCTGTGTACTGAGAACTGTAACCTACCTGCAATATCCAGTGGGGTGAGGAAAGCTGCTTGATCCAAATACTGCCTAATCTAATAAGGTTTAAGATTTAGACTGTGTGCTTACCTTTTATTTTCTTTGGTAACTATCTCTGATCTTTTGTGCCTATCACTTATAATCATTTAAAAATCTATCTTTCTGTAGTTAATAACCCTGTTTTATATTCTACCGAAAACAGTGTGTTTTGCTTGAAGCGCTTGGGAAATCTCAGCTCAGTTTACAAAGGCTAGTGTGCATCGTCTCTACATCGAGAGAGGGGCAGACTGGGTAATAAACTTACATTGGTCAGGCTTCTGTCCAGGGCAAGACGGTATATTCTGGAGGTGCAAGGCTGGGGACTTGGGAGATTCGCTGGGGACTTTCTCTGTGTGAGTCATGAGTGGCTCAGGGAGCATTCACATAATTTAGCTGGGTTTGGAGCTCCACATGCTGTTGTGCTAAGTGATAGTGCCTGGAAGGGTTCGCAGCTTGTCACAAGCAAAGCATTGTGAGAGACAGCCCAGGCTGGAGAGTTAAGGGAGCACAGACAGATGGAAGTACAAGAAAACAATGCATATGTCCACACTGCAATTTAACACCAGAGGCTGGCCCATATCAGCTGACTTGGGCTCATGGGGCTCAGGCTGCATGGCTGTAAAATTGCAGTATAGATGTTTGGGCTCAGGAACCCTCCTCCATTGTTGTGTGCCAGAGCTCAGGCTTCAGTCTGAGCCAGCTAGTCTACACTGCAATTTTACAGCCCTGAGAACCCAAACAAGCTGACCTGGGCCAGTTGCAAGTGTTTAACTGCAGCGTAGACATACCCAAGGAGACAGTATTGCTCAGTACACCAGCAGCCTAACTGCTGTCAACTTTTTAGTAAGCATCACAGCAAAGAAGAATTTTAAGGAGGCATTTGAAGGAAGATAATGAGTTAGTTTTGCAGATGCTGATGGGGAATTCCTTTAAAGTGTAAGGGGCAGCATGGGAGAAAAAACAAAGGTGCTTGTTTGAATATTTAATTAGTAGGACATGTAGGCTGGCATCTTGGGCCAACTGGAAGAGGAAGTTGACATCTTGACAGTGAATGAGAGGATAGATAGGGTGACCACAGGCCATGAAAGGCACTAAAAGTGAAGACGAACAGCTTACGTTTGATGTGATAGAGACGAGGAGCCAGTAGAGGGATGTAAGGATCCCAGTTTGGAGGGGGTTCTTTAACTGGTGAGGTAAGTATTGAGTAACCTCTTTAAAAATCTGGATATAGTCGGGTCAGAGAAAACTTAACAAGACTGCATGGGGGGAGGAGAGTGGCATGCTGAAATTGATGTAAGGTGGACTTTAATGGAACTGAACAAAATATAATCAATGGGTCAAGATTGTGCTAGGTTGTCCACATTTAAGAATTCTAACAAACTCTCTCTACAACACTCTCGCACCAGCATCAATTTCCTGCAAACTATAATCAGCTTCAACAATGGAACCCTTCAGACATACACAAGAAGCCCGTGGATGACCATACTTGCCGTCACAGATCCAGTAACCACCCCAAATACACCAAGAAATCGGTTATCTACAGCCACACACTCATATACCACAGAATATGTTCTGAGGAGAAAGTCTGGGATACAGATCTTAGCACGCTCAAAACTGCCTTCTCTGAACAAGGACACTCCATCAGAGAAGTAGATGACATCATGGAATGAGCCACACAAATACCCCGAGACAACCTGCTTCAATACAGAAAAAATGAACTCTCCAGCCACATATCCCTGTAGTAAGAAGAGAGCCTGAGACAAAAGCCCTTGTATCAGAGGCCTGCGGCCTGAACTAAAGTGGTCAAAACTTTGCTGATATAAAGCACAGTCAGGTCGGGAGCAAGAGGCAGGCCCTGCTCACAGAATTTGGCAAGCATAGGGCTCATAATGCAAAAAACACATATTCCTAAGCGATGCAAGGCACAAAGCACTCAAGCAAGCACATTCCAGAAGGGTGGTACCAGAACATCTCAATACCAGCACATTCCCCAAAGATAACAGGAACATGTTGACCCATCATAAGGATAAGGTCAGGAAGACAGCATGATGAAGACAGATGTTTTGATCGAACCTACAGGTACAAGGCAATGGGTGGCACCCTAATACGTCAGAGGGTGATACGTAACCTGTTTGTATTGGTGTATAAAGATGTATCTCAGAGTGAGTGTCTTCGTCCAGCCGAGGAGGCAGTGGAAAGTCCCGCCACTGACTGAGCTGCATCCATTGTCACCGGCATACATGTGCTAGTGTAACTGTAGACATTGATCTGGGGAGCTAGGACCGTGCTTTGTTGACAATAAATCTGACCAAGCATCTTCGCACCTTAACGGATTTTGTGGTCATTGGGTGGTTCGCTTGAGATCTGCTGTGCCAGCTATCTGCGCAGAGCTGGGACAGCACAGAGGGAAAACACACACGCAGCTAAAGATCTGATGACAACCCCTAGTTGTCACCTACCACCCTTCTCTGGAACCCAGATGGGGTATTGTTAAACAATTACAACCCATACTCGATGGGGACCACATCCCAAAAGAAATCTTTCCCAAACCCCCACTTCTGGCCTTCAAACAACCCCCCAAACTTGCCAAATTCATCATCAGAAGCAAGCTCCCCCCACCCAGGATACACCAACTCAAAGTGGCACCAGACCCTGCCAGAACAACAGATGTAAAACCTGTAGACATATCTCCACTGCTATGGTGATAAGCACCCCCCACAATTCCCCCTTCAGGATCCAGGGGTCTTACACATACTTATCACAACGTGATGTCCCTTATTCACTGCACTAAATATCCCAACAACAACTACATGGACGAAACAACACTCACTACACTCTCAAATGAACTCACACAGAAAAATGATACAAGACAAAACCACATTATCTCCTATGGGCGAACACTTTTCAAAAAACAATCACTCCATATTTGACCTCAGTCCTCCTCCTCCAAGATAATCTGCACAAAACACCTTCAAAAGACAAACCTTGGAGCTTAAACTGATAACTATGCTAGACACTAAAAATCATGGTCTTAATAAAGACCAATCTGTAACCCACTAAAACTCTGCCTATTTTGTCCTATGGCTGCAGAGATTCTAATAGGCCACATTACCTTGAATGAACTCTTGGAATATGTATTAACTTCTTATGCCGAACATCTGTTTCACCTTGTATTTAGCTGTGACACTGTGTACTTTTCCCAGACCTGAAGAAGAGCTCTGTGTAGCTCAACATCTTTGTCTCCATCATCAGCAGAACATTGTCCAATGAAAGATACTGCCACACCCCCCTTGTCTCTCTAATATCCTGGGACCAACACGGCTATAACAACACTGCAAACAAATTTTAAAAGGGTAAATAGGATGACCTGGGTGACTATAGACCTATCAGCCTGACTTTGATCCCAGGCAAAATAAACAGAACGTAAGTTATAGAACTCTATTAATGAAGAATTAAATGTGAGTAATATAATTTGTGCCAATCAAAATGAGTTTAGTCAAATTAATTTTATTTTTTTATGACACGATTACAATTTGGTTGACAAACGTAATAGTACTGATTACTTAGACTTCTGTATGGCATTTTGACTGTATGATATTTTTATTAGAAACCAGAACTATACAAAATCAACAGGACAAACATTAAATGACATATTAAAAACTAGCTAAATTATAGGGCTCAAAATGTAACTAAACAGGATATCTTCATCATCAAGCAGATATGCTTCAGTGGGGTCCCACAGGGATTGGTTCTTGGCCCTATCTATGCTAGTCAACATTTTTATCAATGACTTGGAAGAAAACATAAAATACTGATAAATTTTGAAGATGGCACAAAGATTGGAGGCGTGGTAAATAATGAGGATGACAGGTCACTAATACAGAGTGATCTGGATCGCTTGGTAAGCTGGGTGCAAGCAAACAATATACATTTTAATATGGCTAAATATATATGCATACAGCTAATGAGGAGGATACAGGCCATGCTTACAGGACTGGGGGGCTCTATCCTGGAAAGCAGTGACTCTGAAAAATGCTTGAGCATTATAGTGGGTAATCAGCTGAACATGAGCTCCCAGTGCGACACTTGTGGTCAGAAGAGCTACTCTGATCTTTGGATGTATAAAACAGGAAATATCTAGTAGGAGGAGAGAGGTTACATTACCTCTGTATTTGGCACTGGTACAACCACTACTGTTATACGGCATCCAGTTCTGGTGTCTACAATTCAAGAAGGAAGTTAATAAATTGTAGAGGGTTCAGAGAACAGCTGTGAGAATGACTAAAGGATTAGACAACATGCCCTATGATGAGACATTCAAGGAGCTCATTCTATTTAGCTTATCAAAGAGAAGTACCTAAACGGATAACAGAAATTTTATAATAAAGGTCTCCTCTTTACTCTGGCAGATAAAGGTGTAACAAGATCCAGTGACTGGAAGCTGAAGCCTAGGAAGTCTGCTCAATTGCTGATGGCTCCTAGGAGAGCTGTTGGAGTTATCTCATGGTGTCAACAACATGTCCATAACTTGATTGCCTCCCGGCATAGGTGTGATGAGCAGGCATCTCCTGGCTTGTTTACATAATACATCGCAGATGTGTCATCCATGAGAATATGCATGATGGAATTCTTTAAAACAGGAAGGAATGTTATGCAAGCTAATCTGATCACTCATAATTCTAGACCATTTATGTATAGAGTAGAGTCATGTCCTTTTGAGACCACATTCCTTGTATCTGGAGGTGGTCTAGTTGTGCAGCCCAATCCCTGTTCCTGATGCATCTGTGATCAGTGTCTTTTGTAGGAAGAGATGTGGAGAAGGGGGTAATACTCCCTTCTGAACATTCTTGGGATTTGACCACTAGCTCAGTGATGACAGAATGTGAGCTGGAACCACGATATGCATGTTCATTTGATGTCTCCTGTGATGATACATCGACCTTAGCCAGCCTTGTAAAGGACGTAGGTGAAGCCCAGCTAGTGGTATGTACAGAATGACAAGTGGCTTAGAAGTCTGAAGTGACGTCTTACTGTGTGTGCAACGGGGTAGTTGGCCCCTTAGATGAAACTGGAGCCAGTTCTGCTGTTCCAGTCCAGGTGCACCCTAATTTGGTGTAACGAGTTTGGTGTAACCCTGGGAGTTATAAATGTAAGACAGATCAAAGGCAAGGGATAGTTTAGAACCCAGGATTGAGAGAGAGTTCAGAAAAAGAGCACAGCTGGGTTAAGAGCTTCAAGGAGGGATGATCGAAGCTCTGAAGTGAATATTCCTGATTTGAAGAGTGAAACTCCTCTCCTGATCTGTGCAAATAGAGGGGAGATGGGGTGTCCTGAGGAGGGGGGAAATGGGTAGACATCCTTCAATGGTGACACTGGATCTTTGAGGTGGCACTAGTAATGTGAGCTCTGGGATGTACACCGGTGCTCAGTGTAGTGCCATCAGGGCCAAGATTGGTGCCAGAGACATAGCAACCTTCTCCAACATCATGTTGGCTGGCACCATTAAAATGTTTTATTGTTGGGGCAAATACTACTACCAATGCCAACCCTGGTGCTTGTCAGTCGCTAACGGTGTTAGATGTAGGCACTCAGTCTCTTTGCTACCAAGCTAGAAGCTGTGCCAGTGTCATTTGCCCCATCATAGGAGTGGGATTAGTGCTCCGTTCCTGGGATGAGAGTGAAGGTTTAAGCCTCTCCTTACGGAAAGAGAGATGAGTGTCAAGAATCATGTTTATCTTGGTGTTCTGATATCCCTTGTCTTGGTGAGGAGCAGCATCAGTTTTCAGTGCTGGCATTGTAGCCAGTACCGAGATAGTTTTTGCTGGTCTCAGATCCTTGTCCAACGGTGTCACAGTTCCTTTGCTAGTACTGCCCTTAGGTGTTGCATGCTGGCTAACAGGGTCACTGGCTGATTGGGACTTAGAAGTGACAAGCTCCATTTTGGAGATTGATGCCCATTCTCCAAGGTCTGAAGTTCCTCTCACTGATTGCTCAAGAAGGTAAAACTTCTGCTAAGGGTCCCTTGATTTACTTGTTCTTGTAGAAAAAGTACAGCAAACCAAGCAGCAGTCCAGCACATGGCTCTCACCTTTATGATAGTCTGTCAGAGGAATAAGTTTGTTACACGATGGACAGAGTTTGAAGCCTAATGGCTTCAAAAACACCATTTTAGGTTAAGAAGTGGCACAGAATGCTACAGACAATTTAAGAAATTAAGTTTTTTTAAAATGTTATTAAAAATTAAAGGAAAGGGGAAATTTGTTAGGAAATTGACCTTAACTGCCTAATTAGAGGAGGAAATTGCAAAAAGAAAAATTTCACTGATGGCGGTAAGAAGGAACTGAGGGTTGGTTGGAGCCATTCTGCTTTTAACGCTCTCAGGTAGGGGAAGGACACAAGGACATACCTGGTGCATGGGAGGCCCAACAAACAATGCTATTCAAAGAGTCTGATCTTGCACACAAGCTGAATGAGCACCTGGAGTGAGATCCACAGGACATATACTCTCCTGATGGAATACTATCACAGCTGAGTCCAGTGGAGACACTTAAGTTTGATTCCTTTCTTGCAACAAGAGATAGGAGACAGAAAACAGGATGTTCTTTTGAGGGTCCTACGCTCTGGAACTTGATCCCCACTTTGTCTGAAATAGCCTGAATTTGTTGATCTTCATATTTCACTGTAAAGTCCAAGGCTTTATTTGGGGGGAGATGGTGTTTTTATGAGGGAATTATTTTTTTGGTTGAGTAGGAATTTTTTTTTTTTCCTTTTGCTGCTGCAGTGGTATTGGCTGGTACTTTCCAGGGCTGCTAGGTGATATTTCTGTGACTAAATTTAAATTGCTGTTAGGATTGTAAGTTTAATTACTGTCAGGGAGCCTAGAGCTTGTGAGCATATAGGCATTCTCTTATACTTTAAATCAAGATAAATAAAATGTACACTTGAAACAGAATTGGCCAAAGTCTGGTCTACAGTTTCACAATGTGCTTTAAAAGTTCCCCCATCTTTAATATATATGTATGGCATACAGATACTACAGGTCTCAGCATGTGACTGTTCTGAGCAATGGCATTTCTGTATTGAAAATAAACAGATAGCGTTTGCTGCTTTAAAAAAGAAAAAAAAAAATCAGCAGAGGCCATCTGGCTCTAGACAAGTTGCCAACTTGGCCCTCAGGTGGACAAAATTTGGAGAGTCAAAATTTAAATATGGAAAACTTCCACATGATCTACTTCTTGGTCCTATGTACCTAGCTCCTTAAAATTATAAAAGGACTGTATCTAAGCTTCCTACAAGTGAAAAAAAAATTGCTGCTTCAGCGAAGATGTCAAAGGAACCAGTGGGACTGAGGAAGCTTTCCTCTCTTGATACTCTATTGTCCTTTATAACAACTAAGCTTTCAGACTGTCTGAGTACGTTGGGACTGAAGAGCATACTGAAAGTTTTTCTGTATATGTTGGTATGGCTATTGAGAACAAAAAATGAAGCCCTCCTTTTAAATAACAGTTGAGAGAAACTATTTATACAGGGCATCACCTGTCTTACTATTGAACAAATTAGGACCTCTGAGTGACAAATCCAACACTGCAAACCTCTCACAAGAGGTCCAGGCACATGTTCTTGACTACAAATGCCTCCGGTAAAAAATAATGGTCAAACCAGCAGACCCAAGAAATAGCATCTGACATCTAATTTATACTCGGACAATTATTTTACATGAAATGACGACAAAGAGTAGAGACCTTTACAAAAACACAATTGCAGAATACACATACAATCTTCAAAGGAATGTTCTTGGAAGTCAAAAAAAAAATCTATAAGGTAGGTAAGGTTTACGTTATTCATAAAAACGCTTCAGTAGAGTTGGAAGACAAAGTACAGAAGCTCTACATTAAACAAGACTTAAAAGAATATCACAAAAAGACTATTACAGAGATCATGTTTGACTGCCATCACCCAAAAAAGGAACAACATTAAGTGAATAAATGTACTCTTAGTAACTGAGTTGTTGATTCTAAAATGTATCTGAGAGCTCTTTATGCACGTTAGCCAAAAAGACATTTTATGCAATATGAAACTAAAGTAGTCACATAAAACTACATTAAGGGTATGCCACAATAAATTGACCCCCGAGTGCCCTCCCGTCGACTCCGGTACTCCACCAGGGCGAGAGGAGCAGGCGGAGTCGACGGGGGAGCGTCAGCAGTCGACTCACCGAAGTGAAGAAACTGCAGTGAGTAGATCTAAGTACGTCGACTTTAGCTACGTGAATAAAGTTGCGTAACTTGGATTGAGTCCCCTTCCCTCCCCCTGTGTAGACCAGACCTAAGTTACTTTGAGATGCCATCACCTCTGAATGGCTAGTTACGCCCAAATATGTTACATATAAAATTCAGTTTTTCCATATCCTTACCACACAGACATCTGCCTGTTTACATGAACATGTAGGGCTGATTAACAACTCGAGCTGAGATCGAAGTTTCTCATCATCCCCAAGAACCTGATTGAATTTCTTCACAAAATCTTGTGCTTTTCCAGGATCTGGAAGGTTTTCTATATTATTAAATAAAATTGAAACATAAGATAAACCTACAACTTGTAACTCAGCACTATTTAATTATTTCAATATTTGTAATCATGCAAACTTCAGGTATACTGTAATAACTATTTACAGAACAAATTAACACACTCACTTGCTATGGTCATCAGCTTTCCAAACATGGCACTACTATTTGCTTCCGACTGGGGGAGGGAGAAAAAAAAAGCATAAGTGATGTTCCCTACAGGTAATATGCTATATTACACACTTCATTTAATCTGTCACTACTTTTGTTGCAGCCCTATCCATTCTTTTTTGTCTGTTATTCCAAAAAATTAGAAAGTACAATGGTATTAATAACAAGTGTTACACTCAAAAAACTGCAAAATTAATATGTAGCATACATTCTGCCTTTTGTAATAAGGCAGAACTACAACAAGCCACTGAAACATGATAAACCAAACATGAATTTTCATCTACAGTTTCAGGATACAGCCTATAAGGAGAATTCAAGCAACATCCTATCCTACTAAAATATCATTTGAATTCTGCTTTAACATGAACAAATTATAATTATTTTGATGTTACAGCACTGTCCATTTAAGAATCTTAAAACATTTCATAGTGATTTAAGCGAAAGTGAGAAACTGACAATAAAATGTTACATGTGACTTTTTGACTCCTTAAGAAGTTGTTAGTTGGTAACAGAAAATCATGATAAATCATGTAGATCCCTACAGGTGAAACAGTTACTTACAGAAAGTGATTTTTAAAATATCTGTTTATTTCTACTTAACGAAAGACCAACATTTTGTGAGTGTAAACCAAAACAGCAAAATAATCACATTAAACAAAAAAGATTAGCTCTATATAAATTAGCTCTAATGACAAAACAAAAAGTTTTTAAAAACCGTACAGTGGGCTGCTTATGCAAGTCCAATAATTCTCGTACATGACTCCTAAGCATATTCTGGCACTTCCACATCTCATTCAGTGCTCTGTGAAGGGGAGGGAAAAAGAAATGACAATCACGTTCCTTCAAATGCTGTAAGAATATGTTAGTTTTATTGAGCTAGTAAAGCATATGCTATTATTATTAGCTGAGCTTATATTTTTCACATGTACAACATCTGTAAGACACTAGAAAGGTGTTCTATCAAATGCTACACTAACTGGGGTTACAAGTTTCAAGCATAGTGGACTAGATTTTGTTTCATATATAACAATGTAATCCAGAACATCTCCATTGATTTCAGTGGAGTTGCTCAAGATTTATACTGGTGAAATTGAAACCAGAACCTGGTCCATTATCTTTGTCAGAGCTTTCAACTTCCACAAAGCCTTAAAAAAAAAAAACCCACACACCAAGGAAACTTCCCAACCTCAAAAACAAACATCATGACCCCAAAAAACTAAAACAGAATGAAGTTTGTTTCTTATAAGAGAATTTTTTTTCCAAAGAGAATATTTGAGTTAAAAAATATTAAAATCTCTAAAGTAGAAAATTTGAAGCTAAGGTTCCTAAGCCCAACCCTAGCTCTGTCCCTCTACCTGAATTAATCCTTTAACCAATGTCCTCCCAAACATTTTTCCCTTCTAGGACAAATCAGTCACACTATACTACAAAACTTGTCTACAAAAGACAAACTCACATCAGACTCAATCCTCCACTGTATTACCCTCATACGAATATACCAAGATTATAACATTTGGTATCAGTTACGACATACAAGCCAGAGACAAAACAATCTCCCTACTGTCCATCCACCTATATCCAACCTGCTATAGACAAGATATTACAGAATGCCCCATTCTCTCTCACACAAAAAATTGAAATAATATTCTCCACAGTCACACAGGCCACAGATTTATTTGCATTCTGTTCAATTTATACATTGAATAGACAGAAGTCTCATAATATTAACTACCTATACCGAAAACCTTATAACTCTTTTAAAAGCCATACTGCAGCCCTAAAATTGTTACTAAATTGATGTTTTGAATTTTATTCAACTACGACTTTCTTGCACATTACTTTCAATCTTGCAACCAGGTAACCGATCTTATTCAAAATAACTGAAGTCAGAGTTTGTTACTCTTGATGTAAAATTCACTGAAAACATTAAAATTGGATCAAAATACCCCCTAACATCAAGGCATCCTGTTTTATTGTAGTTATCCATCTGGAATCAGCATTTAAAAATATGTGTACTTGAAATACTTTGAAACTATAGTTGTAAACAGTATTGGTAATTCATTATTTATTATTGTATTGTTCATCTTGTGATAGCACAGTGCGGGATCTGGATGACAGATGCTGTACAAATACTATGGAGGTCATGGTACCTGCACAGAGAAGTTTCCAATATAAGAAACTGTTAAATAAATAAAAATCAGGTTAGTTAATTTCACCAGCTATTAATGTCTAAATCCAGAGGAGTTAGAGTTCTCAAATTACTTGACTAACAAGAACGTCAGGTCTTGTCATTACCAATACTTTGACTAAGAGCTAGCAATAAAGACTGATCATTTTCTATCAAAAGGCATACGCTGGAAAAGATTCAAAAGAAAGATGTATTTTAAAAGCATCTAAGCAGCCTACTTTTCTACCTCTACTCACTTGACAGCATTTGGATCCAAGCTAGCATATAAATAGTACAAGCATTTCATTCTCTCTTCTGTTTCCAAATTGTGTGGGACAAGATACTGAGCAAAGATTTTCTCTACCAGTAACCTGCAGAAAAGAGAAAAAGTTAAAATAAATTTTTAATACCATACATTTCCAAAGTCATCCATAATGTTCAGATTAATTGTAAAACAGAGATCCTGACCTCTTGAGGTCCCTTGTAGCCCTAAATTTCTATGATTTTATGCTATACTGGCACTGGAACCTTCTCCAGCCTAAATGGGTAGAAGAAAGTAGTAACTATCTGCCTTCCACAGGTCTCCTTCCTACTGCTATTGGAAAGGTGTGAGAGAAATGCCCAGATGAACTCTCCCCCATTCCTTCAGATGCCAAGAAAAATGGGCCTTAATCACCCATGATATTCTCCTTTCTCCCTCTAGATTCTTCTAATAACTAGTCTCAGGATCTATCCTTGTCACCATTCTCATTTAAAGGGGAACAGGAAGAGTGTGCACACCCATAGAGTAAAAAACACAAAAGAAGAATACAAGAAGAAGCTGAAGAAAAGGTAGAATTAGCAAAATGTCTCAAAAGGTAAGGATAGTATTTAAGAAACAGAAACAATGTATTTAAAACTGCTGATATTTATAATAAAAAAAACTGAGGACAAACAACACTGAAAAAAATGGAGGTAAGCATACACCAAGATATACTTAAGAAAAAAGAGTGAAGGGAAAACAAAGTGGGCAAAGTTAAATTTCTCAACTTTTTTATGGAAACTTTGATTAAAGAACTTCACAATAAAGTAGTTGCAGTTTATATGATTATATGTAACTAAAATACAAAACCATGCACTGCACAACAGATAAGCTTTAATCATACAGACTGCATACCAAAAATATATTAAAAGAACATTTTTAGGGTTGCAAACTCAAGCTCTAAAATGTTAGGCAGTGACAAAATTAAGGCTGTCTGTGTAACGTTCATTCTGTGCATGTGTGAGTGTGTGATGATACACACATGATCACATACTAGTTTTATTCAGTGCACAGGATGGATAGTGCTCAAGGACTGAGACGGCTGTTCAATAACTCTTTTTATCCTCATCATTCAGTGTGGCCTTGAGGGTGTTCACAGAAGAGGAACAGAGTCACAGAGGAAATTACCAAAATTTGCAAAAGACTACACTAATCTGAGACACACAGGCCTGATTTTCAGAGGACACAGCATTTTAATAGTACTCTATAAGCTTAAAGCACTGTACACACATTAAGTTAAGCCCTACAGCACTAAATTTGAGGGTTGTGGGTAAGTATCCTTACATTCATTTACAGATGGGGAAACTGAAACAAGACAGACAAAATCATTTACCACACCACCAAAGAGCAAGTCAGTGGCAGAGCTAGGATTGGAACTCACTGCCTTTTGAGCCCCAACACAGGTTCATCCCACCAAACCACACTGCTCTACTATCAGAGAGGATGAGAATTCACAGCTCTCATTGACTTCAGCTGCAGTTCTAAGCATCAAGCATCTCTACAAATCAAGCCCCAATTTTTTTCAAGTTGGGCACTCAGAAAATAAGCAGCATACAACTAGTGGGCACCTGGGAAAATGCTGGTCTAAATGATTTGCCCAGAATCACAAAAGGAATCTATGGCAAGAACAGAAACCTAATCTCCTCAGTGGCATTCAACTGCCTTAACCATGAGAAAATTCTGTGAAAGACTGACAATATCCTGTATGATCCTGAACAAACCTTATGGAATTAAGATAAACTTTACTGAATGAAGTTAACCCTAATTCAGTAAGATTAACACCTTTGGAGCTCATTGTATTGCAAATGCAAATGTTTATGTACTATTGTGAGAGTGTATGGAATTTAGCAGAAAAACAAGATTAATGAAATCAGTGGAAAGTATTAGGAAGTTCAAAGGTCTTTTTGGAACAATATGTATAAAGTGGATTTCTTTCGGAAACACACTGAGGTGAGGGGAATGCAAATTCTCTTTCTCTGAAGCCAACCTTCTGAAGATATACAAAGGGTCTCTCTCCCCAGGGTGTACTACCTACCTGCTTCTGGAAACTCCAGTTCAAAGACCCCTAGGCTCTATAAAAAGGGAACTGAATATGTTATGAGGGTGCTTGTTCTGAGCTGAAGCCACAAGGATGCCCCTAGGATGAGATATTAAAAGACTGCACTTGCCAGAGCCCATGTGAGTGTTACATGAACTCTGGTAAGCTTATTAGCATAGGTTCTTTTATTGTTTTTAATATGTTTTCTCTGTAATATTCTTTACCTTAAGAATAAAGTAGACTTGCTTAGAAAAAACTGAATAGTAACTTATATCTGTAGCAATTTACACTGTTATCTGTCTCTGAAGAGAAAGCAAGAAGGTATCTTTGGGCAACCTGTCTGCACTGGGAACAGCAAGTGAAGGCACGGGAACTGTTCAACCTGAGAATATCCTGACCAGTAGGCAGAGAGATGCATTTCTCCACCCACGAGAGGCAACTGCTGTGGAGCTGAAAGCCAAGAGTGGGTGCCCTTGCTGAATCACTGATGGGAAAATACAGGTGCAGTTGCCATGACATGTGACACACACTTTCTCTTCTTTCCATCCCCTACCTCATTCATTTCACAATTCTAATTTTTGCAACAAGTGAGGCAAGGGTTCTACAGACAACCACCTCATTCACTAGGCAACACTGATTTATTCCCTGCACACTACCCATCTTGTGCACTGAAAGAGGTATGGGTCCCATCAAAAAAAAAAAAAAAAAAAAAGTACCTCATGTAATTAAAGACTATTATTATGCATACCTATGAAAGCAGAATTAAGGTTGCCACAGGTAATGATGGATTTTAGCAGTCAACCTTAGCAACTTTTACTGACCAAAAAGCCCCCCACAAGAAAACAAAAACTGATTATAGGAGAAACAAAAGTAGAGTCTTTTTCCAAGCAGTAGTCAGTGAGTTTAAGAAAGAAAAAGCTAACCATCATCTCAGATCTAGCTCCAAGTCTACAATTTAGGGCTAAATACAAAAAACCTGATCATCCTAAATAACTTAGAGCAAATAATCTTTAATCGGGGGTGCTGGAAGGGGGAGTGTTGAATTAATTCCAAATCTATTTGCAACACTTGCAGCACTAATGTTTAAAATGTGCCATGAGGACATCATTAGTATCTTCTAACAACTTCCTCGGGATAAGTGTACACTTTTGTTCTTCAGAATATTTCTTATAGCTATACAATTAAATTTATGAAGGCTTAAGTTGACTTACTTGTCATCAATGCTATTCTGATAATATATGTGCAAAAGTTTATCCTTTATCCAGCTCACTTTCTCTGCAGCATCTTTGCCAGCCTCAGCATGAAGACAATACTTCTTGTATAGCTGGGCAAGTCCCATCATAGCTTCTTTTCTTACTCGCCACTTAAAAGAAAAATATGTTTATTAAATATCTATCACAAATACACACAATATATACTAAATGCAATGAAGTGAGAAAGACAAAGTTAACAGACAGATGCACTAAACTCAACTTTAATTCATGGAAGCAACCAGAATAGAACAGAACAGAACAGAACAATGGTTCATTTAGTTAGGTATTACTGTTTCCTACATAATGATCTACATTGGAAGCTTCAAAGGATCCAACTTTTCCTCTCCCTCCACCCCAAAGAAGTTCATGAAACTGCAATTGTGCAATTTGTACTTTAGGAGAGAATGTCTTCCACATCTCAGCTAGTCCTGAAGTATGAGAGAATTCATAGTGCTTGTGACAGACTGACAATATCCTGAATTTATTTTACTGAATTACATTAAACCTTACTGAACTAAGGTTAATACTTTGGGGGCATATTATATTAGAAAGGAAATGTTTATGTACTATTGTGAGATTGTATAGAAATTCTTTAGCAGAAAGAAATGCAATCTCTGGAAGGTATCATGAAGTTCAAAGGTCTTTTTGGAACAATAGGTATAATGAGGATTCCTAGTAAGTACTTTGCAGTGAGAGGGATGCAAATTCTCCCCTCAGAAGGCAACCTTTTGAATATATGCCCTGCGAGAGAGACTCACTGTGTACTAATTACCTACATCTGGAAACTCCAGATCAAAGACCCTGAAAGGTTATGAGTACGATTGTTCTTAGCTCAAGCTGTGATAAACTGATAACCACAAGGACTCCCCAGGGTCGAGGTTAAAGTACTTATCTTTCCAGAATCCATGTTAGGGCGGGGGTTAATTCTAGTAAGCCTATTACCATATGTTTATGCTGTTTTGTTATTTTTAAATGTTTTTTCTTTCATACCTTTTACCTTAAGGATAAAGTAGGCCTGCTTAGAAAGAACTGCGGTAGTTATAACTGTTGATAATCACTCTCTGGAGAGAAAGAAATCAGGTGTCCTTCGGGCAACCTGTCTGTGCTGGGAAATACAGAGAACTGTGCAGTCTGGGAATACCCCAGTCATAAGGGAGAAACACAGAGGTCTCCACCCAGAAAGGCAATGGCTAAGGGGAAATACAGGTGCAGTTCCCCTGAACTGTGACAGTGCTCATAATTTTTTAATCCTATCTAGTGTAATTGCAGATGCTATTATTCTTCATGTAGTGTGTCTAATCTCATTACAATTTTACTAAACTATTTGCCTCCATACTGTCCACTCATTTTATAAAGCTCTTATGCCTCCCTCTCAGTATTATTCATTAGCGGTGGTGCTCAGAGGCCCCAATTATGCTAGTGGTCCTACCCCGAAGAGGTTACGTTTTTCTTTTAAAAATGAATTCTGATTTCAATCCATCATTGTATGGAAGCGTCTCAAATCCTATTTTGCTTCTCAAACCACTTTCTATTTCTACCAACTCCTTTTTCAGATGGAACAACCAAAAATCAATCCAGTATTTAGCCCAAGGACCTCTGTTAAGTTGATGAGAGAACTTTCATCTTGCTAAATCATTACAAACTAAAGTCTAAAATTGACAGTGCATGGACAATTTGCTATATCCACATAGAACCCCACTGAAGTTAATGGAGCTCTACATGAACAGAGAAGTCTGCTCATACACCATCAGTTGAAGAGTCAGGGCCTATACTATATAAAGAGGGAAAAATCAGATCTATGTTTTGCCATATATTTCTTAAATCACAAAGCAATTCACAATCAGTAACACTGGATGTAGGTAAAAGGCAAGAAACTATGAATTTGCCACTAGGGGGCATGACATATCATACAGATTTTAGTACAGAAAACTTTCAAGTGCACATAAAATCAATTAAATAAATTATAAAATACTGACATATTTGTGGGTATTTGCCTACTTACCTAGCAACTAAAACAAACTAAGAAGAAAATAAAGTATTACAAAAATATTTATTTTTCAAAAAGTAGTAAAATACTATTTTCCACATGTAGATGTAGACATTCCCATCTTGAGCTGTGTGTTCATCAGCTATACAGGAGACAGGAAGGACTGAGCTGTCATTGGGAAGAAGGAAGGAAGGTGAAGGAGAAGGATTAGGAGGAAAGATTTTGGAAAAGTTCAGCTTTGGAAAGGTTACTCTTAAGATGTCAGTAGAACATCCATCAAAAGGAGATATCAGAAGCAGCTTGAAATGTGAAATTGGTAGGTTTGGGAATTACTGGCACAAAGGTAGTAGTTGAAACCATGGGAACAGAGAAGGGCATTAACAGACAGACAAGGGAGGACAGAATCCTGAGAGAATGCTGTCAGATGAGGGAGAAATTCAGATATCACAGTGATGGGTGTGGAAAAGAATCCATAGAGAGAACGGAAGATAAGGAGCTATTATATGAAAAACTAAAAGAGCAGTCAGTAGGGTGCTGATCACAGTCAAAGAAGCCAAGAGAGAAGAGAAACAAAAGTTGGAGAATAAAATCATCAGCATCAAAGGCAGCAGAGTGATAAAGAAGGATAAGGATAGAAAGGTGCTCTTTTGATTTAGCTCAAAAGAGATTTAAATACCTTGGTCAAAACCTTCCTGGGATACCTGGTACAATTAATCTCTTCTGTCAATGGGTGAGACAACACTTTCATAAGGTTCCAAAGAACCCTTTATTTGTCAGAAAAGCCCTTCTTCAGTTTTCTATTAAATTCAGGATAGAAAAATCACCGGGTTCTCCCTTTTTCTCAATTCAAGGGGTCTCTAAAACAGGAGCCAGGCAGGTTGTCAGCTCCCAAAATGCTTTTGAGTCCTCCTTCAGTGGTGAAGGAAAAGTTAAAACTGGAGAAATTCAGGGAAGTGGTTAAAGAGAGAAGGGAGCTTGGAGTCTGTTCCTTTGGTTTCTCATTCCAAAGCCACTCACTGAAGTTGACTAACCCAAGGGTTTCTTCCTGGGGAAAGGAAAAGTCCCTACCTGGCCTAGAAGTTTGGGCAAATGGGAACTTGAGCCAACTTTCAAAGCCTGTCCCAAAACTTTCCTTCAATAAGCCTCTTCCTAGAGAATTGAGATGAGAAGGCGCCATTGAACTTGGAGTCTCTAAGATAAAATGGCCTGTTTCAACAGAAGAGGAAAGTGTTTGAACCATTTCTGCAGTGCCCTTTCTACAAGCAGGCTGGGTCTTTAGAAAAAGAGCTCTCATGGAGGACTCTCATGGATCAGAAGCTTTCAGTTCCCCTCTCCTGGAAGCACTAAGACAACTTACACCAAAGAAATAGAACAAAGTCAGTAGTCTACAAAATCTACACTAGTTGAATAGCTGAATAAAAAGAGTAGCCCAAAAAGAATCAGATGGAAGCAAATGGATGGATATGTGTCAAGAACAGGGGCTTGTCCAAGGGGAATATGAACTATGGAAAGCAGGTATTGTCATCAGTACTTATGCAGGAGAATAGTTAAATGAGGTTTAAATCATGTGTTCAGGCCTCAAAAGATTACTAGATTCAAAATGAGGAGGTAGTCACAAGCAGATATAAAAGAATAAGGCAAAAGCTGTACAAAAAAAATCTGATGAATGCTGAGAGCTCACAAAAGTTATATGTCTCCTACTCACTTTGAAAGACAACTAAAATACACAGAGTGAAAGCCTTTTAAAAACACCATGTTATATTACTGTTTACCTCAAATAGTTGCGTGTGCTTCATAGCCATTTCCAGTCAGCTGTCAATTTTTATTTTTCCCAGAATTTAAGTCCATTAAGCTCTTTTCAGAGATGAATCCCATAAAGAAACCTCACCTAGAGCTGAAATTAGTCTTCACTGACAAGTTTCTGGGAGGGCGCCCGACTCCCTTAGGCCAATCACACTGTCAGACCTCTGGCTAGTGAGGAGCTGATGGTGAAATTTGCATTATTGCTGGCAGAATAATGATCTCATTTCCCTGATATATAGCCCCTGCTCAGACACACTGCCTGCATTTGAACAGTCTGCCTTCTTCTAGTGAGAATTAATTTTGCCACTGCATTCTAATTAACCGCACAAAACTGTAACCCATATCCTCAATGCATAGAAGATTCTGATTTTGCCATTTTTTCTTCATCAGTTGTATTTAAAGGTGGCAATTACTGCAAATGAAGTATTATACCTTACCCGTTTATCTAGTGTTCTTTCCCTTACAAAGCCAAGTAGCTGGTCATTGACTAAAGAAAGGTCTCTCTTCCCAGCCGTTATAATTGTAACAATGACATCATGTCGAATGGCTTCTTCTGGGTCATGTGATCTAACCTTCAAGTACTCTATTACAATAAAAAAAACAACAACGGTAACCATGAAAAGTATACTCAAGTGCTTTTGTTGCAGATGCACAACGAATGACACTTTATTAGGAAAATTAAAACTACACAAACTTCAGTCAAAATGTACAACTACATCATTTACTACACATGAAACTGTATATAATAATTCTCAGCCCCAAGGTGTTTACAATATAAGTAATACATTTAAAATGTTGTAAATCATTAAAGATTAGTTTGAGTCGGAAATGACAAAATTCTGAGTTAAGGCTGAAACTCAGCTCACTGTGCCTCAATATTTTAGATTATGTTTTTAACACACTGTTCTATAATGCCCTGAGGGAGCATTATTTCACAGAAGCATGATCCATCACAACAGACTAAATTAAGGATTTTATTTTAGTCATAGCGTAATCTTCTGTCAATTTAAATAGCATCATTAATATCTAAATATAGAAATTCCCATCAAAATCCTATCTTTGCCTTAATGCATTAATTTAAAAAAAATTGTAGAAAAGTCCTTTACAGTATTTGGGGGTGGGGGTGGGGGGGGGGGAGGGGAAGGATTTGCAACTACATTCTGCAGCAGCTCCCTGAGAGTTATTCTGGTATATCATACAGCTACCAGTTCTTCAAAATACATATCAGAATCTTTAAAACTGTCTATTTAAACAGACTATATTGATTTTATAACTTTATAGTTAGATACCTTTCAACAAGAATTTTTTTTGCCGTGTTCGCTGTAATGATTACTTCAAAATTGTTACAGGGCCATTGTGTCATCAAGTATTTACGGACTACTTGAGTACATCAAATATAGACTCAACAGGCCACAACACAGCTCAAATTACGTAGTGTATGCGTGGAACTGGCCAATATCCAATAGAGACCCTAATGAGATCAAACTCATTTACAGTTACAACTTAAACCATATCTTAACCAGAGAGTTTCCAAAGGTGAAAAGTTAGTATTCTCTAAACTACTAGCCAACCTACTAATCCCTTTAATCCCTTTTTTATAAAATTCTAGAGAAACAGTGAATAGAAATTAAAGGATTTGTTTCCTGTCAATCACAATGCAAACTTAACTGCGGAGTCACAACCGACATCTCTCTAATCAGACCACATATAAACTTGAACAATTTTACCTTGAGACCCCCACTTATATTCTTTTACCTAAAATACTTAAAATATATCTTTCCAATGAATATTAATGAGGCCTTGTCTACATTTAAATCTTAGATCGACGGTGCTCAGGGCTATGGAAAATCCACATCTAAGCACCACAGTTATGCTGATCTAGTCCCTGGTGTAAATGAAGCTAGATCAACAAAAGCATTTCTCCGTCCAACCTAGCTACCACTGCTCAGAGAAGTGGAGTTCCTACAATGATGAAAATACCCCTTTCATTGCTGTAGTCTTTGTCTACACCACAGGATTAAAGTGGTACAGCTATGGCACTGTAGCTATGCTACTATAGTTCCTATAACATAGATATAGCCTGAGAAGAGACCTGCCGAAGAATACAGATGTCTGAACAGCAAAACGTAAACCAGGTCTACACTACCGGCTAAATCGGCACCACTGTGATCGATGCAGCAGAGTCGATTTAGTAGGTCTGGTGAAGACATGCTAAGTCAATGGGAGAGCGCCCTCCTGTCAACATCTGTACTCCACCTCCCCAAGCGAGGGAAGCTATGTCAATGGAAGAACATCTCTCATTGACATACTGCAGTGTAGACACCACTGGAAGTCGCCCTAAATTATGTCGACTTCAGTTATGTAACTTACATAAATGAACTAGTGTTACTCAGATTGACTTACAGTGTTAGTGTAGACCAACCCATAGTCTGGTGCATCAATACTAGCAGGTGAAGACAGGCAAAACTAATATTTTCCAGAGATTCCACAATACTGTGGGCACAAATTGAGTCTTAGCAATAATGCCTTATTTCACATTTCCAAAATACATGAACCATTTTTAAAAAAAGGAAAATATAGACCTATTTCCCACTTTATAAAAATCTGCTCATTCACCTTCAGCAATTACTCCAACATCTGGTTTAAGGGGAAAAAAATCTAATTGTAAGTGTCCTGACTTTTAATGGTGCTGAGCATTCAGTTCCTACTGAAGTCAGTGGGATCTATTGGTGCTAATCACCACTGAAAATGAGACTGAGCATGCTGAGCACATCATGATTATGGTATCAAAAAAAAAGGCGGGTGGGGCAAAGGGGACTGAAAAATGAAAATATGCCAAAGGATGTAACTGGTCTTTGTGTTATGTTCTTCTATCCCTGCTTTCCAACTTTCACAAGTTAAAACTGGCTATAATGCTGGCCTGCAGGAGGAATTTAATAGTTAGATCATGGGTGGGATTTTGTAAATCAATGGAAGCAGAGTTAGGGAAACGCTAAGTACTTCTGAAGATCCCATTCCACATGCTCAATGGTTAACCTGCTCTGTCAGGGCCAAGATTTCATCAAAATTTGAGATGATTAGGTTAAAACTAATTCTACATAGGATAATTGGACCATCTTTGTTCTATAAAGCTAGCAACAAGACATACCCAATGTGAAATGCCTACTTTTAAAAAACTCTCTTGCCTTCTACAGGAAAATCTACCTTAAATGAATGCCTTACTACTCCCCATCCAGCACAGGCAAGTCCGGTCTTAACATATTTCAGAACCATATTGCTATGTACTTGAAACAATTTCCTCCCTCAGCCAAAATTTTTTTTAAACTTTAAATTATGCATCTTACCGGTGAGGTCTTTTGCTAAATCCGGATGGTTCATTAAACAATGACTGGCAAATTTCACACTTTCTAATCTCACAGGGACATGGATATCATTAAATCTAGAGGGATGGAAAATGAAGCATGTTAAGTTTTTGGATTATCTTTAAAAATCAATGTTTCTCTTTACATTGTCACATAAGTATGTTGAGAATGTGTTACTGTTACGTCAACTGCATAAAAATAATTTTAGAGTACATAATAATACATAAAATAGAATTTGTCCATTAGGTTTTAAAAAATGTAAAGCTCAAAATGCTTCTTGTGGGGGGAAAAAAAAGGGGGGGGGGCAAAAAGTAACAGGATAGCAATAATACACTTAAATGGGGCCAGGATTACAGCCTTGGAGTGTTGAAAATAAGAATCCTCTAATATAGTGTTGCACTTAAAATTGCTATTTACTAAAATGGATGTGGCCATGCAAAAAATACAAAAAAAAAAAAAAACCCCAACAAAAAAACATACAAATGTCTAGGCAGAGTGAAGTATTGTATCGGAGGTATTTAATAAATAAATTGAAAAGATGCTTTTAGGTATAACAATGCACAATCATAAACAAGGCTCTTATATTTTTGGATCTTTGAACGCACAATCCCTGGTCTTAGGGCAATTTCTTGCAACCTAACTTTCAATTATTTTTGTTTTAAAACACTTTACATAGATCAAAGATTCCCTATTTTAAAACTCTATTTAATGCAAATCATAAGAACATAATAATGACCATACTGGGTCAGACCAATAGTCCATTACTCCAATATCCTGTCAGAATAGGTGATCCACCCCCCGTTGTCCAGTCCTGGCATCTGGCAGTTGGAGGCTTAGGGACACTCAGAGCATGCAGCTGACTATCTTGGCTAATAGTCATTGATGGACCTATCCTCCAGGAACTTTTCTAATTCTTTTTTAAACCCAGGTATAGTTTTGGCCTTCACATCATCCTCTGGCAATGAGTTCCACAGGTTTACGGTGTGTTGTGTGAAGAAGTACTTCCTTTTGTTTATTTTAAACTGCTGCCTATTAATTTCACTGGGTGACCCGTTTCTTGTGTTATGTCATTTTCTCCACACCATTCATGATTTTATATAGACCTCTATCATACCACCTTTTGTCATCTCTTTTCCCAGTCTTTTTAATCTCTCCTCATATGGAAGCTATTTCATACCCCTTATCATTTTTGTTGCCCTTCGCTATACCTTTTCCAATTCTAATATATCTTTTCTGAGATGGGGGCAACCAGGACTGCATGGTGTATTCAAGGTGTGGGCTTACCATGGATTTACATAGCGTCATTATGATATTTACTGTCTTCTCTAACCCTTTCCTAATGGTTCCTAATATTGTTAGCTTTTTTGACTGCCGTTGCTGCACACTGAAATAACCGTTACCCACCTTTTCGTAACTGTTATTCCTAAAGATATGTTGCTCATGTCCGTTCTATTCTAGGTGTGTGCGCGCCCATGTGCATAGTCGGAGACTTTTGCCTTAGCAGTATCTGTAGGGACAGCTGTGGCACCCTCTGGAGTGCCACACTCATGCGGCTATATATCAGGTGGTGCCAGCCCTACGCCCTCTCAGTTCCTTCTTGCCGGCAACTGTTGACAGAGGGGTAGGCGGGTGGGTAATGAAATGGACATGAACAACACATCTCAAAGAATAACAGTTATGAAAAGGTGGGTAACTGTTTTCTTCTTCAAGTGCTTGCTCACGTCGATACCATTCTAGGTGACTCACAAGTAGTATCCCTGGAGTTGGGCTCAGAGTTCATGGTTGTGCGGCTTGCAGCACTGCTCTACTGAAGCCAGCATCGTCTCAAGCTTGTTAGGTAAGGGCGTAGTGCAATGTGAAGCTGTGAAAGGACGGCCAGGTAGCAGCCTTGCAGATATCCTGAAAGGGCACTTGGGTCCGGAAAGCCGCCGCCGAGGCTTGCGCTCTAGCTGAGTGAGTGGTGACAATTGCCGGCAAAGGCACCTTCGCCTGATCATAGCAGAAATGGATGCAGGAGGTGATCCAAGACGAAATTCTCTGGACGGACATCCTATCTGCCACAGCGATGAACAACTGAGTCAATTTACAAAATGGCCTGGTCCTCTCGATGTAGAAGGCCAGCACTCTCCTGATATCCAGGAAATGCAATCTATACTCCCCCTCAGACTTATGAGGTTTTGGACAGGAGACTGGCAAGAATATGTCCTGGCTCATGGGAAACTGGGCAACCACCTTGGGCAGGAAAGCCGGGTGTGGCCGCAGCTGGACCTTGTCCTTGAAGAACACGGTATACAGCGGTTCTGAGGTGAGTGCCCTAATCTTGGAAACCCTCCATGCAGAAGTTATTGCCACCAAGAACACCACCTTCCAGGAGAGCAGAAGAAGAGAACAGGACACCAAGAGCTTGAAGGGGCCTTGTATGAGCTGCGTGAGCACCAGGTTAAGGTCCCATGGAGGGACAGGATCCCAGGCTCAAGGGTAGTCGCTCCAGACTTCAGGAACTGGACCGTCATGCTATGCATGCAGACCGACCTGCCCTGGAACGGAGGGTGAAAGGCCATTACAGCAGCCAAGTGGACCTTAACAGATTAAAGGAACCACCCCTGAAATTTAAGATACGCGAGGCAGTCCAGGATCAGATGCAGCAAAGCCTGCGCAAGCCTAATCCCTCGGGTCAAAGCCCAGCACGTAAAATTTTCCATTTGGCCAGATAAGTGGCCCTAGTGGAGGGCTTCCTGCTTCCCAGCAGGACCTGCTGGACTCAGGTTGAGCACTCCTGCTCCTCAGAATTCAGCCATGGAGCAACTGAGCTATCAGGTGCCGCACCACCAGGTTCAGGTGCAAGAGCCTGCCCTGATTCTGTGACAGGAGATCTGGCCTGTGGAGCAGCGGCATTGGGGCCAACACAGACAGGTCCAGGAGCGTACTGAACCAATGCTGGCGAGGCCAAGCCAGGGCGATGAGTATGACCTTGGCCCTGTCCTGCTTCACCTTCATGAGGACCCTGTGGAGCAACAGCACCAGCAGGAAAGCATACATCAGCGCTCCCACCATGGAAGCAGAAAGGCATCTGACCGGGAATCCCTGTCGAGCCCCCAGAATGAGCAGAACCGGGGGCACTTCGTGTTCTGGCAAGTCGCAAACAGGTCCACCTGGGGAGACCCCCACTTTCAGAAAATCTTGTCGACCACCTCGGGGTGGAGAGACCACTCCTGGCAAGACGAGAAGGTCCTGCTGAGGTGATCCACCAGAACGTTCCCAGCTCTGGGGCGGTGTGCTGACACAAGATGAATGGCATGCTGCACACAGAAGTCCCAGAGTTGGAATGCTTCTTGGCAAAGGGCTGAGGGCCTGGCTCCGCCTTACTTGTTGATATAAAACATTGCAGTGATGTTGTCGTCAGGACATGAACCACCTTGCCCTGCAACTGGGATCGAAAAGCCTGGCAGCCCAGGCAAACCACCCTGAACTCCCTGACAATTAAATGGAGGGAGCAGTTGACCCATGACCAGCGGCCTTGAGTACTGAGCTCTCCCAAGTGGGCTCCCCATCCGAGGTATCGGACACCAGAGTCAGCAATAGGGATGGGGCCGCAAAGGGAATTCCCTGAAGGATTGGCACAGGATCCAGCCACCACGCCAGGGATACTCGGATGGAGTCCAGCACCTTGACTACGGGGTCCAGGTCATGTCTGTTGGGGATGAAGACCAATGCCAACCATCCCTGCAATGGGCAGAGGTGAAGCTGGGTGTGGCAGACCACGTATATGTAGGCCTCCACATGACCTAACAACTTGAGGCAGGTGCAGGCGGTGATGAGCAGATGATCCATCACACAGGAGATTACTTCTGACATGGCTTGGAAATGGGACTCTGGGAAGAACACCCTTGCCCCCGTGAAGTCAAGAACTACCCCGATGAATTCTATCCATTGCACAGATACGAGGGTTGACATCTCGTTTACTAACAGGCTTAGGTTGCGGCATGTGGCACGCACCAGATCACAGCTGCTCTGCACGTGATCCCACAATCTGCCCTTGATGAGCCAATCGTCGAGATAAGGATAGACCGGAACCCCCCGCGTCTTAGGTAAGCGGCTATAGGGGCCATGCATTTTGTAAAGACCCTGGGGGCCGAGGACAGGCCAAAGGGGACCGCCATAAACTGGAAATGGCACTGGCTCACCATGAAGCACAGGAACGCCTGTGTCCTGGGAAAACAAGAGATAAGGAAACAAGCATCTTTTGGCATACCAATCGCCCAGATCTAAGGAGAGAATGATGGAGGCCAGGGATACCTTGCGAAACTTCGACTTTTTGAGATATTTGTTGAGTTGTCGCAGGTCCAGAATGGGACGTAGGTCCCCTTTCGCCTTCTGGATTAGGAAATAGCGGGAGTAGACCCCTTTTCCCCTCATTGCCTGAGGAACCTCCCCTCCTCCACCATACCCAGCTACAGTAGGTTGTCCACCTCCTGAATGAGGAGTTGCTCGTGAGAAGGGTCCCTGAAGAGGACGGGGAAGAGATGGGGTGGGAGGGAAGGGCGGCCGTAAACCAGAGAGTGTAGCCTGATGATGCTACATCTAACACCCAATGGTCCGAGGTGACCCTCAATCAGGCCGAACGGAGGGAGTGGAGGTGGTCCAGGAAAAAGCAGGACAGATCCAGGGCGGTGACAGGTGCGTTGTTTCTGAGTGCACCCCCAAAATGAGCGCTTCTGGTTCCCAGGGTGTTTTGCTGGGATAGGCTATGCCAGTGAGCTGGCGGATGAAGGGAGGCAGAAGTTAAACCCTGCGTCCCTTCTCCTCGCAGGCCCCTACCGAGGCTGCCACTGCCTTAGTGGTGGGGGATGCCGGAATGGCTGCCATGCAGGCTGAGGAGCATGCATCCCCAATGAATGGAGTGTAGCGCGGGTGTCCTTTAGGCCATGCAGTCTTGCGTTCATTTGGTCAGAAAACAGCCCTATCAAACGGGAGGTCCTGAATAGAGGCCTGCATCTGCTGGGACAGGCCGGCAGTCTGGAGCCTGGAACTGCACTGCATGACCACCGCCAAGGCAACCACTCTGGTAGCTGAACTGGCCGCCCAGGCCATCTGGAGGGAGCACCGAGCTGCCACGGTACCTTCCTCCACCAGATCCCCAAATTCCTGGGCCACCTCCTGGGACACAGAGTCCTTAAACTTAAGGAGAGAATCCCACAAGTTAGAATTATAACGCCCCAAGAGGGCCTGATGGTTCGCCACCCGAAACTGGAGACTGGCCATCGAATAAATCTTGCATCCAAACAGGTCCAGTCTCTTGGTCTCTTTATTCTTGGGGGTGGAACTGGCCAGTCCCTGTTGGTCCTTTTCATTGGCTGCCGATATGATTGACAACCCAGGGGCGGGTGGGTAAGTATTCAAATCTCTTAGCGGGGACAAAATACTTCTTTTCCGCCCTCTTGGAAGTGGGCGGGATGGACGATGGGGCAATATTCAGGACCCCCTCGTGCACCAGGAGTGCGACCTGTGCTGGCGTGGACACCGAGAGCAGGTTGAACAATGTGTCCACCGGCTCTGCCATTTCCTCCGCTTTGAGCTCCATGTTAGTGGCCACCCAGCAGAGCAGCGCCTCATGCTCCTTGAAGTCATCCAGTGGACTAGCCCTGGAGGGCCCCACCACTGCCTCGATCGGAGAGGAGGAGGATGACTGGACCACCGGGGGAGGGCCTGGGGCATCGTCACCCGCCGGAGAGGGAGGTCTCAGGGTGGACTCTGGTTCCTCCACCATCGTGCTGCTGCCTAGGCGAGGGGTTAAACTCCCTCTCTGTACTGGAAAATTCCTCCTCCTCCGATGACCAGGGCGGGGACATCGAGGCCTAGGTCTGGCGGCTAATTGTCGCCGCAGGTGACCGGTGCTGGGAACGGTCCGACCAGTTCCAGGAGTACGGAGAGCGGTGCTGAGCTGGGGAGCATCCCCAAAGTCTCAGTGACATTGATCATCGGCACGAAAACGACTGGTGCTGACTGTGGGATGAGGGGCATCTCTTTCTGGGTGAGTCCCCGTGCAAGGGTGGAGACCGGGAGTGCAGCATCAACGACCCATAACGGCGAACCAGTGACCTGTGCTGATGTGGAGACCAAAGGCGTGGCAACACAGGGCTCTGTCTTGGTTCCGGAGACCAACGGCACTCGCTTGTCTTGTGCAAGGCCCTCATGACGGGCTTGCCCTCACAAGGAGCCTTAGCAGGTTCCATCACCGCACACAGCACCAATTGCGGTGGGAGCGCTTCTTGCTCTCTGGTCACCAGAAGTTGAGAGTGCGTCAGCTGCACCATCAGCCTGGGTCCCCAGAGTTGGTGGCGGGTCCCTGCGGGAGGGTGGTACTCCCTTGGGCAGAGCCCCGGTGTAGCTCCGGTGTGGGCGGGCGGCCCAAGCAGGGTGCTTTGCCCAATGCCCCTTGATCTGGCTTGCTCGGCAGCAGGTCCCTCTTCTTAGCCTTCTTCTTAGGTACCAGCGAAGGGGACCAGTGGCGAGGGTGCGCTGCGCACTGAGGCTGAAGTACTGGGCACTGTATGCGGCCAGGCCGGCTCCGAGGCTGGACAAAGAGCGGTCTTCATGAGGAGGGCCCTCAAGGGAATTTTGCGTTCTCTCTGTGTCCTGGGACGAAAGTTCTTACAGATGCAACACTTCACTTTTATGTCAGATTCCCCCAGGCACTTCAAACAGCTACCATGCAGGTCACTAACAGGCATAGGCCTGTTGTAGTCAGAATAGGTCTTAAACCTGGAGACTGGGGCAAAGTTCCCACCAAGACCCTTACTGACTAACTACAGTACTTAACAGGTATTTAACTAAACTATCTACAAACAAAACTATTTACAGCTGGAACACACAGTTCAGAGTAGGAGCAAAAAACCGCTGACCACTTGCGAAGCAAGGGAAAGAGGTACTCCGACTGTCCACCTGGGAGGGCGTAGGACTGGCGGCACCTGACATACTGATGCATGAATGCAGCGCTCCAGAGGGTGCCACAGCCGTCCCTACAGATTCTGCTAAGGCAAAAGTCTCCGACAACTGTGCATGTGGGCACTCACACACCTAGAAGGAATCGACATGAGCAAACACTTGAAGAAGAACAGATGTTTTCAGAGAACTATCCACAATGACTCCCAGGTCTCTTTCTTGAGTGGTAACAGCTAATTTAGACCCCATCATTTTGTATGTATAGTTGGGATTATGTTTTCCAACATGCATTACTTTATCAACACTGAACTTTATCTGCCATTTTGTTATCCAGTCACCCGGTTTTGTGAAATCCCTTTGTAACTTTTCAGTCTGCTTTGGACTTAACGACCTTGAGTCATTTTGTAATGTCTGCAAAATTTGCCACCTCGCTATTTACCCTTCTTTCCAGATCATCTATGACTATATGTTGAACAGCACTGGTCCCAGTACTGCTCCCTGGAGGACAAGGCTATTAACTTCTCTCCGTTCTGAAAACTGACCACTTATTCCTATCCTTTGTTTCTTGTCTTTTAACCAGTTACTGATCCAAGAGAGGACCTTCCCTATTATCCTATGACAGCTTAGTATGCTTAAGATCCTTTAGTTAGGGACTTTGTCAAAGGCTTTCTGAAAGTTCAAATACAATACGTAACAAATCTTCCCGCCCAAATAAAAAAACAAATTAACTATAGCTTTTGAAAACAGAGAAATGCTGGAAAAAAGTGTTTCTTATTAACAGCACTATTAGGAATACTTAGCAATTGTAAAGAATACAAATTCTGAAGTCGGTCTGTATGTCTTCTCACCGTCCAAGAAAGCATTGCCAAAGAGGACGATTTTGTGTTGCCAGATCAGAATCTTTAGAGCCAAATAGTTTAGCTAGAAGTCGAACAACAGCCAAACGCTCTTCTCCATCATTACTCTAAACCAAAAAGAAATAAACCGTTAAATCATTAACTGTTCAAATGCAGCTATAAAGGAAATTATGACTTCTCATATTTGTACTGGTTACAATACAGAATTCTTCTTTCCCCTCACCCTTCCATCCCCCCACAACGAGCTACCATGTTAAAATATTTATTTTAATTCAATTAAATAAAATTTCTGATAAATGAAATTTAAAGAGTTGGAGGTTAGCAGTGTTAAAATTAGGCATTAATCTGTTTTTCATTGTTAATATCACTTGGTTATTTTGTACTTTATGAAGATTTTAATAATATAGATTATAGTAATGAATTACTGTTATAGGTTTATCATATAGCTGGAATCCAGACCTCTCTGAATATGTCCTACACAATGACTTTTTATATCAGCGTGAGTAATATACTCAGAAAGATCACACTTCAGTAAGGTACTTAAGCACATGCCTAATTTTATCCATGTAAAGCAGTCCATTTGAAGTAATTAGGACTACTCATTCTTAAAGTTAGGCATGTGCTGAAGTACCTTCCTGAATCAGGGACAAAAAACGGTAAACAGACTAACTGGTAGAGAACATTAAAAAAAAAAAAAAAAGAATCAACAAATCTGTAAATTTTTTCTAAAAGTAATAGATTACATTTTTAAGCACTTTTTTTTTTTTAAACTGCACTTTTAGACTGGTATTACTCAATAGCAAAATTTGACAGAGTATACAACTCCACTAACACTCTGGAGAGTCTCATCCAGTCACCTTCAGCCATATGGATGGTAGCCATAAAGCAAGCAAGGTGGTTTTCAATTATCTGAAATTGAAATTTGTTTTTCAAGCAAAAAATAAGATTGTATCTTTGCTCCATAATGGTACTCTGATTTTCTTTAACATTAGGACCATCAGACAAAAATGACAGCAAACACACTGTTACCTATTAAACCAACATACAAAAGTCATTGGATGGATAGCTGTCCACTTCCAAACAAGTAATCTTTCATTTAGAAAGAAAAATACACATGCAGTAGTTTGTGTACTACATAACTCCAGTAATTTTAAATGTCCTTTTTATAGCCAATGATGTAGTTTATTTTTATTTTAAAATGTATTTTAACAAATATAATGTGGAAAAGTTTGAGACATTAAGTTAAATGTTGACGTGAAACAGATGTTTATCATCAAAGCGGGAGATATTTAGGCTGCAATTTCAAAGGGAAGTTAGGTATCAAAATCCTATTGAAAATCATTAGAAGCTTGCTGCTTATTCTGTATCATTATTTAATGTTTATTTCCAGTTGTACCCACAATGGGGTAGGTGCTTTCCAAACACATAAAAGAAACCACACCACCTACCCTAAGGTGCTCACAATTTCAACACAGACAAATTTGATGTTAACAATTAAAAAAACAGGATGAATAAGCTATTCCCCAGCTGTTACTCAGGATTTTCATGATAAGTCAGGTAACTTCCTAACTGGTTATAAGAAGACTGATAAGTAACTTAGAAATACTTGTCTGCTACAAAAATTTTGTTAACATACCATATACTTTATATCAGTTTTCCCTACCCTTGGTCTACTTATCAGCCCACTTTCTCCACACACTTTTCCTCCACATAGTAAAGTTAAACTGCAACTTCTTACTGACTACGCTAAATGAAAAGTCCTTGCTCACAAAGAGCAAATTCTCTACCTATCCAGTTCCACGGAAAATTTTGCATACTGCTTTTGAAAAAGTCTTCTTATGCTCAGTTAGATAAACAAAAATAAATTAGTATTAACTTGCTATACTATTATAGTTGAAAAGCAAGGTTACTTACCTTATAGTAATGAGTTGTTTAAGATGTGCAGTCCCTATCTGTATTCCACTCTGGGTACATATGCGTCCTATGCCCCTAAGGCAGGAAGATTCTTGCTAGCAGTATCCTTTGATCTGCACCTGTGCTCTTCCTCTCCAATCCACGGGCAGAAGTGGTGGTGTGGACCAACCACCTCTCCAGTTCACTCTCTACTGCGAATCAAGTCTATGATCCGAAGCAGAGGGGAAGGAGAGCAGGTAGTGGAATACAGATAGGAAATACACATCTCTAACAACTCCAGTTACTACAAGGCAAGTAATCTTTCTTCTTCTAGTACTGGTCCCTATGTGTATTCCACTGAGGGTGATTGACAAGCAATACTCATGATGGAGGATAGATGACTGCAGGACCCAAAGGATGCGTCAACTGAGGAGTCTTGCACCAGGGCACTGTCTCGTGTAAGTCCGAATAGAACTCCACATGGCTGTTTTACATACGTCAAGGTGAGGCACCTCCTGAAGCAAAGCTACCAAAGTGGCTTTTGCTCTGAAGGAGTGGCTTGCTCCTCCACTGTACAGAGTGTATCAGATATCTGGTAACAGAGCAAGATGCAGCCCAAAATCCACTCAGCTATCTCTTGGCCTTTCATGCATTCTGCCAGGACCACAAATAGCCTACGTAATTTCCTAAAGGCTTTTGTTCTCTGAAGACAGAAAGCCAACGCCCAATGCATGTCCATATCTGCTTCTCATTGGTGGTCTAAGGCACAGGAAAAAACACAGGTAAGCATACAGTCTGATTCATATAGAAGTCCAAGATTACACTGGTGATGAACTTAAGGTGCAGTCTCCATGAAACCTTATCCATATGGAAAATGGTACTTCGTGCATAGGCCACAAGGGCCACAGGTTCGCCTAGCTTTCTAGCCAAAGTGATGGCCACCAAGAAGGCTACCTTCATAGATAAATGGGGAAGTAAGCAAGTTGCTAATGCTTCAAATGGTAGCTTAGTTAGAGCTGAAAGGACCAAGTTGAAATCCCATGTCAGAGCAGGTCTAGTTACTGGAGGGAAAGTTCTGAGCAAACTTTTCAGGGAGCTAAGGGAAAGACCAGCGGTTTTCTAGGTGAATAGTCAGTCTAAAATAGTGGGAATGTCCATCTCCTCTGAAGATATTTGGTGACACTGAGCCCAAATAGAGAATCTTTTCCACTCAATTAAGTAATACCTTCTGGTGGATTCCTTCCTGCAATGAGAAGCTTTAACAGCTGTTGGATATTTCTGTTAGAAGTTTGACACCCATCCACTATGCTGTGAGTGGCTTCAGATTTGGATGCCTGATCTTGCCCTTGTCCTGTGTGAGGTGATCTGAGAAAGACTGGTGGACAGGATGAAAGACAGAGAAGGAGGGGGAACCAGAACTGTCTTGGGGACTTGGGAGTGATGAGGATAATCACTATTTTGTCCTGCTAGGTTTTCCTGAGAATTTGAGGTAAGAACGAGAGTGGGAGAATGGCTTCCATCAAATTTCTCATCCCTTGGAGTTCTGACTGTGTGTTCCCCTGGAGCAGTACATTGTGCATTTCTAGTTCTGTAATGCAAACAGATTCAAAGAGGGAGATATCCCCATTGCAGGAATATGTCTTTCACTACTGAGTTGTGGAACTCCCATTCATGTTCCATGTAGAATTATCTGTTGAGACTGTCCGCTAGGGTATTCTGTATTCCCAGTAGATGAACTACTAATAAGGTAATCTGATGACAAATACACCAGCTCCACAAGCCACTATGCCAAGTGGCATAGATCTTGATCCCCCTTGCTTGTTTACATATAACACATTTGTCATATTGTCTGACAGCACCTTAATACGTGGGTATGAATGAATAATATTGCAACGCTTGCAGGCCTTTCAGACTGCTCTCAGTTTCAGAAGATTTATGCATCCTGGACTTGCATGTTCCCTGAGCTATGTGTTCATCCAGACGAGCACCACAGCCTACAAGGGAGATATCCATAATTAATGTCTTCTCAGGTGGTGGTGGAGCGAAAGAAACTACACACACTTGTTCCTTGTCCTGCCACTAAGCTAGACAGTCTCATACCCTGGGAGGAAACAAATAATTATTTGTCCATACTGTGCCTGCTTGGCACGTATACCATTTTCTTGTAGACCATGAAGTCAGAGCCTCCTCAATGGTGTCATATAGATGCAAGAAGTTACGTGACCTGGAGGATAAGGCATGACCAAACCCATGTTTGGGGGCTCTTTCTGAGCCAGTTGATCAGAATGTTCACAGATTGAAACCTGTCCACAGGGAGGTAAGTTTTGCCCATGATCACATCTACAGTATCTTTAATGAAATCTAATGGTCTGTATTGGAGCTAAAATGGACTTTTCTACATTCATGCAGATTCCTAGTGATGTTCAAAGATTGATCAGAGATCAGAGATGAGGTTCATGCACCTCCCAATGAGACTTTCCCATCAATAATCTACGTATGGACAGACTACAGAACTGTTGCGCCAGAAGAGTGCTGCCATTACTGAAAGCACTTTTGTAAACATTATAGGTGCTGCTGCCAGACCAAAGGGAAGCACTTTGTACTGATAGTGGTTTGCACCCATCATGGTGTAGGATTATACAAAGAGTTAAATTTAGTTTGGCTAAAGAAAATATATGCTTTGCAGTTTGTGTAAAATGTGTTTAGCAGTCACGGAAAGGCCCTGAAAGATGGCATGCTAAACTGAAAACACTGGATTTAATTGAAAAACTGGACCTGCAAGGTAACTGATAAGATAGGAGAAAAATCTTTGAGACGAGGCCCCAATTATATGGGGTGGTTATAAATGGTTTTAGCAAAAAAAGGAATTCACAAAGCAGTGACTATAGCTTTGTAGGGTCCAATAGATAAGATATAAAAGAGTAAGTTCTTAGATGGTTCGGTGCTAGTGTCTGCTTATCCAAGCTGGAGCCAGTAATGACAGTCTTCCTTTCATATCAGAATAGCCCAATAAACAAAATGTGGGCTCCATCTCAAAGGTGGTGCCATCGGAATCATCGATGAGGAAATAGCCCGACTGGTAGAGGGAGTAGGAGACCGGCTTCTTTCATAAACTTTGTGGACTGACAATGTCTGGATTTCCCTTGTAAAGACTGGTTCTGATACGATGGGAGATTCCAGATCTGGCAGGATGATGATGTCCTCCACAGTGGTACCATGTGGAGTCCTCTCTCTTGTCAATGCCGCTGGTATATGGGATGGTCATCTGTCCTTCGCCAGTAATGGAGATCATATTGGTCTAGGCTCATGTCTCTCTTTGCGCATTACCAATGGGCCTGCTTCTGGCCAATGGTGCCGAAGTGGAGATGATCTCAGTCTTTGAAGCCTGTGGGTTGGTACCATGACCTCAATGAGCTTTCGAGCTTCTTGGATGCTAAGAGTCATCTGATCTCGCAGGTGTAGGGCAGTGGTTTTCAACTGGGGGGTTGGCCGAACCCAGGGGGTCCGCAGACTATGTCTAAGGGGTCTGCATGCTCCAGGTGGTGTTTCCTAAGTCTCAACTCCCATGCTTGATGGGTTCAGGGCAGGAAGGAGCAAGAGATACTGCATTTAGAGGACATATGAGCTATTTCAAGGCATTAGAAGCACCTTTGGTTGACATCACTAACCGGGGGTAGGAGACAATTCTTGAAGCCCAGAATCCTGGGCATAACTGGAGTCCCATACTGGGAAGGGAGGGATCCCTGGAGGTGGGGAAGAGGGTTGCCCAAAATCTAACTCAGTGGTTCCCAAATTTTTTCATGCCACAAACCCCATTGGACTCACCTCTGTTAATGGAACCACCCAGGCTCTGAGAGGTGGCAGATTTGAAAATTAACAGCACAAATAACCATTTTTAGATCATCCCACTACTCCACACAAGACAATAACATGATCCTCAATTTATATTAAAAGTTACAAATAGGAGTTGCCACCTCCGAGGCACAGAAAAACTGGCCATTGGTCATGCCCTGCTACCCCCACCTGACCCTCCTCTTCCCCTCTCAGGTGCCTCCCACCCACCAGCTGCATGCCCCCCAACCCATGAGCCCCTACACCCACTTCCTCCCAGGGGCCTTCTTGAGGTCACATAGAGACAGGAGTGCCTGTTCTCTGCCTGCTCCCTCCCCACCATGAGCCTCTATACCCATGACTCTCCAACTACCAGAAGCCTCAGAGCTTGAGGAAGTCTCCTCAAGGTCTGTCCCACCCCTTATACTCTCTAATCAGAGCATGAGGGGAGCAAGAGCACAGGCGTGGACCAACAGACACCATTAGCAAGAATCTTCTGGTCTGAGGTGCAATGAGCATATGCATACCAACAGTGAAATACACATAGGGACCAACACTTAAAAAAGAACCCCAAATACAAGTACTTACGACATTCTCATCAATACCAAGTGAGTTCATCATTATTGTTATTACAGTATATACAGAAGAAAATAATGTGTTTTTTTGTTTTGTTTTAAAGAAAGACCTTCAGGTTTTCCATTTTAACAAGTCTGTTCATAATTCTATCTATCCCCTTTATTTGATCAAATTAAAATAACAAAGTGTAAAAGTGCTGGTGTTCAAGTTATCAACTGAAATAATGAAATAGTTCTTAAATCTGTGGCTCCCAACGTCATACTCCTCATTTTCTTGTATTAAATTCAAGAACTTCACTGTATCCTACCTTCAGTTTGAACTCAAGCTGTGGCATGACGGACAGCAATAAGTGAGGATCTATGGCAAACAGCTCTTGTATCAGATCAAATACATGTTCTGACAAGTCACTTACTGAAGATTTTCCCAGTACCAGAACCTGGTTAAAAAACTAAAACACACACAAGCACAAAACAAACAAACAAAAATGCTGTTATTCTTTGCAGACTTTTCCCATTCATGCATGTATTGAAGTTTTATGGTTTTTAAAAGTATTCTACTGATTGTGTACTACATACACTAATTCTAACACAATGGGACCAATAATGCACCCATTATTAAATCAATAGGCGTTTGCCTGTAATGGTACGGTTTTGGGCCCAGAAAGTCTAAAAAAAAAATAAAAATCAATATTTTTATTTCAATTCAATTTATCTGACTTTCATAATTAATTAATTCATGAGAATCTGGTACATTAAAAAGCAAATGCCTATGATAAAACAAACAACCATAACATTCCATAACCTAATAAAACTAAAAATCAATATGCAGCTAAGTAACTGATAACTTAAAATTCATGATCATCCATCAAAATTTCATTAAAAAGGGTTAAGGAATCATCTGGTGTAGTTGATTTTTTTTCTTCCTAATTTTCATAGCCAAGCATGCAAAAGTACTGAAACAAGCCAAAGGACTTTATCAGCCTCTACTCATTCTTAAAGAATTGCATGGTGTTATAGTGTTGTCAACACTCATGAGGTTATCATGGGTCTTGTGATATTTGGTGTTTTTCTTAAACCCCATCTCCTGGAGTCAGGTTATGTAAGAATTTTGTTTTTAAATTTCTAGCCCTCATGATTGCTTGGGAAGGGAAAGGAAACTTGAACCCTAAGTGCTCAAAAACCAAGAGGCAAATAAAAAGAACCCAAATTTTATTATTTTTAAAAATCTCTTCTTTTTTTTTTTTTTTTTAAATGTTTGGGGTTGGCAATACTGATTACATAATCTTATTATATACATACTAAATAGAATTAACTGTTTTAGATTAAACCATAACTAATCAGAAAAAATAAGATATAAATCATTTCATTTCTCTGCCGCGGGTTCTACATCTGTAAAATGTGGCTAATGCTTACATACCTCACAGTGCTGCTACAGGATTAGTCAATATTTGTAAAACACTCAGAAGGGGGGAAATTAGTGTTACCAGGCATCTGGTTTTCGACCAGAATGCCCGGTCGAAAAGGGACCCTGGCAGCTCCAGTCAGCACTGTTGACCAGGCAGTTTAAAGTCCAGTCAGTGGCGCGGCAGGGCTAAGGCAGGCTCCCTTCCTGCCCTGGCTCTGCGCGGTTCCTGGAAGCAGCTGGCAGGGTGCCCAGAGGCTCCACATGCTGTCCCTGCCCTGAGTGCCGACTCCGCAGTTCCCAGCCAATGGGAGCTGCGGAGTCAGCGCTCGGGGCAGGGGAAGCACGCAGAGCCTCCCTGGCCACCCCCGCACCTAGGGGTCCACAGGGACATGCCAGCCGCTGCAGGAGCCGCCTGAGGTAAACGATGCTGGGAGCCCATGCCCCAACCATCTGCCCCAGCCCTGAGCCCCTTCCCGCACCTTGAACTCCCTCCCACACCCCAACCCCTTGCCCCAGCCCTGAGCCGCCTCCCGTACCCAAACTACCTTCCAGAGCCTGCATCCCGCACCCCATCCTGTACTCTGAACCCCTTGGCCCCAGCCCAGGGCCCCCTCCTGCACCCCAAGCCCCTCAGCCCCAGACCCACCCCAGAGCCTGCACCCCCAGCCGGAACCTTTACCCCCTCAACCACACCCTAACCCATGTCCCAGCCCTGAGCCCCCTCCTGCACCCCAAACCCTCATCCCCGGCCCCATCCCAGATCCCGCACCCCCAGCCGTAGCCCTCACCTCCTCCTGCCCCCCAACCCCCTGCCCCAGCCCAGTGAAAATGAGCAAGTGAGCCAGGGTGGGGGAGAGCGAGCGACGAAGGGGCAGGGCAAGGGTGTTCGGTTTTCTGCAATCAGAAAGTCAGCAACCCTAGGGGAAATGCTGCAAGTGCTAATAGAGTATTTCTACTAAGAATAAAAAAAGACTGCCTAAACTGTGTTGCATTTCCCCAGACTTTTTTGAAGCATTAATATCTTAAACATGTACAGCATATTAAAATAAGTAAAAAAAAAAATCACAGTTTTATACATGTAAGCCTAAAACTAGGCACTAAATAAAAAAAATTCAGATTTTCAAAAGGTATGGAGCATTCACAACTGCCTTGATTTAAATATAAGTCTTGGGTGCTTGGTACATTTGAAAGTCAGGCCACTTGCTTTTTACAATGTGGAGTTAGATACTTAACTTTAGACCTACCTGCATAAAGTTAAGTTATTTCTTCACTTATTAGGCTTCTAAAAGCGTCAAACTCTTAAATCTATTTCTTTAACATGGAAATTAATATATAGCAACTTTTTTTTTTTTTTAAACATTTACCTTAATTTGAAAATAAGGATATTTTGTGATTGTGTTACAAAATGTACTTATTATAGTATTGATTGCTTCAAACAAACAATTAGTAGGTACCTGGAGTTATATAGAGAGTATATTAATTCATATGTTACATACATTGGCGATACATGGTTCAATGGTCTGGACAGTCCTTTTCAACAAGACTTTTGCAAGATCAAATGCTTGTTTATTAAGGTTCTGGAATAAAGAAAGGAGAAAAATCAAACTTAAAAGGGATACAGTTTACTTTAAAAGGCATCTTTTAATTTTTTTTTCTTTTAACCAAAACCGTGAACTAACATGTTTTTAGAAAGGGGTCTTATAAAACCAACCTTCTTATTCTCAAAACTACCAAAGCTCCATAATGTTAATTTAATTACGCAGCTCCAGACTTAGAATATGCTAAAAACATTTCAGATACTTCAAAATAGAACTTAACCGGAAGCTAAACACCCCTCACTCCTCCATTAAGAACTCGCCATACTTGTAATTGAGTGTAGTTGCCATGCTTAATATTGGATTAATTTTTTTTCCATTTCATGTTCTTCCCAATTTGGTAACTAACAAACACCAAATTAGCCACATGGTGGAAAACTGTTCTAGCATAAAATCTTAAGGCTGTGTTTTGAGCACTTAATTTTCAAGTGCACACTTGTGGTAAAATTCAACCTTGTGAAGAGGATCAGCCTTGTGCAAGTCTTCCGCAGAGGGATAATTTTCAACCTTGTAAACCTGCAAGGATTTTTCTACAGGGCATGTTCCAAATTATTATAATTCTATACTCAAAATATTTTCAAATTTAGCAAAGGCACTATACCCCTCAGTTTCCACGATAAGCTGGAATTTTCAAAGTTCACCTTTGAGTTGAGTTTAGGCTTGAAAAATTTCAGGCCCAAAGGAGACTACTTGCAAAATTTAAAAAAAGTGAGTAAAAACTTTTAACCTACCTAGACCCCATACAAAGAGTTTTGTTAACTTAGATGTAAAGGGATACTCTCTATATGAAAATCATTAGCCTGAAAATTGTGACCTGTTACAAAAAACACCTGTAACTGAAAGACTTAGCAAAACACTCTATTTTATCCCATTCTTTTACATTTGTTTACTGAGTATTTGACAGCACTTGCGTCTATTCAGTTTCACTGTTCCCCCAATAAAGTCAGTCCCTCCCTAACTCAAGAAACCCTATAAAAATCAACAGAAGAGATGAAACACCCTTATATCTGTAAAGATTGTTTTTCAATCAAATTGATAGCATCCCTTCAACTCTAAGAACTGGACACACACACACTCCAATGTACAGTCTTACAATGCCTCATTATTTCATAGTTTAGTGACAATCTTAGCATCCCTAGAGATTATACACTAGAGAAGGGAAAAGCAATATAAAATTTATTACTCAAAAAAATCTTACTTTATCAAAAAACAAATTTCTACTATATAGTTACATTACAAACTTAAAAATATATTGATCTGCTACATATTATACAGTTAAAACCATAGTGTGCTTTCTCCTATTTTCAGAGAAACTGAATGTATGTGGGCCCAGCATATATCACCTTGATAGTCAGTGACTCACCATTAATGATGTAAGAGCTCATTAAAAAAAAAAAAAAAAAAAAAAGATTAACTACTTTGCACTCTTGAAATGATTTATCACATTTATATTTATTAAGTCTTCTTTACTGATTAAGGAAGAATAAAACTGGAAGCAATGTAGGAATAGCACTATACTTCATGCTCAGGTATAAATATATTTGTATCCCATTTTTTCTGCAGTGTTGTCCTATTTAATTTATTTGCTTTGTAAGTATGTGAATACTAAAGTTTTGAAACAAATAACTGATCTTCAAGTAGAATCTTATATCATGTGAACGAGCCTGTAACACCTAGCACAATGGGACATAACACAAAGAAATACAAAATTTCTTCTCTCCGCGCATGAGCAGAACTTCCATTAAAATAATAATAGTCTGGCCATTTTCAGTACCCTTATTCTGTAGTAACAGAGAATTGTTATTGTTCAGTTGCTCTGCATATATTTTGAAGTATTATAAAATGTTCTGTGCAAGAGAATAAAATACACTTTTTGTGCTAGTTTGCCTCTAATTTACATACCTATGGCCAGACAATTAATATAATCATGTGCAGAATTAGGGAATTCTCTGAAGGCAGAACATAATTACTTCAGTGAAGATCTAGATCAGAGAGAAGAATTTTGCAGTATATTTTTAAATTACGGGATAAGCATCCCCTATCTTCACAAGGCCTTTGATAATGTTTCCTGTGAGGAAAGTTGCACTACTGCCTAAAATAGGCAGACTTTCTGACACACAGAATGTATCTTGTAGCAACATTTATACAAGGTGTGGAAAAGCTGCCATGTGACTCAGGAGTATCAAAAGCTAAAAGTATTGTAGAATTTTTTTTTCACAGAATAAATCATGGACAAAAATAAAGTTGGTTTCCTTGCATTACTTAATAGGTAGATCTATTGCCCATAGACAATTTTATAAATAAAAAGAAAACATTTAAATATCTTCTACAGAATATTAAATTAATGTGTGGCATTGACCCCAATTCTACTTTCCAATTTCTCTGAATGCCTTAAGCTTCCATTTCTTTTGCAATATGCAATAAGCATGCAGTTATGATTAATGCATAATCGTGTTTGTAGTCCCAGATTAGATTGAAATTACTTTTAAAATCATTAGGGGGAGAAAAATGAAAGAAATTTGATGTCACTACAGGACAGAGTTATGGTTGTTTAGATGCCCTAACTGTACATTTCTATGTCTAAACATATTTGAATTTAAAATTTAAAATTAATTCTAAATTTCCTGGATTTGTAATGCTTAATTTGGGAATAAATTAAAACATTCCAGTAATTATTTTTACCCTACATTACTCACACTACTCTTAGCTTTAACTCCATATCAATGTAATTTTTACCTGGGAATTTCCTGGATTTTTAAAAATTAATAATTTCATACATGAACAGTAAACAAGTAACCCAATGAGACTGCTATCACGTATTACTACTACTGATTTGAAGGTATATACTATCGACCTGAAATAAAATATTTTATCTTTTAGGATCAGATTCACCAGTATACTCTGTCTACATTACATAACTCTGCACAAGCATTCCAAGGATACTAGCCTCTCAAGTAAGGTTTTGTACTGCTCTCTTGATGCAAACCAGCAGTGATCAGGCAAAGTGTACACCCCAATTTCCCCCTACCTCCTGCTTTCCACATCCTGTTCCCCACATCCCCCTGCACCCTTCTCCCAGCTCTCCTTCGTGAGTCAATCTGGCGCAAGATGGTTTTTAAAAGTATATATTTAGGATTGCCATTTTTGCCGTTATTTTTCATAACTGAAAGTTAATCTGTCAAGAGAGGATGAAAAACAAAATCTTCTTCAGACAAACTTATAAACACATGCCCACTTTCAAAATGGCTAACTCTTATTGTTCTGAATAAGAGCATAAGCTTTCATGGGTGAATACCTACTTCCTCAGACGCATGCTCCAATACGTCTGTTAGTCTATAAGGTGCCACAGGACTCTGTTGCTTTTTAAGATTTCAGGGATTTTTAACTATATGGGAAGTTTGAAGAGCCTCTTATTCTTTACTGAGATCATTTGGGAAAAAATAGGTCTGATACTGAAAGTCAGATTTCCTAAAATAATTAAATATGGCAATTTTAACTCATTAATGAGTTAAGATTTATTTATAAATTCTCTAAAAAAAAATTGTCTGGTGGACAGAGACTAAGTGGTGTACATTTTGGGGAGAATGCACTGTATTCCTTATGCATAGCAGAGAGAACGGATCTCTTCTTTATATGAAATCTCAACTCAACTTTAATTACAGAGCCACAGCTAGTGCCTCCATAATTTTTGATAATTTTAATTTAACTAATCAATAACTGGCAATGGATGCCCAGCAATGATACAGTTCATTAGCTGCAGCTAATGGCTGAAATTGACAGATAAGATCTATGGAAAGGAATGCAAAAGCACAGGCATTTCTTCAAGGTAATTGTATTGGTCAATGTAATAGGGGCATTGGCCCCAGAATACATGTGAATCCCAGTGTGCCTGTTCCAAGGCTGGCCTTATGCTCACCTGAACCTCATTTAGTTACCCTCCAGTTGATGGACCTAAGAATTCAAGTGGAGATTATGTGACTAGATTACAAATTCAACCTGGAGATTAGGTATTAGTAAGAGTTCAGAGAGCCTGCTGGAGAGAAGACAGGTCTGTGATAACTCTGCAGAGCTCCCAAGCAGAGGGCCCGAGGACTAAGACCTGAAAGACAATAGGAGCCTGCTAGGGGGAGAAGCCTCACCTAAGACACCTGTAGGAAGGTAGGCTAAAAGGGGAAGAACCCTCAGCTGGAAAGCTTATATAAAAGATTCTGAAGCATCAGAGGGAGGGCTACATGGACACTGAAGGACTGAAAGACTACTGAGCTCAGAGACGAGGCTGGAAAGAACTACTGAAACTATGGAAGAAGGTTGGAAGTCCTGCTGTGAGTTAAATGTTCTGTTAATAAACCAATATCCAGAAGGGAAGAGTTAATGGAAAATCATCCGCTGAGGAGAGTTTGACTGACAACGTAAACTAAGGCAAACAGCAGGTCCTGATGCCTGATAGGGTAAGCCCTGCTACCATCATTCACTTGCATAACAATCAAAATATGCCACATCTTTTCAATAAAAATAAAATATTAAAACATAAGTTTTAAAAATGATAGTTCAGCAGCGTACTAAACTAGCCTGCAAGAGATTTGTCTTAGTCTTGGTCTTCCAGTGCACAACTCTTGGGGTAGCATGTAGACTAAGTCAGTCAGTGGTGAAAACTTTACATATAGTTTAGGAATGACATTAATGAGTTCCCAAAAGGGAGTTTTCAATCCATTGCTGCAAGACTGGAAAAAAGACAGCTGTGACGGATGGTACAGAATGTCCGAAGACAGGGAAATGTAACAAGACAAAGGAAACAAAACAAATACCATGGTTGTGCTGAAACACATTTATATGTTGTCACTGTATTTTACTTTGCAGACCTTGTGTGCAGGAATGAGGTTAATGAGAATGGAGTCCAGAAGCTCTTGAGTTACTCCATCACCCTCCATGATGATAGAACTCATCAAATCCAGCATGTGCATTTGTACCTTCTGGTTGTGGCTATTGCTAAAAAGATAAAAAAAGGTGATTAAAATTAAACTTCCAGACACCCAAGTGGCCAAGAAAATTCATGTTCTAGCAGTATTTTAAAGAATAAATGGATGAACAACTAAGGTTGTTCACCTTTCACTGACCCATATTTTCCACATTTATGAACTCTGAATATATTACTTCAATTGGTCTGCCTCAGTCATATAAATCTCAGAACACGTACAAAATAAAGATAATTGAATCTGAGCAGGATATTATTTTTTCTAGTGTCACCAAGTAATTTAGGCTTTTTAGACAGAGCACATGTATAATGAAATATTATAGATACTGTTTTGCTATTTGCTGTCCACAAAATGTCCTTTTTGAAAACTAGTTCTATTATAATCTATGAGTATTTGCAAACTGAATGAAGAACTCAGTCTACAGAGACAAAGGTTCAAAAACCAAGGATATTTTGATAATATATATTAAAATAATTCAACTTACTTGATGACTGAAAAAAGAGTCCTAAAAAGCTGAATAAAAATTTCATTGCAATCTTCCAACTCAAAGCAGATGTTGTAAGATTTAACCCAAGCTAAATTCTATAAAAACAAACAAAATAATAAAACAGTCACAATAATAGAATTACAACCTTTAACTAAGACATGCAAGTCTAAATTTTGCTAACTACAATATAAAAGAAAAGTCACACTATACAACTTAGACTGCAAGCTCTTTGGGACAGGGACTGTCTCTGTGTTTGTATTAGAGCCTAGTACAATGGGGCCCTATAATACAAATAAAAATAATAAATCATGATGAAAACTAATTAAGGACTGACCCGATTTCATATGTGCAAAAGCAGATTGATACAACTTGTAAATTCAGCTAGTATAGCCATGCTTGTAGGCTTATGCTATCTTCTCTCTCATGGCATGAAGCAATTTTTAATTTAAACTTTACAAGATGGTTTCTACACACAGTCATGGTAGCATAACCATTTTAAAGTAATTTTTGTCTTGCAAATAGATTTTTAAATCAGCTTAGCCAAAATTTATATTCATTTCCCAATGACCAGCATAATCATATTTGCAGTTCAACCTGTGTTTGAAATAATTTCCTAACATGGGAAAAACTGTTGTGCGAATGAAGTCTCGTAAATAACACACCTGAAAGAATCAGACCTCTGGTAATTTTTTATGTAAAATCCTACGGACATGGCTAATCATGACTAAAAGTCAAAATTTAAAACAAGTAATATTATCCTGCTTCTCAAACTATGGGCAACACTGTGCTCAGCACATAGTTAATAAGTCAAACTGAGCCATAACACAGGAGAAGCAATAATTAAACTTTTACCTGATTCATGATATCATAATTTCTACAGCATGTCAAAGAATTCCTAAACAGGCTGTCACATACAGGGAAAGTCTGATTACACATCATAGGGTTATGGGGCAGACATGGTCTATTAAAAGTTCCAATAATTATATTACCTCTAATAAGTAAAAGTATCGGTTAAATTGGGGGCTCTTAGTATCCTCCAAGCCTTTTAACTGTCTTGTAATAAACAAGAATATGTCCTGTAAAACAAAAAGGATAAAATAAAATGTAAAAACATACATAATAATCCTCTGACATAGCTATGAGTTCATTCAAATTAATTTCATTGTATGTACTTAATTAATGTCTCTTTAATAAACCTAAGTTTCAGTATATTCAAAAACTTGGTAATATAATAAAGTCTTTGATGGATCCTTTGATTGTATGTTCAACTGCAAGAGAATTAGATGGGGAAAAGGGCTTCTTTTAAAAGGATATTTTACCTTAAGTTTATCATGGGATGTATATGGCGCTTCTGGAGCATAGATTCGGAATATATCAGCCAAGCAACATGCTACAAGGAGACGCACATCTTTGTTGGGATTCCTGAGGAAGAATTCAGATGCAAGATGCAAGGCTAAAGGGAGATACTGCTGTTTCTCATCTTCTGAGTCCTGGTCCATGTCCATGAAGGTTTTTACTACCATCTAAGAGTTAAAGAAAAGGGAAAAAAAGACTTAATCCACTTTCTACTTTCATTCATAATTGCTAAATAATGCTTTCTAAAAGGATGCAATACCATCCACAGTTATTTTACTGCCCAATTATTAGCATTAACATAACTTCCTGGTTAGGACACGCTGCAGAATAGACGTATGACTTTTACAGATATTTTGAACTTGATACTGTTAAGTCAACTCTTTAAAAGTCCTCACAAATATGGCCAAAAGCACAGAATAAACCTTAGGCTCAGCAAAAAATGTGTAGCCCAGGCAGAGGAGAGGCGTGGCTATGGTAGCTCTAAGCCACTTTTTCACTCTCCCAATCCTGCTCCAGTGTAATTTAGGCAGCACTATTTTAAGTCATGCCAGTTGCCTGGGGTCCACCTCTGCCCCACCCCCTACGCAAGAGTTAATGAAGAGGGCCCAAGAAGGCAACCTTATGTTTGACTTCTGCAACACCTATAGCAGAATCCTTCCCCAGCCAGATACAAGGCTTTTAGTGTTCCTTTATGCCACTCTGGCCCTTTTACTTAGTGTAAATGGGCCAGAGAAGGGGTGAGGGTCTGAGTTTTGTGCCCAAGACTATTTACTCAACAGATCTGTAACTTGTGTGTATTCAGAGTCATCTCTGTTTACATAAGTGACAAAAATAAATGTGCATTGCTTTTGATTCTTGTTAGCACAACTAGCAGAAACTGAGCTAGACACCATTCACTCTTGTGCATTGTCAACAAAATTGTTTACTAAATTCCAATTAATTATGCCTGTGCAATCCTACTGAATGCAATGGGGTTGTACAGTTTTAAGTAAAGGCATAGTTTGGAGGCAAAGATGTTGCAAAAGGTATAAACTTTGAGGAAGGATGGTCCAGTGGCTACGACGTTAGTCTAAGACACAGGTTCATTGCCACTCTGCCACAGATGTCCAGTGTGACCTTGGGCAAGTTACAGTTACTCTGTGCCTTAATTCACTATCTGTAAAATGGGGATAACAGTTTTTCCCCACTTCACAGTGGTATTGTGAGGATAAACATATTAGAGTGTGAAGCACTCAGATACCACGGTAATAAAGGGCATATAAATATAACACAGAAGATAGAAAGACAGAACCATAGATCCTGAGGATCTAATTTAGACTACAGGACCTTTATTACTGGTAATGCATAAGAAGGAAAGAACCCCGCTTGACTTTCAAAGCCCAGACTGAGTTTATAGAGCTGACAATTAGAAATACATTTTTGTATTTAACTATAGATAATTCTTTTCCGACTATGCCATTTTGAATGATAATGAAGTGGCTCCTCAGTTATTAAATGTGCCACTGCTTAAAAAGGTGATATGAAAATATTGCTGTTTCTTTTTCCTGGAATTGTGGAACCCCGCTTTAAGTGTAGCAGATAAAACAAATTAAAAAAAAAAATCAGTTTGTCTACCAAGCCTCCCAGTATTATCCTCACGTCCTATACTGACAACAGTCACTCTGGCATAGCATCACAAATCACTTGTCCTTCCTAGAAGCTGGAAGGAAATTTTATTTATATAGATAACACAAAAGTAGCAGCAAGATCTAGTGGGTTAAAGTACAAGAGTGTTTCTGGTCCTGCCTCTGCCACAAATCTGTTGTGATATCTTGGACAAATTACAAAGGGTGGTTGTCTTCACTTTTCCCTGACCCCACCATTTTTAAAGAGGTAAAAATATGGGTCGATACTAACACAACATGGGGGCAAAGTTTTTGGGGTTTTTTGGTAAAGCGGTAGGGAGTATTTTGACCCGCTTTCCCTGACAGATACAAGCCCTGGCCCTGCTATATCTGACAAGCTCCTATTTACTCTCCTCCCATGCCTTTTTTCAAGGCCTGTCTACACAGTAGGATAAAATGTGTATTTTTAAAATGTATTAGTCAATAGGTTTTAACTACCTTGTTTTAAGACCCTAGGATAGAAGGACAAGTTGAATCCTCCTTATCCCCTTCCTCCAACTTTCTGTGGAGAGTCCTTGGACTCTATCCTGGGTCCCCCTTCTTTTCTCCCTCTACACCTTATCTTTGGATAATCTCATCAACAAACAACAATTCAGCTAATATATATATATGCTGAAGCCTCTCAGATCTATCTCTATTTCAGACCTGTCTCCTCCTGTCCACACTGAAGTTTCAGCCTCTCTCACTGCCATCCTCATGGATAGCTTGCTGTCACTTCAAGCTCAACTTGGCTAAAACAGAGCTCTTAATCTTCCCTCCACACACCCCATACCTGCCACCTCCTTTCTCCATTACTGTGGACAGCACTGCCATCCTGCCTGTCCGTCAGACCATAACCTGGGCATGGCCTTTGACCTGGACTTCTCTATGGATCTTCATATTCAGGCTATGTCTAAATCTTGTAGAGTCTTTCTGCATAACCTCTCTAAGATATGGACTTTCCTATCCATTCACATAGTTAAAACTCTTGTCCAGTCTCCTCACCTTGTAGTCACTGACTACGACATTCTTTTTTTCGCCCTGGACAAACAATCTCGTCCCTTCTATCCATTTAGAAGGCTGCTGCAAAGACTATTTTCTTAACTTATCACTTTGGCTAGGTCACCCCCCCTACTCTTTGTATGCCATCAGTGACTCCCCTTTTTCTATCACATTGAAGATAAGCTACTTGTCTTCACTTTCAACCTATCCTTTCTCACTCAGTATCAAGAAGTCAATCCCCACCTCTGATCAGCCCATGAGGCCAGCCTCCATTCCCACTTGGTAATTTTTCAAACAACCATCTTCATGCTTTCTCCATTATACTCCTTCAAATCCCTCCTTAAAACTCACCCTTTCCATGATGCCTATAAAAAACACTGACAACGGATAGGCCATTGGTATGCAGAGACCACTGCCAACCATGCTGACCAATACAGTTTCCTTGCGGCCTTGTACTCCCCCATCTGTCTGCATCCATCTATTGTCTCTGGTCCTATACTTAGATTGCAAGCTCTTTGGGACAGAAACCATCTTTTTGTTCTGTGTGTGTAAAACTACCTAACAAAATGAGGTCTTTGTCTATGAATAACGCTGTTAGGCACGACTGTAATACAAAAATATAAACAAGTACTTAATAATATGATAAAAACCCTCTATATTAATTCCAGATCACAACATCATATACAAAGATAAATGGAATTATCATTCAGAAAGATTGATTTAAATTTAACTATATTCTATTTGATATAATCCAATAAATTAGTCCCATTTCTTTTATACAGGTTTTAAATTTCAGTAATGCAAAAAACTACCTCGGGGGGGGGGGGGGGGGGGGAGAGAAAGAGAGAGAGAGAAAGGGTGCACTCTATTGCTAAACACCGATTGTGGTTGATGGAGATATTACATAAAATTATCTGTTTACTCCCTCTTGTTAACCTGTATGGCAATTCCACTATTACAAATAGAACGTTTTCTAACCATGTGATACAGAAGAATAATTAGTTTTTAATTGTATTAAGACATTAAATACAACATAAGCTTTTGCAGGAGCGATGTGTACCAGTGTTGGCAGGACCAGGCTGGCGCTATCAGAATCACCGAAGCTTCTTCCCTCCGTATCTTGAGGAGCACCTTGTGAACAAGAGGGATGGGTGGGAACGCGTATAGGAGACGGCCTCCCCATGGGAGGAGGAATGCATCCACGATGGAGCCCGGGCTGTGAATCAGGAAGGAGCAGAACTGCTGACACTTCCTGTTGCATCGCGTGGCGAACAGGTCTATCTGGGGAAAACCCCACTGATGGAAGATTGAGTTCATGACGTCCGGGCGTGACCTGCTGAGATGGTCCGCCAACTCGTTCTGTACTCCAGGGAGGTACGGTGCTTGCCAGTGTATTCTACACAGAAGTCCCACAGCATGATGGCTTCCTGGCACTGGGGAGACAAAGTGTGCAACCCCTGTTTGTTGATATAAAATATCGCCATGGTGTTGTCTGTTGTGACTGATACACATCTCCCTGCTACGTGTGCTCGGAAAGTCTGGCATGCAAGGTGTACCGCTCTCAGCTCTCTGACATTGATGTGGAGAGCGAGATCCACCTGAGACTGGAGGCCTTGTATTCTGAGATCTCCCAAATGTGCCCCCCAGCCCAACTCTGACTCATCCGTCACTAGCGAGAGGGATGGCTGAGGGCTGGTGAAAGGGACCCCTGCACATACTACCTGTGGGTCAATCCACCACAGAAGGGAGTCGAGAACCCGGCGAGGCAGGGTTACAATCCTGTCCAAACTGTCCTGGGCTGGCCGATACACAGATACCAGCCATGACTGAAGAGGTCAAAGTCAGAGTCTGGCATGCTGTACTACGTAGGTACAAGCTGCCATGTGTTCTAGAAGTTTCAGGCAGTTCCGTGCTGTGGTGGTGGGGAACTGTCTGAGACCTTGAATAATGTCGCCAAGGGCTCGAAATCTCGCTTCTGGAAGGAATGCCCTGGCATGTGTCGAGTCCAGTACCAACCCAACAAATTCTATTCTCTGAACTGGGGACAGCGGTGATTTCCCCTCATTCAGTAGCAGGCCCAGTTCGTCAGAAGCAGCTCTTATGAAGGCAACCTGCGTCTCTACTTGTGTCCTGGATCGGCCCTTGATCAGCCAGTCGTCAAGGTACAGGAACACTTGTACCTGTCGCCTGTGGAGGAACACGGTCACGACTGCCATGCACTTGGTGAATACTCGAGGTGCCACTGACACGCCGAACGGGAGGGCTGTGAACTAGTAGTGGGTGTTGTTCACCACGAGCCTGAGGTATTTTCTGTGGGACTGAATTATTGTTATGTGAAAGTAGGCGTCCTTCAAGTCGAGGGTGGATACCAGTCTCCTGGATTCAATGAAGGGATGATAGAGGCCAAAGAGACCATGCGGAAATTGAGCTTTTTCACGAATTTGTTTGAGTTCTCACAGGTCTACCGGCCTGAGCCCGCCCTTGGCTTTCGGTATTAGGAAATACAGAGAATAGAAACCCCTGCCCTTCTGTTCCTGAGGAACCTCTTCCACTGCTCTTAGTGAAAGGAGTGAGTGCACCTCCTGTATAAGAAGTTGCTCATGAGAGGGATCCCTGAAGAGGGACGGGGAAGTGGGGTGGAAGGGCGGGAGGGCACAGAATTGGATGGAGTATCCCCTCTCTACCGTGCGGAGCACCCAGTGGTCCGAAGCGATATGGGACCATGCATGGTAGGAAGGGGACAGTCAGGAGGAAAAGGTAAGGCGGGGTAGATCCAGTTTTTGTTCTGGTGCACCGTCCTCGACCGCACCTTCAAAAGGCTGGTTTGGGGCCGGAAGGTGGTTTGGGTTGGCCAGAGCCCTCGCCTGAGGATGGGTGCGGCCTTTTCCTACCACTCTTGTTCCTCCTCCAGGAACTATCCTGACGGTTCTGCTGGTACAAGCACGGAGGAGGTTGCAGTCTAAAATACTTCCGCTGCGTAGCGGGAGTATGGAGGCCCAATGATTTGAGAGTGGCTCTCGAGTCTTTTAGGCTATGCAGCCTTTTGTCCGTTTTCTCAGAAAAGAGAATCGAACCCTCGAATGGGAGGTCCTGAAAACGGCAGGCCCGAGACCTGGAGCCCCTTCTCATGGCTATGCCCATAGCCATCACACGGGTAGCCGCATCTGCTCAGTCCAGTGCAGCTTGAATCGAAGCTCACAAAATGAGCTTCCCCTCCTCCACCAGAGCCGAAAACTTGGGGCGGGAGTCCTGCGGCATCAGCTCTGCAAACTTCGCCATTGCCCCACACGTGTTGTAGCAGTACCTGCCGACAATGGCCTGCTGATTAGAGATGTGGAGCTGCAATCCGCTAGTGGAATAGACCTTTCTCCCATAAAGGTTGAGTCGTTTTGCGTCCCAATTCTTCGGGGAGGGTCCCTGGAAGCCTTGGCATTCACGTTGGCTGGCAGTATGTACCACGAGAGAATCAGGTGGGGGGGTGGGTTGCGCTTAGCCGTAGGGGTCAATGAGGCTGGGGTCGGACACAAAGTTTTTGTGATGTCAGAGACGGTCTTTATAAGAGGCTGGGCAATACGTGCAGGTCCGGAGGGGGCAAGGATGTCTACCATTGGATCTACGTCTTCCACTACCTCCTCCGCCTGAATACAAGTTGCAGCAATTGCTGTAGCACCCTGCTGTCCTCCAGGGCAGAGGCCGTAGCAATGCCCACCAGCACCTCGTCCAGTGAGGACAAGGAAGAGACTCCCATAAGGGGTGGCTGCTTCCTTCCTTCCACACCCAAGGGGTTCGGCGACACCTGGATTTCTTGAGCCGGTACGGACATGGATGGTTTGCGCCCCTTGGTTTCGGAACTGCATACACCGACGCTGGTGCCGCAAGCGTCATCGGTGCTGAGGCCATCATCAATGCCGGAGCTGCCGTCAGTGCCGGAGATCGGTGTTGGAGATGCCGGAGCCAAAATAACTGGGGCCAGTGCAGGCTGCGCTGGTGCCGGAGGCATCGGGATGGAGGTGCCATGTGGCAATGGGGCTACCCCTGATCCTGACGAGGCAGACAGTGCTGGAGGGGGTACGAACGTGGCTGAAGCCACCGACGTTGCCCTGGAACATGAGCCTTGGCTCAGACCTTGGCTTTGATGAAAAGCCCAGGGAGTCCAAAAGGGCCATTGTGCTGGGGGCTGCCATTGCGCAGGCCATAGTGCTGGGTAAGGATGCCGGTCCCGGGTTGACGCGGACTGTCTGCTCCTGCTCCTACTCCTACAGGACTGATAGGAGTCCGATTCCAACTCCGAGGTGTCTGAAAAAGAGGACCACGGAGGAGCGGTATTTCTAGGCACCGACTGTTCGCACCGAGGGCTCTGGTACCGGCGTGGTTGCTGGGTCTATTCCGTTGCTGGGGAGTGGCGCACCAGGGTTGGAGATCAGCGGGGCATCATGGCGGGCTTTCCCCTTGAAGGTGCACGGGGAGCAACCAGTACTGGCGACCTGCCCTGTCTAGGATGGGAGAACGGTGCTGAGAGGGGGAGTAGTTCTTGGGCTTCCTCGTATGCCTCCGGAGTCAAAGGGACATGCAGCTCCCGGCTCGGCCTCGGCAAACGAGGAGGGTCTAAACTCAACCGCCCTTCCACGCGGGCAGGAGTCAACGCGATCGTCGCCAGTGGTGGATCGGAAGTAGTGTGACCCAACTCGGGTCTCACAACGGCTGGCTCCTTAGGCCTAGCAGGGGGAGAACGACACCTCTTCAGCCTTTTTTTCTGCGGCACAGGCGATTGAGGATGGTGCCTGCATGCGGCATATGAATCACGAGTGGAGCCAGGATGGTGCCATGAGTCTTTGTCCTTATTCGGCACCAGAGCTCGTGCTGACGGTGCCAGAGCGCTCGTACCGAGGAAGAGGTACTCGGCGCAGGGTCCATCAACCCCCCAACCCTCTTCCGAGACACAGACTTGGCAGTGAGGCTGCACCCATCCCTGACACAGTCCAAGGGCTGAGGCTGCCCCAAAAACACCCTGGGGCCCTGCCCTCCACACCAGGCATGGCAAGATAGCAAGCAAGAGCAACAGCATCTTGCACGCCTGCCCAGCCCTGTGCAGCAATCTGGGTGCTAACACCAAAGTATGGGTCAGGTGCAGGGTGGATCTGGATGCACAGGGTATCGTTGGGGGGGGTTCCGGGTGCTGGGGGAATGGGACTCTGAAGGGGGCTCAGTGGGGTGGAGGTAGGGTGACCAGACAGCAAGTGTGAAAAATCGAGACAGGGGGTGGGGGATAATAGGAGCCTATATAAGAAAAAGACCCAAAAATTGAGACTACCCTATAAAATTGGGACATCTGGTCACCCTAGGTGGCGGTCCGGTTGGTGCAGGGGTGGGTCCGGATTCAGGGGGGAGGGGCTCCATGGGGAGTTCAGGTGCAGAGGGGTGATGCTCAGTGGGGGGTCTGGATTCACGGGGGCTCGGCCAATGGGGAGCAGCTCCCTGTACAGTGAACCCTCTTCCTGCGTCTGAGGAGCAATGGGGACAGGAAGCAGGGGGAAGGGTATGTGCAGTGAGGGAGGGGGGAGGAAGGTTTCTGGGGGCGGGTCTGACCCAAATCCTCCTAGCGGGGACAAGGAAGTCCAATCATCCCCCGCCCCCAGCCCAGCCAGGACTAGCAGCTGAGCCAAGTTAGGAACCACCAGCTGGGACACCCCGAGCTCCCTCCCTCATTCCCCTGCAGTGATTTACCTCTTTATCAGCTGCTCTGGGCACCCAAAAGAATGCACCCATGTTGCTGGGGAGGACTGAGTGACCGCTCTGGCAGCTTCCCTTTGCTTCCCCATCAGAAGTCATTCTTCTGCAGGGAAGCAAAGAAATCTGCGGGGGATATGAATTCTGTGCCCACACAGTGGCGAAGAATTCCCCCAGGAATAGTCCAAGCATCCTCCTCATAGCAATTAGACCTCTGACCTCTACCATATATAAAATTCCTCAAAAATGTCAGATTAGGAGACTTCTTTATTACTAGAGCCCTGCAAATCTGCAGATATCCGCAGACCATGTTTGGGAATCGCGGCTCAGATGAAGATAAACATTTTGTATCCGCACAGAGCTCTATTTATTACCACTGGATTAAATGTGCTTTGAAAACATTTTGCTTTAGGCCTGCATCCCGATCAGGTGTAACTGCTTAGGACAGGTTCCTTTGGGAAAGAAGCTCTGACTACCTGTGCTTGACGTAGGTAATGCAAGGATTGTTTAGACTAGTTGGTCTCAACCCGCAACCCAATCAGCACACATCCGCGACCCATGTGATATCCTCAGGGCCACACAGGTAGTATTGGATGCGGCCCACAATGGTAAATAGGTTGAGAACCACTGCGATAAATGTACATCCCAGTATATTTTTTCAGTATGTACAGGTATTAAAAGTTCCCACCCCAAAATATTTAGTCTAAGGGATAGCTGCTATAGAGAAACTACACCAAAGACATTTTTGCTTCTGTAGAAGAAATAACCATGGAGCGCAAAATTGCTGCAGAATCCCACTCTCCCAACCCTCTACCTATAAGAAGACACACTGAAAGTGTATCTCAAGAAAACTGATGTGGACATCACAAGCTGAGAGGAGCAAGCCACTTGGCGCCACATCCTCCATCAGGCAGGGGCCCACTTCGAGAAGCGCCTTGCCCTTGAAGCTGAAGACAGAGAATGCTCCCAACAGGCAGCTGGCCCGCCAGGAAACGCCTGTACCTACTGCAGACAGATCTGTGGTTCCAGGATCAGACTCCTGAGTCACCTCAGGACCCATATGTAAATCCGAGGTAGAGATCATCCTCGAATCGAGGGATTGCCTATGATAACAAGTCTTCTGTAGACCATTGTCCCTACCAAATTCATTGTCCATTTTGGTCAATTTCAATGTCAGAGGATTTTTTTAAATGATCAATTTCACGGTTTCAGATGTTTATATCTGAAATTTCAATGTGTTGCAACCGTGGGGGTCCTGACGCAAGGCTATTGTAAGGGGGTCATGGGATTGCCACCCTTATTTCTATGCTGCTGATGGTAGGGGCACTGCCTTCAGAGCTGGGCAGCCAGAGAGCAGTTACTGCTGGCTGGATGCCCAGTTCTAAAACCAGTGCCACTGTCAGCAGCAGCACAGAAGTGAGGATTGCAGGGTATAGGGAGTGGGTTACCACATGTCCTGGTTTTCCCAGCAGCCTCACACCTGGGACAGGAGCTGACAGCTGGAGCCCCAGGCTCTCGCCTGGGTCAGGGGCTGACAGCCACCCTCACTTCTGTGCTGCCCTTCAGAGCTTTGCGCCCAGCCACAGCAGAGCTTCCTGCAGCCGGGGGAGTTTCCTGGAGGTGGGTCTGACCTGGCTCTGGGAGCAGTTCCCACAGGGGAAGAGGAGGTCCCATCCCTCCCCATCCCAGGCCAGGACTAGCAGCTAGAGCCCAGCGCATGGTAGGAGCCCCTGGCTGGAGATCTCCCAACCCTGCCCCTCCCCTACAATAGCCAGATTTCACAGTCCACAACACGTTTTTCACAGCCATGAATTTGGTAGGGCCCTATTGATAGGATACAACAAACTCCTATCTATTGAAATTGTGTTTCTCTCTCTCTCAGGGTTCTGCATTCAGCAGCTCATTCACTGCCAGAACTTCCTTCTGTCATGTCTACACTTTCACCTATTGCTGTGGCCTCAGCAAGGACCACACAGTCATGCTTTGGCAGAAAAGGGGCTTGAGGCCAAGCCAGTGGGGTGGAGATCCAACCATTCCTGACATATCAGCTGCTAGGGTGAATACCCTGGAAACATAAGGGACAGTTGCCAGCCCTGTATCAAAGAATGCATCCATGTAGGACTAGTCTTTGACCCCCAGGCACTACGAACATCAACATTAGTTTGCTTTCCTCTACTTGCCATACGAGGGGAACCACTCATACTTTGACAAAGACTTATAAATCCCAGCACAACTGATGTATTTATATTTTAGCCCATGTAACAATAATTGCTCACAGTTGTAACTGGAAAATATTAGCAAACTTTATTTAAATATTTATGAATTAGGAACTACTGAGATGCTCTGAACACACCTGGCTGTATGATGGAGGGCCTCTATGATACGTTGCCTCTTACAGCCAAGAATTTATGACTGCCTTAGATTCTCTGGCACATTCAACACAACCATTCAGTGAGCAGATACGCACTGGACAGAGACCTAGTGTTGACTATTGTCAACGTTCTGATGTCTCAATATCTCTCAATAAGAGCTACCATTTTACCAATAATTTGCAGTAGTTGCCAAAGATGATGAGAGAATCAGATGCATAATGCACAGTTCTTGAAATCATGAAAAAGGCAGAAAATTTTCAGAGTAGTTTTATTACCGTAGGGTAGCAGCTAAACTTGAGATGAACTTACTGTTTAACAGCAGATATTTCTAAGTGTTCTAACATCCAAATGCATATTCAGATCATCATTATGCTCTGGAGTATACTGAGTGGTGCAAATTTGGAATACTTTGTTCAAGGGGTTCCTGAGACGCAGCAAGGGGGAGAAAGACGTGTCAGTAAAATGTTCTGTTTTTTATAACCTCTCTATGCACACCGTGGCTCAAATTATGTCACGCCCCTTCCCCCCAAAATGATATCATCAGATTGCATTTGATCTAAGCAAGTGTCCAGCATCCAGATCCACATTGTGGAAGCAAGATTTTAAAAGTTAGCTAGGGTTGAACCTGGGATCCATATTACAGACAGTGGATTTGCACATGCACTGTAAGACTGTTGCACTGTACTATGGGAACCAGCAGTGTGCAGCAGCACAGTTTATCTCAGAAGCACTTGGGTGGCTCAGGGCAACAGGCAATTAGACCTTGAACCCATGTACCATCTAATGGGTGTGAGTTCGAGTGCTGGCTTTGGGACATTTCTGTGAAATGCTGTGCACATTTTTACCCTCAGCCTGTACTGTGCTTGGGCTGAGGAGCTGCTGTTGGAAGTTTTTCCACCCAGTGCAGGCAATATTATAGGGTGATCTTTGCCAAAACATTGTTAAGATTAAGTTGAGCTCTCTGTTAAATAATCAAACTGCTGTAAAATCCACATGCATTCTTAATTTTCCAAGCAATCAGCTATGCTTCATCAGGGGCTGAGGTAGAATCAGTGGTGCACACTTGAGGTCAGGTACTCAAGGGGTACCTCAGATACAGCCCCCACTCATCAAAAGGAGCTGTCCTAAAACACAAGTGCATAGGGAGAATGTTTTGAAAACTGGTATGTGCAAGCTATTCTCCAAGATAAATCTTTGCTTAGGAATGGGTTCACTGTCTTACCAGAGGCCTACTAGCCAGAAGTTAACATGAAAGATGACGGGGACCTCTGAAGTGCAAAAGCAATAAACTGGTGAGAAGCTAACCGACCCTCATTACGTTTCCTTGTTATTAAAACAAAAAGGTAGCCTTCCCTTTCTGATACTGTTAGCTACCGAATCAGACAACTACTTTTGTGCCTGTTTCAACTGTAAGACAGAGAGCACTCTAGTCTCAGGGCTGGTCTATACTTACCGGGTAGTTCGACGGCTGGCAATCGAAGTTCCGGGTTCGATTTATCGCGTCTGGTCTGGACGTGATAAATCGAACCAGGAAGTGCTCGCCGTCGACTGCAGTACTCCAGCTCAACGAGAGGAGTACCGCGGAGTCGACGGGGGAGCCTGCCTGCCGCGTGTGGACCGCGTCTGAACCGCGGTAAGTTCGAAGTAAGGTATGTCGACTTCAGCTACGTTATTCACGTAGCTGAAGTTGCGTACCTTACTTCGACTTGGGGGGTTAGTGTAGACCAGGCCTCAGAGATCTGACACAGTAATAGAACGTTCTCTGGTTCTGAGAAAACTCAAAGGTCCCTGTGCTATCCCCTAAATACAAACAAGAAACTGCAGAATAAAGCTATAATAATTGATTGTAAGTTCTTGGAGCAGGGATAGCCTTTTTGTTCTGTGCTTGTACAATCCCTAGCATACCTGGTCCATACCTAGGGCTCCTAGGCACTACTGTAATACAAATAATCATAGTAAACCTTCTGAGGAAACCGCACCTGTCTGAACTACTGATCTACTTTGAGCTTTCAACAACAATATTCGTCTTACAGAGCAAACCATCTAATTGGCTATACTACTTTCCCTTTGATCTAATCTACATAAAGAGCTTTTCTTTGGAGACTTAACTGCTGAGTAGATCAGAACCAAACAAGTCTTAATATTAGTAATTTACACTGCTTTATTAGCTTCACTTTATTAAAAACATAGTATTAGTTGAACTATTTGATTGTTTTACTTGCATTGACCTACTCTAATGAGAATCTCTCCTTTATCTAGAAAGCTTGCTGTGATAAACACATTAGAGTACATGACTATTTCTTATGTTGAAACAGCATACAAGTGAATGAATGACTCAAGAATTATGTATGAGGACTTTTCTTGAGATGTTAATTCTTGATGTTTTAAACTTGTGTTTAACTTTTTTAAAAGACAAGCAATTACAGACATACCTGAAATAACTGAAAATGGAATGTACAGTCTTAATACTGGCATTACATTATGCACAATTAGAACTTCACACACCACACATACAGAGCATCTCAAATGGAATTCATACAAAGACTTCACTATAACAGAAAAAGCGGAGAAATAACAGAGAAATATCTAATCTCCAGGTTGGATTTTCATAAGAAACCATCAACAGAATGACTTATTTTTTCTACTGTAGATCTGCACACACAAGTGAGAACAGATTAGAAGGATGAACTAATGAACATATGCTTTGACCCAAATTGTCTCATATCAGAACCTAAAACAAAATTAAGGAAATATTTGTCATCTAAAATTTTGATGCACCTTCTCTACCAGGCCATCGCTGTGACAATTTTTTTAACACGTTAGACAGAGGTCTATGTTAAAATAGAGGAATTGGCAAGACATTTGAATGAGTGTCACAGTTAAGGAGCTACAAAGTCAGTTTATAAACTTAACCTAATCACAAGTTTGAATCTGATAGAGAATCTCAGTGATCAAACTGAAAATATTACATTCTAGACTTTCTGAAGGTCACTGAATTTAAGGTGATTTCTGAAACAGAATTGCATCCCTCCCAACTAAAGATATGGAATATTTTAAAAAGTGTACATTTAATAGAAATTTGTTTTTAAATGTACCATAGAGATCTGTTTTCTGAAAACACAAAAACAAACTACACTTTCTGGAATAAAAGCACACCATTTAGTTACTGTTTTTATTATTTCTTTGTTGTAGTGGCCAGAATCTCACATCAAGGTTCTGGAACCATCATGCTAGGTATTGTACAAACATGTAAAACAGATTATCAAGCCCCAGAAACCTCACAATCTAGGATTATTCGAAGATGCAAGAGGATAAGCAGACAAGTGGGAGAGGGGCACAACAATAGGGACTGATATATTTGCATAAATTAGTATTGGTGGGAACAGCAGTCACAGATGGACCCAATCTAATCAATACCACATGACAACAATTCACAGGCACTGCAGCAGAGGAAGGTCATGAACACAACTATGGGGAAATGAGATTCCTGAAGTTCAGGGAAAGCACATGCAGCCCCAAAATTTCAGAGAGTATGTAAGATTTTATTCTATTTTGACTAATGCAATGAACTTTGACAGTGTACTGTAATAAGGATTTTAAAATACTTGGGAAAGGTTTTGTATGACCGTAACTCCTTCACTATTAAACACAAGTTTGATAATGCCATGGCTTTTTTCATAAAGCCAAAGTGATACTTTAAAACCCAACACTGTCTGTTTTGTTTCTAAGCAGGTATTATTGTACTATCTAAGCACCAAAGTTATTACTACAACAGGCAGTATAAATATGACATCTGCTTAGTATTCTGTTTTATAGGACAGGAAGGAGAATTTTATCATCATCAAAATAGGAAAACTCTACCAAAGAGATGGTAGTTATATTTTGTTCTGAAGGCAACAAGATTTGTGATTAAAGATACACAGGTCAAAATCAGCTCTTGCCGAATGGAGTTCAGCATCAGTGGGCCAGCTCCAGAGAAGATTCTGACTCTTGCTCTCAAGTCTCATTCTTGTCAAATGAAAGTTTCTTCTTTCTTGAGAATCACAACAGTTGCAGACAGACAGTCTTGATCATGGTGAGTGAGTTAGCTTTAGAGAGAGGCTAGACTCAAGTCCACTGAAGACTATGACTATCAGGACCAAGATTTATATTTAAGTTTGAATTCAATGAGAGCCAGTACTGCGATGGGAGCACCCAGTTGTGCCCTCATTTTCCTGCCAGCCTAAATTTAGGTCTGTATCTCACCGTAGTGTAAAGGAAGTCAGATGTTGACCAATCACACTCTAGCAGGAGACAGCACAGAGCTGGATCAGACCTGAAGTCCCTCCGACAGTGGCCAGCATGAGATTATTTAGAGGCAAGTGCAAGAACTCTGCAATAAGCAGCTGTGGAATAAGAACATAAGAATGGCCACTCTGGGTCCGACCAATGCTCCATTATGCTGTCCTCTCTAACAGTGGCCAGTGCCAGATGCTTCAGAGGGAAAGAACAGAACATGGCAATTTTGAATGATCCAACCCATCACCAAGTCCCAGTTTCTGGCAGTTGGAAGTTTAGGGACACCCAGAACCGATCTCTCCCACCCCAATTAGGTCTCATCCTGCTCTCTAATAATTAGACATTGGCATAGTTCCAAAGTATAAGGTTTAATATACACTCCAAAATGTTTGTCACCATTAGATCAACTGTGGATATTCCAGATATCCATATGAATATTCAATCACTTTTTCAATTTTAAGTTCCCAGCTCCAATAATTTCTTGTGGCAGCGAGTTCCACAATTTAATTACTCATGTGAAAACGTATCTTCATCTGCTTTGACTTTTCCACCTTTTAATTTCATTAACTTCCCCTTGTTCCTGTGTTATGATACAATGAGAACAGAAGTTCCTGATCCACCTTCCCTATACCATCACTATTTTATATACTGTCATTATGTCCCATCTTATTCATATCCTTTCTAAGCTAACCAATCCCTATCTTTTCAATCGCGCTCCATGTGAGTTTTTCCCATGTCCTTGTCTCTGAACCATCTATACTTCTGTAATATCCTTTTTGAAGTGGGCCCCCCAAGTACTATTATATAGAATTCTGATGAGGCCACACCATTTTTTTATATACAGGCAGCATAATATACACTATAATATTCACCATATCATTCCTTATGCAACGTAACTTTGTGTTTGTTTTATTGACTGTAGCTGCACTGAGCAGAGGTTCTCACTTAACTGCCTACAATGGTGCCTAGGTCCCTTCCTTGAGTTGATACAGTTAATTTAGAACCTTGTAAAGTGTATAAGTTGTTTAAATTTTTCCTCCACTGTGTGTTAGTTTCAATAAATGCAAACTGACTTTAATTTGCCGTTGTGTTGCCCATTCACCTAGCTTATTTAGCTCTCTCTGGAGTTCCTCACAGTCTTCTCTGGCCCTGACTAAACTAAATAACTTTGTGTCATCTACAAGTTTTGCTGCCTCACAATTCACCATGCTTTCCGGGTCATTAACAAATATATTCAACACCCCAGTGACCTCCATGAATTCAGCCGTTGGCTGGGAGCTTGGCGGGGGCCCTCCCACCGGCAGCTCCCGGCCAAGGGGGACCCAGGAGCTCTGGGACACCGAGGGCAGCAGGACCTCTCGAGTTCCAAGCCACCGTGGGCACCAGGGGCATCCCGGAGCTCGAGGATATTTTTAATAAAAAAAGTCAGGGACAGATCACGGGCTTCCGTGAATTTTTCTTTATTGCCCGTGACCTGTCTGTGACTTTTACTAAAAATATCCTTGACAAAATCTTAGCCTTAACCATATATTTTTGAAATAATTTACATTGTATATAGTATGTGTGTCAAATAAACTAAGAAACTAAGAAATTTCAGTCATCACTTAACATCCTAAAAGATGGCAGTTTTCTTTGGTTTAGACACACAGGTATTCATGCATATGCAAATACCCATTATATACATGCAGCCACAGGAAAAACTGTATTCACAGTTAAGCACACCAGTAAATGTACATACATACTTTTGAAAAAGTCTGGCCCATATGTCCAAATGTATGGAGAAAGACACTGAGAAAGATCTTGCAATGAAGTGTATAGTTCATGTAGAAAGGTGCTTAATGAAAACAAAGAATTTCATTTAAAAGTCCTTTAAAGAAAATCTTAATCTTGCTCTGCAATAGTAGCATCATTACTTAATGATTTATACCTACAACCAGCTCAGTTTAGATCTGGTCACTCACTGCAGGCTGTTGTCAGATATTACATAATACTGAAGACAATATTAGGGCTTTGGGTTCCTTGACCATGGTGTTCTCAAGAGGAGCATGCTAGAAAGATGGGGGAGGGGGGGTGTCCATCTGATCAAGAAGAGGAAGAATATCTTTGGATACCAACTCACCAACCTAGTGAAGAGGGCTTTAAACTAGGTTCAAAGGGAGCAGGTAATAAAGGCCTACAGACAGGTATAAAAAGAGGTGACCTTAACAGAGGGTTAAATGTTTGGGGTGGGGGGAGGAATGGAAAATTGCAATAGGGTTATAGAAGCACCAACAGGGAAAACGTTGGGGGATCTGCTCTCCACATCTTAGATGTTTATTCCCCATACTCCTTGCATTTACATATAAATAGGAAGAACTGGAATATTAATACATAAGCTAAATTATGACTTAACTGACATCAGTGAGACTTCGTGAGATAAATCTCATGACTGGAATACTGGTATACATGGGTATAGACTGTTCAGGAAGGAAACAGAAGGGAAAGAGGGAAGAGGTGTTGGATTATACATCAAGAATATATACACCTGTTCTGAGGTTCAGAAGGAGATGAGAGACACACCAGTTGAAAGTCTCTGGATGAAGATAAAAGGGGAGAAAAACAGGGACAATGTCACTGTAGGGGGTCTAATATAGACCACCAAATCAGGAGAAGGAAGTGGATGAGGCATTTTTAGAACAAACAATAGATATATCCAAAACAAAAGACCTAGTAGTAATGGGAAACTCTACCCAGATATCTGTTAGAAAAGTAATATGGTAAAACAAATGTCTAAATTCTTGGAATGTATTGGGGACAACTTTTTGTTTCAGAAGGTGGAGAAGTAACAGGAGGCCAGCCATTGTAAATTTAGTTCTTACTAACAGGGTAGAACTTGTTGAGAATCTGAAGATGGAAGTCAATTTGGGTGAAAGTGATCATGAAATGATGATTTTATGATTCTAAGGGGTGAAAGCAGCAGAATAAAGACAATGGACTTCAAAAAAGCAGAATGCAACATACTCAGAGAACTGGTAGGTAAGGTGCCATGGGAAGAAAATTTAAGGGATAAATGAGTTCAGGAGAGCTGGCAGTTTCTCAGAGATACAATATAAAAAGCACAACAGCAAACTATCCCAAGACAAAGAAAAGATAGAAAAAACAGTAAGAGGTCAATACAACCCCAACAGGAGTTCTTTAATGACTCCCCTTCCCCCCAAAAAAAAAAATCCTACAGAAAGTGCAAACATGGATAAATTCCTAAGAATGAATTCAAAAGACTAGCACAAGAATGTGGGACAAAATCAGAAAGGTTAAGGCACAAAATGAGTTCACCTAGAAAGGGACATAAAAGGCAATAAGAAGAGGTTATTTAAATGCATTAAAAGCAAGAGAAAGATGAAGGGAGGGGAGGTAATAACTCATGACATCAAGAAGACTGAGGTGTTTAATACTGTGACAAAGTTCCTCCTCTATCTTGGTGGGTCTGCGCTTATTGGCGGATTTTCTTGCCTCAGAGATTCACCATGTGGGTTGGGGAACAGCCCAGAGACCTTCCCCTCTGGGAGAACACACAAACAGGGAGGTTTGGGGAGAACCCGGGCCCACCCTCTACTCCGGGTTCCAGCCTAGGGCCCTGTGGACTGCAGCTGTCGATAGTGCCTCCTGTAACAGCTGCATGACAGCTACAACTCCGTGGGCTACTTCCCCATGGCCTCCTCCAAACACCTTCCTTATTCTCACCACAGGACCTTCCTCCTGGTGTCTGATAACGCTTGTGCTCCTCAGTCCTCCAGCAGCACACCCTCTCACTCTCAGCTCCTTGCACCTCTTGCTCCCAGCTCCTCACACTCGCACCACAAACTGAAGTGAGCTCCTTTTTAAAACCCAGGTGCCCTGATTAGCCTGCCTTAATTGATTCTAGAAGCTTCTTCTTAATTGGCTACAGGTGTCCTAATTAGCCTGTCTGCCTTAACTGGTTCTAGCAGGTTCCTGATTACTCTAGTACAGCCCCTGCTCTGGTCACTCAGGGAACAGAAAACTACTCATCCAGTGACCAGTATATTTGCCCTCTACCAGACTCCTGTACCCCACTGGTCTGGGTCTGTCACAATACCTATTTTGCTTCAGTCTTCACTAAAAAGGTTAATGGTGACCAGATTCTCAGTACAATTAATATTAACAAAGGGGAAGGAATGCAAAATAATAGGGAAAGAACAGGCTAAATAATATTTAGATAGGTTAGATGTATTAAAGTCAGCAATGCTTGATGAAATCCACCCCTAGGACACTTAAGGAACTAGCTGAAGCAATCACAGAACCGTTAATCATCATCAAGAACTCATGGAGGACGGATGAAGTCTCAGACAATTGGAGAGGGGCAAGCATAATACACATCTTTAAAAAGGAAAACAAAGAGGACCAGGAGAATTATACACTAGGCAGCTTAACTTCATTACCTGGAAAGACACTGGAACAAATTATTAAATGATCAATTTGTAAGCACCTAGAGGATATTAGTATTGTAAGTAAAAGCCAACGTAGATTTGTCAAGAACAAATCATGCCAAACCAACCTAATTTCCTTCTGTGACAGGACTACTGGCCTAGTGAATAGAGGGAAGCTACAGATGTAATATATCTTGATTTTAGTAAGGCTTTTGACACTGTCCCACATGACATTCTCATAAGCCAGCCAGGGAAATGTGGTCTAGAATCTGAAACTACAATAAGGTAGGGGAATGCACAACTGGTTGACTGTACTCAAAGAGCAGGTATCAATAGTTTGCTGTTAAATTGGGAGGACATATCTAGTGGGGTCCCTCAGGAGTCTGTCCTGGATCAAGTGCTATTCAATATATTCATTAATGATTTGGATAATGGAGTGGAGGTTTATAAAATATGTGGACGACACCAAGCTGGGAGAGATTGCTAGCACTTTAAAAGACAGGATTCGAATTCTAAATGACCTTGACAAATTGGAGAACTGATCTGAATTCAACAGGATGAAATTCAATAAAAGACAAATGCAAAGTACTATACTTAGGAAGGAAAAATCAGATGGACAAATAAAAAATGGGGAGTAACTGCCTAGGTAGTAGTACTGCTGAAAAGGATCTGGGAGCTATAATCGATCACAAATTGAATATGAAATCAACAATATAATGCAGGTGCAAAAATGGCTAATATCATTCTGGGATGTATTAATAGGAGTGCTATATATAAGAACATAAGAATGGCCGTACTGGGTCAGACCAAAGGTCCATCTAGCCCAGTATCCTGTCTACCAACAGTGGCCAATGCCAGGTGCCCCAGAGGAAATGAACCTAACAGGTAATGATCAAGTGATCTCTCTCCTGCCATCCATCTCCACCCTCTGACAAACAGAGGCTAGGGACACCATTCCTTACCCATCCTGGCTAATAGCAGGGTGACCAGACAGCAAATGTGAAAAATCGGGACAGGGGGTGGGGGGTAATAGGAGCCTATATAAGAAAAAGACCCAAAAATCAGGACTGTCCCTATAAAATCGGGACATCTGGTCACCCTAGCTAATAGCCATTAATGGACTTAACCTCCATTAATTTATCCAGTTCTCTTTTAAACCCTGTTATAGTCGTAGCCTTCACAACCTCCTCAGGCAACGAGTTCCACAAGCTGACTGTGCGCTGTGTGAAGAAGAACTTTCTTTTATTTGTTTTAAACCTGCTGCCCATTAATTTCATTTGGTGGCCCCTAGTTCTTATATTATCGGAACAAATAAATAAGACTTCCTTATTTACTTTCTCCACATCACTCATGATTTTATATACCTCTATCATATCCCCCTTTAGTCTCCTCTTTTCCAAGCTGAAAAGTCCTAGCCTCTTTAATCTTTCCTCATATGGGACCCGTTCCAAACCCCTAATCATTTTAGTTGCCCTTCTCTGAACCTTTTGTAATGCCTAATCATTTTAGTTGCCCTTCTCTGAACCTTTTCTAATATCAGACACAGGAGGTAACTATCCTGCTCTACTTGGCACTGGTGAGGCCTCAGCTGGAGTACTGTGTCCAATTCTGGGCAGCACACTTTAAGAAATAAATGGACAAATCTGAGACAGTCCAGAGGAGAGCAACAAAAATAATAAGAGGTTTAGAAAATCTGACCTATGAGGAAAGGTTAAACAACTGGACATGTTTAGTCTTGAAGAAAGAAGTCTGAGGGGGCAGCTGACAACAGTCTACAAATATGTTAAGGGTGGTTATAAAGAGGATGGTGATCAATCATTCTCCATGTCCACAGAAGGTAGGACAAGAACTAATGGGCTTCATCTGCAACAAGTCAGATTTAGGTTAGATATTAGGAAAAAACTTTCTAACTACAAAGATATTTAAACATTGGAATAAGCTTTCAAGGAAGATTGTGGGATTCCTGTCATGATAGGTTTTTAAAAACAGGATAGACAAACACTAGTCAAGGATGGGCTAGGTGTACTTGAGTCTACCTCAGCGCAAGGGTCTGGACTTGATGATGTCTTGTGGTCCCTTCCTGCCCTACATTTCTATGACAACTCTAGTCCACTACCCCATCCCCTTTTTACCATACAGGTTGAACCTCTCTAGTCTGGCACCCTCAGGACCTGACCAGAGAGAATTTGGTGAACCATGGGAGGTCAATATTGTAGCAAGCGGGACTCTTAAATTTTATCTTGCCGAGACAAATAAACAGAACAATGTTTGCAACGCCACCTAGCCAAGGCTTACTGGTTCTCTTCATAGCAAAGGGTTAGTGTTACACGATTTTACTGTATTGGCACAAGGAAATAAGTAGATAAAGCATAAAAACCATAAAATAAAATAATGCCGGACCATGGATGTTGCTGGACCAGAGAGTGCCGGACTAGAGAGGTTCAACCTATAGTACTATCTGTCCTGTGATAGACAGGTGGAATTAATTTATATTCAAATACTTTAATATGGGAAAAAACATAGCAATATACAGGTGTGTCTCCATATTTTGAGATTGGCCTTAAGGTTTTTCCATTCTGCTTATACTGTCTTCAGGGCCCCTCGTCATTGGGGGGGAAGTTACTTTGGTCACAAAGTCTTCCCTAAGCGGCTTCCATGCTCAGCCAATGGCATGAAGATCTCTGGCTACCAGGAAGGACAGGCGGAATGCACTAATCTTGCTCTGCTGGTTTTACTACAAAGGAAACATTCCTGAGATTTCTGTTTAACTGAGCAAGAACCACCACACTTGGATAAGCTGCTATGTCTTACAGAGGAAAATAAGCCAAAACAGACATCTCTTTCAGGTGAGGGTTAAAAAAAATCCCCTGACCCTCCTAGATAAATAGAGAGTATGGAGAGAGAGAGAAAGAACAGTTATCTGTTCTTACCCGAAATTTTCTTTTCTTCCATTGACAGTATTCACATATCCTTTATTATGAGATTTCAGTATTTGCAACTTAGGGGACAAACTAATTTGTTAATCAGAGGCAGAAGGCATAAACTGGCTGGAGAGCAAAACAATGCAAAATAGCTTCCCCTGTGCTACCTCAATCTTGACATTTGGATTGCATGCTGTTTGTGATGGTAACATAAGGAGGAAATTGAAGAGTTCCTATATGAAGTCTGCCCCATGGAAAGATTTTTGAGAGCTGGTCTACTCTTAAAAATTAGATCAACCCTAGCTACACCACTCAGGGCTATGAAAAATTTTGGGCACTGTGTGACATAGTTAAATTGACCTAATCCCTAGTGTAGATGCAGCTAGGTCGAGGGAAGAATTCTTCCGTTGACAAACTACCGCCTCTTAGAGAGGTGGATTAGCTATTGACAGAAAAACACCTTCTATCAATATAGGAAATGTCTATACTTCTGCTCTACAGTGGTACAGCTGCAGTGCAGATATACACCTCTACCCCGATAAAACGCTGTCCTCGGGAGCCAAAAATCTTACCACGTTATAGGTGAAACCGTGTTATATCGAACTTGCTTTGATCCGCCTGAGTGCACAGCCCCGCCCCCTCGGAGCACCGCTTTACCGCGTTATATCCGAATTCGTGTTATATCAGGTCGTGTTATATTGGGGTAGAGGTGTACCTTTATACACAATACCAGCATTCCCAGAAGAGGCATTCAAATTTGAACCAAACGTTTTCTAGAATTCATGAACTCTTGAGCTGCGACCTTCATTTTCTCTGTCTGTTAAGAGGATGATCACATTATTTCTGAATATTTATTCAGACTCTAGGTGCATGATCCAATGTAGGGTATCATCTGGCTTCTCCATGATATACTCCTGGGGAATTCTGCTTACCTGCAGAAAAATGACTTCTGATGGGGAAGCAAAGGGAAGCTACAAGAGCAGTCATGCACCCACTCCCTGGCAGTGCAGACAGGTAGGTTTGGGCACCCAAAGCAGCCGGTAGAGGCGTAAATCACCTCTGGGGGGAGAAGGGAGAAGCAGGGCTGGGAAAGGTAATATCTTTTATTGGTCCAACTTCTGTTGGTGAGAGAGAGAAGTTTTCAAGCCAAAGAGAGTTCTTCTCCAGGTCCGGGAAAGGTACTCTCAGTGTGACAGAAGTTGGTCCAATAAATGATATTAGCTAAGCCACCTTGTTTAGTATCATGGGACCGACACAGATACAACTACACTGCATACAACAGAGAAGATCTGGTCAGTCATTGATGACACTAGAAGGCCGGCAGTCTTTCAAAACCTGCTCAAATTAAGTTTAGCTCTTAAACGGGGGTGTCAAATATACAGCCATTGGGCCATTCTGTCCTCCAGAACATTCTCCTCTACCCCACAGCTGCCTACCTGCTTCAGCTCAAAGGGGCCAGGAGCTCAAGTGAATACTGCCAGAGAGAGAAAGAGAGAGAGTTTGTGCCTGACTGGGCACAAGCTACTGAGTCTCTTCCCCCAATCCCCTTTCCTCTCCTCAGCAGTGCCATTTTACAGGTAATACCACCACACAACCACTCAGAGTTTGGGGGCTTCTTCCTAGCCTCTCCCCTTCTTCCTGCTGCCCTGTAACATCCAGTTAAGGGGGAAGGCTACTTTCCAGCCTCTCCCTGCTGTTGCCAATACTCAACTTTACAGGCTCAAGGAAAGGTTGCTTCTCTCTCCCTTCTAGTTTACAACAGCTCCCAGAGAGAATCTTCACCCGAGGCTCCATGTTGGGGAATAGGGTGGCTCTAGTGGGGTAGTGGGTAAGTGTTAAGGGGGAAAAAATAAATAGGACTACATTAAATGTGCACTAGAGAACTTTTAGAGCACATCAGCAGGGTCTACACGGGCCAGTTAGTTCACAATATGCTAGTGCGGACTAAAATTTACACCGTTCTGGTGCAAACCAAAGCACTGTGCAGACAAGTCCCAAGAATCATTTCCCTGCAGTCATACCACCATGGACAGTGATCCTGTCAGATCTCTAACCAATACAGAAAACTGAACCTGATCAGTAGTTGGAAAAGGAAAAAATAATAAGTCTGTGGAAAACACCCATGTTGTATAATAACAAGGATATGTACGACCACTTGTGTTTGGTGAATTCTCTAGTTAAGACTGAGCGGATGTTTTCATTCTAACCTCCATTGTCAGTTGTTCTTGTCTTTTTCAGGAAGTTTATCTTTTCAGCCTGAAATCAAGCATGGAAAAACTGAATCCCAAAAACGAAATTTATTGGAAAGTTTAGTTCAAACTGGTGCAGATGAGTTTTACAAGGATAAAAAATATCTTTCAGAGAAAACAGAAAAGAATGATACCATTTGATGTTATACTAAATGATGAGAAACTTAATATTTGCAGCTATAAGAATGTTATTCTTCAATGCAACAAATCCAAGAATCTATTAAGATGAAGATATGAGCCTTACAAATCGATGCTAAGACCTCAATAGATACATCTGATCAAAGGAGAAACAAAGCTCAAGAGACTGCATTTATTCAGCTGCACTGATCTCAGAACAGCAGTCAATGTGCAGACTAGTCAACTTAAAATAAAGGAAGAACAAAAATACTAAATAAGGGAAAACAGGTTGAGAGTTGAAAAGAGACACAGGACAGAGAAACCATGAGAAGATGGCCATGAAAAAATGATCCACAGAAGGTATTTTATATATATATATATATATATATATATATATATATATATATATATCTATATCAAGGAAAGAATAACAAAGGCAGAGTTAACTGGACAGCTCAGGCATGAAAATATATTTGTACAACCACTCTAATCTTTCACTGGCAAGCATGGGGGCCTGAATCAATTTCCACAGAATTTCAGTTTTCATTTTTAAAAGGTTACTAGCTCTCATGGCTACAAACATTACTTCCAAGCAGAGAACCAACTGTAAATCAATGCAGTACTATCCTGAGCTTGCAAACAGCTAGCTCCAGTGACTTAACTGCTGTTCATAAGTTACAACTTTGTCAAGCTACAAACTATTTAGAATTTCACTGGTATTCTATTCTATGTAGGTTCTTATACCATGCTCATTACTGTAATATCTGAGCACCTTCCAGTAGTCCATTAAATGACTGACATCTGTCTGTCACAGCCAGGTTGTGGGTGGCCAAACCTAATAGTGAAGTAGAATGAATACTATACAACCCACAATGACATTTCCTATGGCTTAACTGACAAGCAGCCATAAATTACTATTAACAATATTAGACGCACAATATCCTGGGATCAACATGGCTACAAAAATACTGCATATGTCAAAAATATGGCAGTTGTTAAAATTAGTTTGGTTTAAGTTGGAACACAGAATTGACTTGGGCATTTTTACCTTACATACATTTTATGTATGACCGGGCTCTAGGAAGACTTATTTTCCCTCCATTCCCAAATTTCTAAAACGTTGGTTTAGGGAGTTGCTGTCTACAGGCCAAAAGATTAGGGCTTTGTGCCTTGGAACTTGGGGTTCATACTTCCTTATTAATATCAGAGAACAGTTTAGAAGTTTGAGAGATGCAGCCTTTGATGTTCAGACAGGCCTTTTCCTGTTTTCCAGTCCAAACTACTCTTGTGCTACATATGATCTAAACTAGAAACCAGTGCATATGAATAGATTTATCCCTGTGCCTGCTCTAATTCCTGTTTTTTCCGTCAAACTAGGTCTATTTAGTCCTTTAACATTAACAAAGGTTTATGAAGACTCACTAAGACACACACACACACACACACACACACACACTTTCAAAACATATTTTCAGATAATTACACATTCAGAAGAACTTTACTACCACATAGATAAGCTTCATTGATAGCTTTTTCCAGCCATGAGCTGATAAAATTAAAATACAAGAGGTACAGTTCCTTTGTGTAATCGTAAAGCCAAAATTAATAAAACTTCACAGGGTTTGTAGCAGGGATAGAACAAATGAGTTTACTATTACATGTTATGTTGCTATTCCGTAATTACTCTATGAAAAGGAAAAATTATTTATTCCATGAATATTTTTTGAAATGAGAATATTATGCACATAATTGATATTTTGTATGGCCACGTAAAAACCTGAGCATATGTAAAGTATATATTTTTAAGTGTCCCTGGATAATAAGAACAGGTTGCCATGGAAAATGTTCAAATGTATTTTGTGTATTCTTTGCAGTGATGCCCTTACCCACCCATAGGTCTCTTTTTATGATTATGTATTCAGATTTCATGAGCAGCTTCTGTAGAAATGAATTTTGTTTGTTCTTCCTTTAACAATGTGACCATATGTAAAATGTTAAGAAAATGGGGATAGGTAGGGATGTTGTTCAGCAATCACTGAGTGAAGATGTGTTCGTTATTTGACATGGAGAAAGTCTCACTCTAAAATGCTTTCATTTGCTTTTATATCTGGTTTTATTGGTCATTCTGTGATCTTTTTTTGGTGGTATTAGTTTCTGAGCAACCTAAAATTCCCTCAAGAAAAATCTTTTTTTTCTTTCTTTTTTTTTTAAATTCAGAATAGATTAAGTGCAACTAATAATACATTATTAACTTGAGGAATGGGGGAGACGTTTACTATGCAGGAACTAAAATTTACTAGACACCTACAAGCTATAAGTAGATAGGAAGGGTGGGACAACCACCTCTGAGATCCAGGTGCGATGATTTGGTGAGAAATCAACCTAGTACCATCCCCAACTTCTCGGAAGGGTACTGTGATTTGTCAGGGTCCTGTCCTGGGACCCTGTTCGGGGACTCCTTTACTATATCAGATTTGGGCTAGTAGATGTCCGGTAAAATTGAATCTTCCCACCACACCACACCAATTGTTGGAAGGGAAAGGAAGATTTCTGTCTTTTCTCCCTTTCCCCTACAAACCTCAAGGCTCTTTTGAGGAGGGAGTCCGAAGCAGTCTCCACTATTCTACCCCTTTTCTAAGTCTCCATTACCTTTTTTTGGTCATTCACTCTGGTTAATTATTAAAATTCTTGCTGCTGCTCATAACTTTTGAAGCAGCAGTTGCAGTGAGATATCAACATAACTTTTGATAGTTTCACTGCCCGCAGGATTCTGATTGTTAGCAGCAAGAATAAAACATGATCTTCATTTGACCATGAAGATTCATGGATTCCATCAAGTTCCAAAGCATGTTAAAGGACAGCAGCACTTCACAGGTTGAGGAATTGAGGATCTGGTGAATCATCATCATTATGCTAGCCTTGATCCTTGACATGCAGGCCTCCAAGTGGCCCTTCATCTCCATTACCCATGCAGATTGCCTGGTTTTCTGACACCAGGTGCCAGGTGGGGGGAAAACTTGAGTGCTGATAGTAGAGTGGAAAGAAGCGGATACAGACAGGATGAAATTTAACAAATTCTCCAAGTCTGTGCAGAGCGTGTATTAGAGGCCAAGAGAACCTTCCTCTCAGCCGCCACTGAATCTGCTAAATCCTGGCACAAATTGCTGTTCAGGGTGGGAAACGGCTTCCTCAATCCTGAGTGCCTACAGCCTGTATCCAAACAGAGTACCAAGTACTGCAGAGAACTATTATCCTACTTTGCTGAAAAGGTCACACAGCACATTTTGGTGGAAGGGTTTTCAAACAGCTTGATCTGCCTCACCTGTACCCACCAACAACCTGCCCATGTTCCTGGTGTTTAGTACATTCACTAATTAAGAAGTTCTGTACAACCTAAAGGAGTCTTGTCCCAAAATCTGTGAATCCGACTCATGTCCTTCCTAGCTTGTAAAAGAGTCTCATGAGCAACTGGTGCCACTCATGACTGAAATATCCAACTGCTTCCTTCAAACACTGAATAGTCTGACTAACACTGCAGAAATCCACCTTGGATACATTGGTTCTAGCCAACTACCACCCAGTGTCAAACCTTCCATTCCTGAGCAATCTCCTAGAGAAGCTGGAGAAAGATGAACTTGAAATTGGCCTAATTGTGCCAGGTCTAGGATATTAACTTTAATCTGGATTCAGGCCAGGACATGGAACAGAAGCCACTTTAGTGGCACTGATGATCTTCTGCTGTCAATGGATAAAAGGCAGGCATCCATTCTCATCCTCCTGGGCACCTCTGTAGCATCCAGCACTGTCACCATGAGATACTGTTGGCTCATCTGAGAGAGGGGGGCAGGAATCCAGGGTAATGTGCTAAAATGGTTTGAGTCCTTCCTGGAGGGATACAGCCAATGAGTAGTGATGGAAAACCACATCTACTGCTAGATCTCCAACTTGTGGAGTCACACAAGGATCAGTTCTCACTCTGGTACTATTTAACATCCTCGTGCAGATGCTAGGTAGAGTCTCCATTTTACAGATGGCTGTATCTAATGATACTGACCTCCTTTGTAAGGCACTTGGAGATGTACTGATGAAAAGCACTATATAAGAGCTCGATATTATTATTATTAGGTGAACTGGTCAGATAGTGTGGATTCAAGTGACAGCAATATGCAGATGACACACAGCTCTACCTATTCTTCACCATGTATGACCGTATCACTACCACTAAGATGGCCCAGTGGTTGGATGAGATCAGCTCATGGATGAAGAATAGCTGGTTAAAGCTTAACCCTGAACCCAATCAAGAGAGAGGTTATGATGGTGGGTATAGGAAAGCATTTTGAAAAATTTGCAGCTGTGGAGAAGCGTCCTTTAGTTCAAGGCAGACAACGACAATTGGTTAATTCAGTATATAGTTTTAAGAGCGCTTTTGGATTCCTCACAGACACTAAACTTCCCATCCTAGTGGATGATGACTTGTCCTCAGTTATTCAGTCCTTCACCTCTTGCCTGGACAACAGCAATGCACTACACTTGAGCATGAAGCCATCACTGCTTAGGACACTACCAACTAGTACAGAACCTTGCAAGGTGTCTCAGCAAACACCGGCTACTGGAGACACGTGAAACCTATCCTCTATACTGGCTTCCTGTAGACTATTGAGTCAAATTCACGGTCATAGTCCTTAGCTTCAAGATACTGAATGGCCTGGGCCAGAATATCTAAAAGATTGCCTAAAGATCTGGGACAAAGACATGGTCTACAATTTTGCTTCACTTGCATGATGGAACTTTCTATCATGAGGGTAAATCTAGTCTGTTCCGTTCATCCAGGCAGGCAGCGGGCTAAGCAGGGCCGGCGGCCGGGACCCCGGCTGGCAGCAGAGTGCCTGTAAAAATCGTCACGCGTGCCACAGGTTGCTGACTCCTACTCTAACTGCTCCAGGTAGACTCTGCTGATGCCAACTAAAAAGTACCTAGTTTGCCAGCGTGGTCTACATAAGGCAGTTAGAGCGTAACACTTTAGAGTGTTCTACAGTTACCACAGCCTGTGGTTTGGGTGGTGAATCCAGTGCCCCAAACACCACAAGAAACCTCCATTGCTTCGCTTCCTCTGAGACCCTGACAGTGCAGCCTGCGCATGAGCCACAGGTCAGTGAAAAATGTATGTAAAAATGTGTGCCTCTGCCTACTTTGGTAGGGCAGTGCCAAAATCCTCTATACACGAGCCACCACTGGCGAAGGCAATGCTGCAAGTGGTCACTTCCCCCTTGGCCAGGTGAGGAGAAGAAGGACGATGGCCTATTGCCTCCGCTCACACATGCGCAAATCTGGACCCTGGTGGGTTGCAAAAAACAGAGGCAACATACAGTTGGTGGATCATCTTACCAAAGCATTTAGGAACCAATGGAATGAAGTAAATTGAACTTGACTACTAGAAAAACATGTTTTTCAATACTCCGGGAACTATGTAACAAATTCATTTATGTTACATAATTCACATAACTATTAAAAACACATCACATAATTTATGTTTCAGCTGCCTTTCTTAGCAACATTGTAAGCATGTTGCTACACTGAAACACAGAAAAGATTCAATCTTTTAGGTGCCACCAGACTCCTTGTTGTTTTTGTGGATACAGACTAACACGGCTACCTCCTGATACTTAAGGTATATGAAAAAAGCCTGAGAGCAGAGCATTAAGCTGTTGTTTCAGAATATTGTGCGTGCAATATGTGCTGCTCACCTGTTAAACATTGGTTGCTGTGGAGTAAAAACCCTGAACAAGTAAATGACCTGCTCTGCACATAAAGTTAATTTCCATATGCACTTAGAGGACAAAGAAAAAAGTCCATGTATTCTACTCGTTCCAGTTACAATATGCTGAAATAGCTAGTTTAATGCTGCTTTATTTCACTTAGCCCATGCAGAGGACTACATTTCATTTTTTGAAGAAGAGAGGGATCGCTTTGTACATTATAAATGTCATCATTTGTGCCAGTCATTGAAAGTCATTGATCAGCTGAAACATCTTGCAGAAGTATGGACCTCCTATCATGAATACAAAGAAATCTATGATACTTGCACATGTTGTGACCAACGACTTGTGTGACCTCATAGTGTGGGCAAGGAAGCATTCCTTAACAGTGCTGTAAAAATTGAGATATACATACTACTCTGCTGCCAGATTTTGTCAGCAGTATTTTTCAACCTTGTGGGGTATTTGAACCAAATCAAGCAAAAATCTCTCATTATTCCTGAGAGAGAAGTGTTTCAGGCTATTCCACTTTTTGACGATAAACAGCGTAACACAAAGTGAATACTATACTTACAGCTATGAAATGCAATGCTACGTTTACCAGTTTTGGAGAAACCTGAAAATGAGTTTCTCAGCACTTGCTGTAATTACCGCTCAGTGCTTTACGGTGCCTGTAAATAGTGTTGATGCAGACAGATCATTTTATGTATACAAAAGTGTACATCAAGGCATCAAACCATTCTACGTGCAACATCTTGTGCTAGAATAAACCTTAGAATAATAATAACTGTAGCACACCAGATGCCTATCATTTTCTCTGGTTCTATATTTAAAAATTTATCACTTCACATCATTAAGACAAGAGGTATAGATCACGAAGTTTCAAATGCATAACTTTACACACCATTTCCCCCTAAACCCATGACTTATACTAAGTTTACCATGACTGCTGTGTGATTTTTGATAAAAAATGCTGACACAATTCAGGGCAGATCCTGTATTCCCCCATCTCCCCTCTCCCCATGGTCCAGCAAGGACATGAATTTTAGGCTTCCAGCACCCCAGCCATCACCTCTTCGATGAAGAGAGGTCTCTCTCCCTCCTGACTGGGGTTTTTCCATGCTGCCTATACTGTGTTATTCCCAGCAAAGTCAAACTGCCTAACCAGGCCAGTCTGGACTTTGCTTACTCTTCAGAGGTTATACACAGCATTACTACCCACAGTTATAAGTTTCCATGTAGCCCTTTCTAAGCAAGGGCATTTATTCTCAAGGTGAAAGCCTTACAGAGAAAACATATTAGAAACAATAAAAGAACCTACACGCATACTAATAAGCTTACCAGAGATCACCCTCAACTCCGGCAAGGGCTCTGGTAGGTAGTCAGTCCTTCAAAGTTCAAGGGGTTTTTCTTTGGTCACAAGTTCATAACAGCTTTTGCTCAGAACAAGCACATATAGGCATGTTCGCCTTTCCTTTACACAGCTTGGGTCTTTGATCTTCAGAGACAGTGATCAGGTAATCAGTCAGTCAATGATTCTCTCCTCAGGGCATAGCTTCAAAAGACTGGATTTGGAGGTGGGAATTTGCATTCCCTCCTCTCCCCCCCGCAGTATTTCGTAGGAAAGCCACTTAACTTTGACCCAAAAGTTCCTTCCTGTCGGTTACATTGTTTAAAATAGTCCTTTGAAGCTTACAACATTCGCCAAGGTTTACACTAGCCACGTCTCCCCCCTAGATAAGTTACATACAATTCCACAATAATACATAAACTTTATAATACAATGGACTCTAAAGCTATTTAAACTTAATTCAGTAAGATCTCAAGATATTGCACAAAACTGCTCTGTTACAAATGACATAACAAATCTGCAGCCCTACTTATTGAGTTTTAACTGACCTACTTCTAGATGTATATGGCACAGCTTAATATGTAAACGTATAATTAGGTACTTCATGAACTGCTCTCGAAAGGGGAGACAAATCTAGGATAGTGTAAGTCACCAGCTCCAAGTAGAGACAAAGCTGAAATCTTATTTCCAAGTTTTCTGAAGGTTAGAACTGCAAAAGCTATCCTCACGGTCAAATCCCACATATATTTTTCTAATGAATAACTTATGTAACAGCTCACAATTGCATATCCTAGGTCTTCTTTTACTGCGCTCACAGAACTATCTGAAGAATACGAAGGCCTGGTCTACACCCAAAACTTAGGTCAACCAGCTATGTTTCGCCATACAAATTTTTTCATCCTGAGAACTGCAGTTAGGTCAAGCTAACCCCTGGTGCAGATCTAGCTACTGCCTCTCAGAGAGATGGATTACCTACATCAATGAAAAAATCTCTTCCCTCAACATCGGAAGTATCTGTGCTACAGCAGCATAGTTGCAGCTGTGCCACTGTAGCGTAGACATACCCTAAAACTGACAAAAATAGGATCTATTTTTCACTGACAGTAGAGCTTCACCAGTGGTAACAAAAGTGGAAGGTGAAAGGGAGATAGGCTTAGGTATTTTTATCACCATGTTTGCTAATGCAGAAGCAGCCATAGATGGCACTGGACCTGCTGTCAAGCCAAATTCATTTTACAAATAAATCTAAATGTGATGTTTAAATAACTGCAGATGTTAGCAAGAACTTCTCTCTCTCTTTTTTTTTTTTTTTTTTTTTTAAATGAGGGCATATATTCCTCTTGTAACAATTCAGATTGGGTCCTTTGAGCATTACTGCTCCAGAAACAACAAAAATGAGTGCTAGGGAATATGTCACCTCTCCAAAACAAACATTTTGAGGGGAAAAGGGTACCCTCCTGCAACAGCAACACCTAAACTCAGTTTTAAACTATCAGGAGTAAGGAAAGTTCACTCCTAATTCACTTCATTTTGTCTAATTACTGCAGCTTTTCAAGTATAAAACATCTCTCCTTTCCTGAAATTCATCAATGCTGTATGACAGGCAAAGCAGGGGCTGGACTGTTGAATAACTTCTATTCAACTGTCTCATTTAAACTGATTCCAAAATGTTTTTAAAAATTATCCTTGCAACTGACTTAATATTAAAATTGACTCTTTCGGAGCACAACACAGTATGAATGGAAAGTTTATAACAATGCTATGTATCCAAAAAAAATTGCTTTGTATATTTATTGGCAACAATTTAAATAGTTCCTCAAGAACCATTACTAGAATTTGATTAACTTTCAGTAGCAAGGCAAATTTGTGCACTGTTGTCAAAGTGCTATTATATTTTGGACATTTAAATTCAGCCTGTGTGTATGCTGTCAATGCAAAGAATAAAACACATTAAGTCAAATGTAAATGGACACACTTACCTATAACTGGAGGTTCTTCGAGATGTGTGGTCCCTATCTGTAGTCCACGTGGTATATGCATGTACACCATGTGCCTGAGTTAGGAGTTTCTTGCAAGTGGTGTCTCTTATGCACTGTAACTCCCCTTGTGCTCCAAACCAAGGGCACAAAGGATAGTGCGGCTGGCAACTCTCCCATTTCCCATTCTTACTGCAATGTAACCAATCCACAGCAGAGGGCACAGATGGTGGGTAATGGAATACAGATAGGGACCTCACATCTCAAAGAACCTCCAGTTACAGGTAAGTAACCCCCATTTCTTCTTCAAGTGATGATCCCCATGAGTATCTCACACTATGGGAGATTAACAAGTAGTCGTCAAACAGGTGGGTGCAAGGATGCAGAAGTGATAGCTGACTATAGTACTGCTGTCTCCACAACTGTATCCGCAGCTGACAACTGTGCCAGGGCATAATGTCTCGTATGCAAAGAGCTCCAATTAGCTACTCTATATCAATAGTATGGGTACGTCTCTGAGATGCAGCTGAAGTTGCTTGTCCCCTGGTGCAATGAGCCTTTATCCCTTTTGGGGGGCAGAGCGTATGCCAGCTAGTTAGTAACAAAGGGTAATACAACCCAGATCCATTTCGATAGTCTCTGACCCAATATAGGTTGACCTCTTGAGCGCTCTGCTATGGAAACAAATAGTTTAGGTGTCTTTCTAACATCTTTTGTCCATTGCAGATAAAAGGCCAAAGCCCTCTGGATGTCCACAGAATGCAGTCGTCTCTTCCAAGGCATACAATTTGGAAAGAATACAGGTAAGTGGATGACCTGACGCTCATGAAGTTCAGAAAATACCTTGGGTATGAATCTGGGGTGGGGACCTTTTCTTTACAGCTGTTTGCATATGGCGAGCCCACAGTAAGTGCTCCCAGTTCTGGCCAACATTAAAGCTACCAGACAGGCCACTTTAACGGAAAGATGGATCAGGAGCACGTGGCCAGCAGCTCAAAGGGAGTTTTAGCGAGAGACGATAGAACAAAATTTGAGGTCCCACTGAGGTGTGAATTTCACCATTGTTGGAAAGGATCTGACAATCCCCTTCAAAAATCTAGTTGTGACAGGATGCTTAAAGATCATACGGTTATCCACTGGAGGATGGAAAGCGTTGATTGCTGCTAAATGAACCCACAGGGAACTGAATGCAACTCTTGAGAAGATTACTCACCTTGTACAGTAAGCGAGGTTCTTCGAGATGGTTGTCCCTGTGGGTGCACCACTTTAAGTGTCTTGGCGCCTGTGCTTGTAATTAGAGATTTGTGGTAGCAGTGCCCGGCTAGGCCGCACATGCGCTGTAAGCCATCTCGCACCCCTCCAAGCGGTTACATAGCAGTGCGCAGCTAACCGTCCCCCAGTTCCTTCTCTACCTCGGAGAATTGGCGTGAAACTCCGAAGTAGAGGGGAGAAGGGAGGATAGTGGAGCACCCACAGGGACAACCATCTCGAAGAACCTCAGTTACTACACAAGGTGAGTAACCTTCTCTTCTTCTTCTTTGAGGAGTGTCCCTGTGGGTGCTCCACTTTAGGTGATTATTGAACAGTGCAGCTCAGTGGAAAGGAGGGGCTTCAGAGTTGGTCTATTGATGATGCAAATGTCAGTGATAGGCCACAGATGTTGCTAAAGCTCTGGTGGAGAGTGCGAGAACACTTAGTGGGGGTTGCAGATTGTTGTTTCGGTAGCACAAATGGATACATCCAGATATCCATTTGGATAGTTTCTGTTTTGAGATGGTTTGGCCCCTCGAGCATTCTGTTACGGAAACAAATATTCTAGGTGATTTTCTGAATGTTTTTGTTCTTTCTAAGTAGAAAGCTAATGCTCTGTGAATGTCTGGCATGTGGAGTGAGGCCTCCCTCCTGTCAGCATGTGGCTTCGGGAAAAATACAGGTAAATAAATGGGTTGATTTAAATGAAAAGAGGGGGCCACCTTGGGTATGAAGTTAGGGTGTGGTTGTAGGATTACTTTATCCTTAAAGAATATTGTATAAAATGGGTGTGCCATTCTCCCACCCGTCTTGCGGACGTGATGGCAATGAGGAAAGACACCTTCATTGATACATGCAACAAGGAGGAAGTTGCAAAGGGTTCAAACAGTTTTCCCATAAGACTGCACAGAACAAAGTTGAGGTCCCACATGGGTGTAGGGTTTCTTAGTGTGGGATAAGTGTTTTCTATGCCTTTAAGGAAGCGTTTAATCGTCGGATGAGCAAATATAGTGACTCCGTCCTCCTTGCTGTGGAAGGAGGTGATGGCAGCCAAGTGTACTCTGATGGAGCTTGTGGATAGCCCCAATTTTTTAAAGCCCCAGTATATAGTCGAGGATTCTTGGTAGGGGGTCTGACTGTGGAAAGATCTGTTTATCCTAGCACCAACTGCAGAATCATTTCCACTTATGGATGTGTGTTTTTCTTGTGCTTAGTCTCTGACTGTTCACTAGTATATCTTTCACTTCCTCAGCACAGTTCTTCTCGACTCTCGTCAGCCATGGAGTAACCAGGCCTTGAGGTGAAGTACTGCGAAGTTGGGGTGACGTACACATCACGCATCTTGTGATAGGTGAGGCAATAAGGGAAGTAGAGGGGAGAAGGGAGGGTAGTGGAGCCATCTGGCCCAGGTCTGGGAACCACGTTTGTCTGGGCCATGTGGGTGCAATGAGAATGACCCTGGATTTGTCCTGCCTGATCTTGTGAATGACTTGGTTTAGGAGTGGAGTGCATACATCAGTAGCTCCTCCCATTTTAGGAGGACAGTGTAGCCTAGGGAGTGGTGTCCCAATCCGGCATGGGAGCAATATTGTGGGCACTTGGCGTTCTGAGCTGTTGAAAATAGATCTTTGGTAGGGAATACCCATAGTTTGAATACGGCTTTGAGAATTCCATCCTCCATGCTCTATTCTTCTTGGGGATCAAGTAAGGAGAGCAGAATCCCTTCCCATGGTGTTGAAGTGGAACCTTTTCTATGATTCCCCTGAGGAGCAGAGAGTTCATACCCTCTTGTAAAACCTCCTTGTGAGAGTGGTCCCTGAAGAGGAACAGGGAAGGAGGCTTGTGGAAAGAAGTTGTCAGAAACTTAATTAGTTACAGGTTATCCATGGAGGCTAATACCCATTTGTCTGTCGTTAGGGCCCTCCAGTCTCTGACAAATTGGGGAATGTGGCCTCCAAACATCTGAATAGGGGAATGAAGAGGCATGAATAAAGGGACATGGGTCTCGACAGTCCTGTCAAAAGGAACTCTTCGTCGGGGGGTTAGAGTATGAAGTGGCAATGGAGGTTACAAAGCTAGATTCCCCAGTCTATACACCCTCTGTGGTGGCTCCTGAGGACATTGTTGATAAAAGGGCTGAGAAGATGCCTTGCCCTGAAGATACGGATATAGAGTAAGTGTATAAATGCCAAGTGAGCAAAGGCGCTGTTCTCAAGCCTTTGAGGGAGTGGAGAAACTCATCCATTTTCTCATGAAACAGGTTAATAGTATCAAAAGGCAGATTTTGGATGGTACTCTGCACTGCTCTAGGGAAATCTGGGGGTTGCAACCACAAGTCTCTCTCTCTCATGACAACTGCCACAGCAATTACCTCTAACAGGGTATCTGCTGCATCCAGCACAACTAGGAGTGAAATTTTGGCCACCAAATTTTCCTTCATCCACTAAGACTTGGGAGCAGTTCTATCCTCCCCAGACAGCTATTTACCCAATGGGACTCAGTGCTCAGTCTAGAAGATACCCATCAGAGATGCTTAGTTTTGCAGTTCTCAAACTGTGGATTTGTGTCTCCAGAGGTAACATACTTGTTAACAGCAAAAATGTTTTTAAATAAATAAATATATAGAGAGAGGGGTGAGAAATAACAGACCTCAACTCTATTGTCCCTCTGCAAATTTGTGAACACAGAGTCAATCCCTTACCTCTCTCTAAAAGTGCAAAGTTTCAAAAAGTTCAATGAATAGAAGATTGATGGGGGCAGAATAGATCTGGACAAGGAGAAGAAGTCTGGAGATAAATGTGAGAAGCGAGGGACATATGCTTGTTTTGTTAAAATATTGTATGTTTGCTGTTGAAGAAAAAAATCCAGACTACTTAACGTTGTTGTTTTGTTTAAATAAAACAATTTAAAGGTCTGTCTGGTGATGTTCTCCTCCTAATACAGCATGGCAAGAAAATCCTCCAAATATTAATGATTAACCTGTTGAATTGGAGGTAGTTCACCTCCCAATGACTTCATAAATACCTGCTTCAATTACCTTTGGTAAATGAAATAACCAAACAATCATTCATTTTCTGATATAGCTGTAAAACTAATCTGAAAAGTTTTCAAAATAAATCACTGTTTAAAAATGTATAGTGTGTACCTTCTAAAAATGAAACCTATGTCTCTGAGTTGTGAAGAATATGTATTAAGGTTATAAAAACCAACAAGAATGCACTTTTATGTAGAAACCATGATTAAATCGAGTCTTCCTGACTAGTGATTTAAATCATGATTTAAATCAACTCCACCCTGTTTCTATATAAAAATTAAAGCCACCGAGGTTTTAAAAATTCTTTCCACAAGAACGGGGTTTATGTGATTAATGCCAACTGCAATTAAGTCCTAATACCCAACCCAAACTAAAAAAGGAAGAGTGGCCATTTTTCATGTGCTATAGTCAGCTTAAAAAAAAAAAAAAAAGCCAATAAAAAACAAAACCCTCAATATTTTTCATCCAAATCCTTGTTTATAACAATCTCATAGATATTTTTCTATTTTCATTATCTTTTCAAACCTCTTGACTATCAACTGATGCTGAAATTATTTATACTAATTGGTTTACCAAAAAAAGTGCTAAATACTATTTCAAAACACCTTCATAAATATTGAAAACGAATTTACAAACTTTCCCCCCTGCTTGAACAGCTTCATGAGTCACATTTTAAAAAACCCACATGTACACACAGGAGTCCCACGGGACAGACATCATACACATCTTACTCCCACATGCTACAGTACAACTCAAACATAATATAATATAGGAGACTCCACTTAAAATAGTTGAAATCAGCTGTAATAGATAGGGCTGTGAAAAACGTGTCACAGACAGTGAAGTTAGCCCTTCTCCATGAAATCTGATCTTCCCCTTGCTACTGGATATGTGAACAATTAAGCATGTCCCTGTCAGGTTGCGGAGGGACAGGACTTGCCCTTCCCCTGCAGGGCCGCTCTCGGGAGGTGGGGTGGGTGGGTGGGGAGATAAGACCCACCTCCCAGTGCCTCTCTCTGCTGCAGGAAGCTCCAGTGCTGGGCAGCAACCCTAGAGCAACCCTACAACTGGAGGAGGCTTGTGGAGGTGGGTCCAATCTCCCCCTGCTGCTGAGAATGTCCCAGGCGGGGGGCTCCTAGCTGCAAGTCCCGGCCAGGCTGGGGAGGTACAGGACTTGTCCTTCTCCTGCAGGGCTGCTGGGGGGTGGAGGGGGAAATAACAGAATCATAGAATATTAGGGTTGGAAGAGACCTCAGGAGGTCATCTAGTCCAATCCCCTGCTCAAAGCAGGACCAACACCAACTAAATCATCCCAGCCAAGACTTTGTCAAGCCGGGCCTTAAAAACCTCTAAGGATGGAGATTCCACCACCTCCCTATGTAACCAATTCCAGTGTTTCACCACCCTCCTAGTGAAATAGTGTTTCCTAATATCCAACCTAGACCTCCCCCACTGCAACTTGAGACCATTGCTTCTTGTTCTGTCATATGCCACCACTGAGAACAGCCTAGCTCCATCCTCTATGGAACCCTGCTTCAGGTAGTTGAAGGCTGCTATCAAATCCCCCCTCACTCTTCTCTTCTGCAGACTAAATAACCCCAGTTCCCTCAGCCTCTCCTCGTAAGTCATGTGCCCCAGCCTCCTAATCATTTTTGTTGCCCTCTGCTGGACTCTCTCCAATTTGTCCACATCCCTTCTGTAGTGGGGGGACCAAAACTGGACACAGTACTCCAGGTGTGGCCTCACCAGGGTCGCATATTGGGGAATAATCACTTGCCTCGATCTGCTGGCAATACTCCTACTAATACAGCCCAATATGCCGTTAGTCTTCCTGGCAACGAGGGCACACTGCTGACTGATATCCAGCTTCTCATCCACTCTAATCCCCAGGTCCTTTTCAGATCCACCTCCGGGTACCTTTTGGGTTGTAACCATGAGGGTCCCAACACTAAAATTTCAGATGTAAACATCTGAAAACGTGAAATTGACCAATTTAAAAACCCTCTGGCTGTGAAATTGATCAAAATGGACTGTGAATTTGGTAGGGCCCTGGTAATAGAACAGTAAACTATACTGATCAGCCACTAGGTGGCGCTGTGTGAAAATGCCTTATTTACACTACACTTAGCCATACCTGGCAGAGCATTAAAGGATCTTACTATGTACAAGAGTACAGGGTGTCAGAAGTACACTAGTGCCAGATGTGAACAAACAAAAGGAACAAAGCAACAAAGGTTGTAGGATTATCAACATGTCACTCCTCAATGTCCCACAAAACTTCAATTTTGACAAACCTTTACAATGGATGACTAGAACCAGTATTTTCCAAGATTCTGAATTGCTAAAAAGCTCCACCAAGAAACTGGAGATATTCAGGTATCTTCTTTAATTTATGCTATAGGGAATCAGGCAGAGCGTATCTTTAAATCCTTTGACTTTAGTGAAGACAGTCACAAATATCAGAGGGGTAGCCGTGTTAGTCTGGATCTGTAAAAAGCAACAGAGAGTCCTGTGGCACCTTTAAAACTAACAGATGTGTTAGAGCATAAGCTTCCGTGGGTGAATATGAAGTGGGTATTCACCCACGAAAGCTTATGCTCCAACATATCTGTTAGTCTTAAAGGTGCCACAGGACTCTCAGTCACAAATATGACTATGAAAGGATTCTGGCTATGTTTGATGCATACTTTACATCTCAGAGAAATGTGGTTTATGAAAGGGCATGTTTTAACAGTGAATTCAAGAACCAGGGGGAAATGTTTTATACAAGCTCTGCATGAATTGGCTGAAAACTGTGATTTTGGAACTGCCAAACATAAAAATATCAGACAGGCTGGTGATTGGGTTAACAGAAAAATCTTTCAACGGCCGCTACAACTGAAGCCAGACTTAAACCTGGACAGATCTATACAAATATACAAAGCAGTTTGAACTAGTCAAACAGAAGAAAAGGCTGGAGCAACTTGAAAAGCCTGAAACTAGTTTAGAATTTGTAAACAGACACTTGAGTGCTAAAAGTAAGAGTCCTAAAACCCCTGAGGCAAGGAGAGAAAACTCCTGGGCTAAGAGGGACAAATTCCAACCTACATGCACAAGATGTGGAAAAAGTTATATCCCAAGAGATGACTATGTCCAGCCAGAGGCACAGTATATGCATAAAATATGGACATTTTGCAGCTGTTTGCTGCACCAAAACAGTCAGGGAGTTGACTCATATTAAGGACAAAGGCAATTGTTCCTGGGAATCTACCACTTGTGATGACAAAGACCTGTCTGGAGTGTGAAACTGAATATTCATGGCAGACTATTGACTTTCAAATTGACTCAGGAGCTGATGTCACTGTCATCTCAAAAGGTACTTACAATCATCTTCAACTCCTCCCAGAGCTAAGGTCACCTGACACAGCTCTGACTAGCCCCTGGAGGTATTCTGAACTGCATGGGCCAGCTCATCACAGAAACAACTTGTAAGGACAAAAGTTAGGCATTCAGAGGGTATGTGATCAAAGGACCACAGGCCAACAACTTTCTAGCCATAGTGTGGCAATCATGACAAGCCTAGTGAGAAAGGTGGAAAAACTTGATGGAATATTTGGACATTTGAAAGGAGATCCAGTATAAATAACTAAGAGACAATACTGAGCCATAAGCATACATATACCTATCCCATTACTTCTTAAAGTGGAAACTGAGTTAAGAGAATGGAGTGGATTGGAATAATTAAAAAAAAAAAAATCACTCAGTCAACAGCACAATGTGCCCCAATCATGCCAGTTACAAAGAAAAATATGCATCTATGTGGATCTTAAACATCTTAATGAAACAACTGTAAGAGGAAAAATATGGCCTCCCAACACTGGATGGATGACTTCCTCCCCAAAGTGAAAGGAGCTACAATATTCTCCAAGCTGGATGCCTCAAGTGCATATTGGAAATTCCTTTAACCAAAGAAAGTGCTAAACTGACCATATTTATCACATTCCTTGGAAGATTTTGTTTCTGAAAATTACTTTTTGTGTACTGAAATTTTAAAAAAAAAGAAAGAAAAGAAGAAGATACACCTCTACCTCGATTTAACGCTGTCCGCGGGAGCCAAAAAAATCTTACCGCATTATATCGAACTTGCTTTGATCCACCGGAGTGTGCAGCCGTGCCCCTCCCAGAGCACTGCTTTACGGCGTTATATCCGAATTCGTGTTATATCGGGTCGCATTATATCGGGGTAGAGGTGTAGTAGAAATGTTAATGAACACAAATGGGGTTGCAGTTTGTATCGATGTTTTGATACATGGGTCTTTAATGGAAGAACACAACAAAATCCTCAATGAAGTTCTAAGCCTAATCATTGAGTCTGGACTAATCAGTCCTAGCCCTGAGAAAGTAAAAACAAAATTCAAAAACTGAATACAGCAAATAAGGTATCAGAACTGAGCTACGGATTGGGGATAGTAAATTACCTTGGCCAATACATAGACTGCCTTTCTACAGTGACAAAACCACTGAATGAACTATTAAAATCCAACACATCTTGTATATAGGGGTCAAATCAAGAAATTGCCTTAAAAAGGTAAAAAAATCATAACAGATCTAGTTTTCAAGTACTCTGGTGTGAACAAACCCCTGGGTCAGTGTGGACTCAAGCAGTTTGGCCTACATGGTATACTGTTATAACAACATGGCTCTTGAGTCAGGGGTGAGCACACTTTTTGACCTGAGGGCCACATTTGGGTATAGAAATTGTATAGCGGGCCACGAATGCTCACGAAATTGGGGGTTGGGGTGCGGGAGGGGGTGAGGGCTCTGGGATGGGGCTGCGGATTTAGGGTTTGGGGTGCAGGAGGGTGCTCCGGGCTGGGACTGAAGGGTTTGGGAAGTGGGAGGGGGATCAGGGCTGGGGCAGTGGGTTAGGGTGCAGGGGGGGTTGGGGGCTCCAGCTGGGGGTGCAGACGATGAGGGGCTTGGGGTGCAGGTGGGTGCTCCGGGCTATGACCGAGGGGTCTGGAGGGCAGATCAGGGCTAGAGCCAGGGCCAGGGCGGGCTCAGGTGTGCAGGCTCCAAGCGGCACTTACCGGAAGCAGCGGCTCTTACCCCTCCGGCTCTTACGTGGAGGCGCAGCCAGGCGGCTCTGCGCACTGCCCCGTCTGCAGGCGCTGCCCCTGCAGCTCCCATTGGCCATGGTTCTAGCCCTGGCTGCCCCTACACATAGGAGCCGGAGGGGGGGGGGGGCATGCCGCTACTTCCAGGAGCCGCGCAAAAAGCCCAAGACCCCGCTTGCCAGCTGGAGCGCAGAGCGTGGCAAGCCCCTGACCCCGCTCCCCGGCAGGAGCTCAAGGGCCAGATTAAAAGGTCCGACAGCCCGGATGTGGCCCGCAGGCCATAGTTTGTCCACCTCTGCTTTGAGTAGAGGCCCGCTGCATTTTGCTTTCGCACACTCACAAAAGCAGAAAATATGCACCAACTGGCAAAGAGTACCTGGCAAGCATATGGGCATTTGAGAACTTTTAAAGGTATCTGTGTGGATTGGATTTGGTTACACTGATAACAGACCATAACCCTCTTGTAACCCTGACCAACAGGAAAAAAACCTGGATCAGACACCGCTGGAATGCCAATGTCTATTGCTAGGGTTAATGCAGTTTAACCCAATTGCTAAATATGTTCCTCAAAAAATCTAGCAGTAGCAGACACAGTAGCAGAGCCCAGCATTCAACTACCTGTGAGCTCGAAGATGACATAATGGCATATGTGGATACATAAAGACTAGTGTCAGAAGAGAGACTACATCAGCTACAAAAAGCAACCTCGACAGACACACAACTTCAAGTAGTTTTAAGTTACATTAGGGCCGGCTGGCCCAAGTATCTAAAGGACACTAAGGAAGTAACAAGAGACTACTTTGTGGTATGTGGACAATTAAGCAAGTCAAAAAAAGTCATGATTAAAAAGGCAACTGCATTCAGAATTCCAAATGAAATGAGAGGAGAAATCCTAAACCTCAACCACGAAGGACACCAAAGATTAACTAAATGCCATGAACTGTCAGTCAGTATGATGGCTGAGCATCAGCATGGACATAAACAACAAAGTACTACATGTGAACACTTCAGAACTAACAGACCAACACAACACAAGGAAACTTTAATAACACCACCCCTTACCAGGCAGGCCTTGGAAGAGACTAGCTGCAGATTTATGTGAATTCAGAGGACATCATTACCTGGTCATAATGGACTATCTTTCCAGATATACAGAAATAATGTACTCGAAAGACATAATATGTTGCAATGTTATCAAGAAACTGAAGTGTATGTTTGCTAATTTCAGTATTCCAAACCACTACTCATGGTCAATGGACCACAATTCACTGCAGCAGAATTTAAGTCATTCCAAACAAAATATGATTTTGATCATATTATTAGCATCCCACAGGCGAATGGAGAGGCTGAGAGAGCTGTACAGACAGCAAAGAAAATCCTATAGCATGAACATCCATTCCCTGCTCTTCGGAGTTCAGATCGACATCAATAGCAGTTACTGGATATAGTCCAGCAAAACTCCTAATGGGAGGACAACTCAGAACTACTGTTCCAACTCTGGAAAAGAATATATCTCCAAAATAGCCAGGCATGAAGAGAGTAGCCCAGTCGTACAAAAAGGCAAAAAGAGCCTATGAATACTTTTACAACAGACATCACTCAAAGAACTGCTGGGTCTAGAATGTGGTGACCGTGTCTGTGTCAAACTGGATGGAGAAAAACTATGGATCACTCCAGCTGTTATAAAGAAAAGGAATTCAGCACCAAGATCACATGTGATTGAGACCAACAAGGGACCGTTTAACAGAAACCGGTGACATCTACATTTTTTCCCAGCAAGAACAATCAATCAAGCAAACTCTAGAGATGGTGGGTACAGAACAAGGTGACTCAGATTCTACACCAACCACAGCCACTTGTTGCAACTAATGGACAGCCATATGACCAAGTTGTTACATGTTTGGGTTGTGTAATTAGAAAGCTAGTATGATTAAGTCACACTTAACAGACGGGTATATACCAAACTTCAAAGATAGTGTGATAGTATATATTTTGTAAATGGTAGGAATGTACAGCTTAAAGGGGGAGATGTAATGGAATGCTAAACTGTATTATACTGTTCAGCCACTAAGTGGTGCTGAGTGTAAAATACCTTATTTAAGCTAAAAGAACAGGAGTACTTGTGGCACCTTAGAGACTACAAGTAGCCCACGAAAGCTTATGCTCTAATAAATTTGTTAGTCTCTAAGGTGCCACAAGTACTCCTGTTCTTTTTGCAGATACAGACTAACACGGCTGCTACTCTGAAACCTTATTTAAGCTAACCATTGCCATACCTGGAAGAGCATTAAAGGATCTTATAGTGAACACATCTGGAATGTATCTCTCTGAGGAGTAAGCTCTGCAGACAAGCGGTATCTGATACAGAAGCCTGACCTGCTAGTAGCAGCCTTGCAACATGCATGACATACAAGTAGTACATGACAACACTGAGCAGTTGCTCAGTTTGAGTAAAAGGTCAGAGTCTGAAAATTATTCATAGAAGCAGACAGAATACAGTTAAGATTAGGTGATATGACAAAACACTATATAACTGACAGTTGGTCCCAGTGAATGACCATCAAGACAAAGATTGTTTAAAATATAACCAATGTCATGCTAAATTTTAATTGGTGTAACTTAAATTTGGCAGTATAGCCACAAAAGTCAGCCCAACATTGCAGTTCTAAGATCTGTGTTAGGTAAGCGCACTCATGTCATCTGCCCCACACAAATAAAATATGCATTTAAAACTTGGTGACACATTTAAGGACACAAATTTTCAATCTTTGTGGCTACTCAAGCACACATTTTGGACGAACACTATCTTCGTTCACCTGCACCAGTAAATAAACATTAGACATCTTTGCAGCAACCAACGACTAACATCAGCATAGCCCTAGGAATAGTGTTCATTAGTTAACTGCTGCCGCAGTGCCAGCAATCATACACTGTTTTTCGTGACACTAACAATAAGCATGTGTTTTAAATTCTTAGGTAACAATGGTAATTAAGATAGTATCTGAAAGTCTTCCAGACTGTAACTAAGAATGTTTACATCGGTTAGAGTCTGGACCAAAGTTTGGTTTCTTTAAATACTAAGAAGGCTTCAGTACCCATTGTGAACTAATGGTCTGTTAACTATTTTGTACCTACCGCTCATTTAAAAACTAGATTTTGCTTTCTGGTGGAAGGAGAAGCATACGTGGCATTATGGGGATAAAACTACATGGAATGATTCAAGATGGTGTTCTGAGGGAGGTTGTTAATGTTGTGGAGTTTCTGGGGGAAATCTGTTGTGTCATGAAGGAAGCTGGCCCTTTGTGTGGTAAGTGGTTTGAGGATAGTTTCTATAAGCCCTGATAATTCCTTCAGTAAGAGTGCCATGGCCAAATATGATAGGTCTGTCTGGGTTCCCTGATTTGTGTATCTTGGGAAACATGTACAAAGTCCCTGGGATGGGTTCATGGAGAATAAGGTTGTAGAGTTTCCCCCAAATACCGAGAGAGAACTTGCTAAACTATCTGTTCCACCTTGTACTTAGCTATGACATTCTGCGTACGTTTTCCAGACCTGAAGAAAAGCTCTGTGTAAGCTCAAAAGATTGTCTCTTTCACCAACAGAAGTTGGCCCCGTAAAAGATATTACCTCACCTATCTTCTCTCTCTAATATCCTGGAACCAATATACTACACCACCACAGTGTATCACAGGAATGTTGTGAGGATTAATGTTTATATAGCACTTTGAACATGTGAAGTTTTAAGTATATTATGTTTTCCAGATCTTTAATCCACCATGTGTTCTAACTCTTGAAATTTAGTGGTACATCATAGACTTAGGCCCAAATTTTTATTTTAAAATACTTTGAATCTGACAGGATAAAGTCTTCCAGACTTGAAGGAGATTGGCCATGTGATTAAGGGATGCTACTAAGACTCAAGAGATCTGGGTTCAATACCTGCTCTGCCACAGATTTCCTGTGTGATCCTCAACTTCTCTGTGCCCCACTTTTCCATCTGTAAAATGGAAATAATACTTCTTGTGGCAAGTCCCTCTCCCCGCCCCGGGTGCCATTTGGGACTGGGGTACCACTGAGCCCACCTGACCCATCAGCTTGGGTTCCCTTCACACTGTACTGCTATGCAGCCTGTCAAGCCCTTCCCCAGGCTTCAGACTGCACTTTGCCTGCACAAATTCAGCTGTAGCAATACACACAGATGTTGAGATCAGCTCTGCATGGGAAGGCTCAGTTTAGGAACTGCCCAGTTACTCAAGTGCACACCCCCCTCTGGAGTATAAACCCAAAATTACATTGCCTTGCGCTGCACAGAGAACTATACAGAGTAAACTCATGAAATTCGCCCCCTCCCTCAATGTGGAGAGGAATATACACAGCTTTCTACCCCAAATTATGATTTCCACACACTGGTTTTAGACAAAAACAAGTTTATTACTACAAAAGATAGATTTTAAGTGATTATAAGGACTAGCAAACAGATGAAAGCAGATTACCTAGCAAATAAAACAAACATGCAATCTAAGCTTAATATACTAAAGAAATTGGATATGTGTAGCAAATTCTCACCCTAAATGTTGTTTTAGGCAGATTGCAGAGATTCCTGAAAGCAAACTGCACTTGCTTGCAGCTTAAAACTCCAATTATTCCTTTCACAGGCTAGATCACTTTTTGAATTTAAGGGCAACCCAGGATCTACCCCACCCCTTCCCTGAGGCCCCACCCCACACAACCCCCCTCCCCCCCCATCGCTCACTCTCACCCACCCTCACAAACTTTCACCGGACTGGGGTAGGGGTTCAGGAGGGGGTGCGGGCTCAGGGCTGGGGACAAGGGGTTCGCAGTGTGGGAGGCTGAACCTGGGACAGGGGGTTGAGGTGCAGGAGGGGATGAGGGGTGCAAGCTCTGGGAGGGAGTGCCGGAGGGGGCTCCGGGCTGGGACAGTGTTGGGGTACAAGAATGGGTACAGGGTGCTGGCTCGGGGGGGGGCAGGGCTGGGGCGAGGGTGCAGGAGGGGCTTTGGGTGCTGGCTCTGGGAGGGGGCTCAGGGCTGGGGTGCAGCCTCCCACTGGGCAGCATTTATCTCCGGTGGCTCCTGGTCGGCAGCATAGCATAGCATGGCTGCTGCTAAGGTAGGCTCCCTGCCTACCCCAGGCCTACGCCGCTCCCGGAAGGGGCCAATGCGCCCCTGCGGCCCCTGGGGAAAGGGGGCAAGGGGCAGATGGCGCTGATCTCAGCTGAAGCCTCTAGGCCAGGGGTCGGCAACCTTTCAGAAGTGGTGTGCCGAGTCTTCATTTATTCACTCTAATTTAAGGTTTCACGTGCCAGTAATACATGTTAACATTTTTAGAAGGTCTCTTTCTATAAGTCTATAATATATAACTAAACTGTTGTTGTATGTAAAGTAAATAAGGTTTTAAAAATGTTTAAGAAGCTTCATTTAAAATTAAATTAAAATGCAGAGCCCCCCGGACCAGTGGCCAGGACCCAGGCAGTGTGAGTGCCACTGAAAATCAGCTCGCGTGCCGCCTTTGGCACACCTGCCATAGGTTGCCTACCCCTGCTCTAGGCCAATGGTCACCAACCGGTTGATAGCGATCGACTGGTCGATCCTAGAGGATCTCTCAGTCAATCGCGATCTCTGGCGGTGTAACGTGGCTGCCGCTACGGCAGATTCCCTGCTTACCCCGCCCCCACAGCTCTCCTGGAAGTGGCCAGCGCGGCCCCAGGAGGGCAAGGGTCTCCCTCCACACACTGCTCCTGCCTGCAAGCACCGCCCCCACAGCTCCCATTGGTCTGGAGAGCTGCAGAGGCGGTGCTTGCAGAGAGGGTCAACATGCAGAACCACATGTCCCCCGCCCTCCCCCAGGGGCCGCAGGGGCGCGTTGGCTCTTTCCGGGAGCGGTGTGGGGCCGGGGTAGGCAGGGAGCCTGCCTTAGCCTCGCTGCGCCTGCCACCAACCAGGAGCCACCAGAGGTAAGTACTGTGCGGCCTCCCGCTGGGCCCCAACTCTGAGCCTCCTCCCAGAGCCAGCACCCTAATCCCCTCCTACACCCCAACCCCCAGCCCCCCTCAGAGCCAGCACCCTGTACCCCCTACTGCACCCCAACACTCTGCCTCATCCCGGAGCCCCCTCCTGCACCCAACTCCCTCCTAGAGCTTGCACCCCTCATCCCCCACAAACCCCTGCTCCAGGCTCAGCCCAGAGCCCCCTCCCACACTGTGAACCCCTTGGCCCCAGCCCAGGGCCCGCACCCCCTCCCAAACCCCTACCCCGGCCCAGTGAAAGTGACTGAGGGTGGAGGAAAGCGAGCGACAGAGAGAGGGGGGAATGAAGTTAGCAGGGCAGGGCTTTGGGGAAGAGGCAGGGTAGATCCTGGGTTGCCCTTAGATTCAAAAAGTGATCTTGGGCATTAAAAGGTTGGAGACCAGTGCTCTAGGCAATGCTTAGTACTGTTAAAAAAAACAGGTCCTAGGCATCTCAAATTGGGCACCCAAAATGAATTAGCACTTCTGACCTTAATCTCTCCATGCTTCAGTTCCCCATCTGTAAAATAGGGATAGTACATCTCCTCACTTCACAAAGGGGTGTTATGAAGATTAATTCATGTGTGTTTGTGAAGCACTCCGATTCCATAGCAGGGAGCACCATAGAAAAGTCCATGAGAAAATTAATAATTCTTTATTCAGGGTAGGCCTTGAATAGTGTCCATTAAATAATGCCTAAGGCAAAGTACTATAAGGGGTTATTGACTAGACTGACCATAAAACTAGGCAAACTACACCAGGGCTGATGCACACATTCGATCACTGGGGACCCTCTTGTTTTAATAAACTTACCCTCTTGTTGCCAGGAGACCATCACAGTAATGCTGGAGATGTGAGTTTGCCATTAGTAGCTGCTGCACTTAGAATAAGAAAATTACTGTGGTCAAAAATGAAGTACTTTATTCCTTTATTTTCCAATGGACCAATAATATTTGGGTGAGTTGGAAGCCTACATAAGGTGAATGCTTTAGGATTAGTAGTCAGAGAGCTTGCAAAACATACATACTTGCATTCTGTTTTGCTCTTGTTGTTTTAATAAAAAGAAAGCCAGACCATGATTTCTTATACACTGACTAGTGATCTGTCCTAGTTAATGAGAAACTTGATTGTTACAACTGTAAAACTAACTGAAAGAATTAGACGGAGTAAACTAAAAAATAGGAATTTGGCCCTAGGCTTGTGTACCCAACAACAGCTCAAGAACATTTGCAAACTCAGTTTGCCCCTGCAACTTTACTGCAACTATAAGTACAATTAATCAAAGTTTTTGAAGTGCTAGAATAATTATCTATGGATCTCTATAATAACCAGGCTACTCTTTTCCTGTAAGCCTCAAATCCTGCTAACACTTAAGCATGTGCTTAATTTTACAATTTTTAATCCCACCAACCTCAACAAGACTACTCATTGCATAAAGTTAAGAATAGAAGTAAGTGTTTGCAGGATTGGGGCCCTAAGTCATGAAAATACTGATAAGACCTGGAATTTCAGATATGTTATTGGAAAAACAGCATTATTAAGTACTAGTTGGCTACAATTATCAATTAAGGTACTTAATACAGATACATTTTTCTCAAAAAGCAAGCACACACAAAAAATCTCCAACACATTAATGTCCAAAACCAGTTACCAGATTCTCTCCATAGATAACACACCAATTCATATTCTTCAGGTACTCTCAACAGGACTACTTCCATATGTTTAGAGACTTTTAGAGAGCCTCTTCCTTTGCTCGAAGCACCCATTCCATAAATTAACACACATAATATAAAACATATTGTATTATTAAAAGTAATTATTTCCAATAGCACATTCCAAACAGGGAAAACAGAACAAAAGCCCTGCTCCAAGGATCTCATAATATAAAACTAGACAAGACAAGCAAACAGGTAAGGGGAAAGGAACTGCTCATCCTATGTTGACACAAAGATCTATCAGCTAATATGTGGATAAATAAAGTCTATCCAAACTCCTCCAGCTGTCAGCCCATGCCCTAACCAAAATCCTGGGGACAAGCAACTTCCAAATATGCTGCAAATGCTAACTAATCCAGGTACTAATGGACCAGGTCCTAGAGAAGGCAATGATAAAATAGTGAGTTCCAAAATGAAGGAACCATCACAGTAAACTCTCAGCCAGCACCTGTCTCCCTTACATGAAGAAAAGTAGTGTCTAATTAACTGATCACAAGGGAGAGAAAAAAAAACTTCAAAATTCTAATCTCATCCCTGTCACACAGTTACATGGCCTGAGACAAGTCTTAATCTCTACAGATCTCCACTGTCACATATAAAATAGGTTTACAAACCTACCTCAAAAAGGATGTTGCAAGGATTTGTTTAAATTTGTACTCTGAAAATGTATTCCCCTCTCCCCTCTCCTTCAAAAAACCCTCTACCAATTCCATTAAGTATTCAGTATATAATGCACTTTTACTGTTCTATAATTTTTCTGTACTGTATGGTATCTACTGTGAGCCTCTGACTAAATCCCTTGAGGCAGGGACCTGTTAGACATTTGGTACATTTTATATAGAGCCATTAGTGTAAACAGTACTGTATAGTAGGTGGTACTAATGGCTCTATATAAAAACAAACACTGTAAAGTGCCTTTCCTCCCCCCCGCCCCCAGCCTTGTCATAAACTTAAACTTCCCAAACTGCATAGTGAATGGTGCAAAACTGTGTCTGAGCTGGCCACATTTCTTGCTCTCTTTTTACTAAAAATAATTCAACAGGTAGATAATGGTAAGAAGTGGTACAGAAGATGCATACAGCATGACGACCTCAGACAGTTTTGCACCGCTCATTATGTAAACATTTGTTAAAATGCCATTATTAAGTCAAAATTATAAGTAAGTCTATCATTAAGTTACTAGTGAATAATATTGATGGTAATTATATCAATTTATATGTAAATATATTAAAGTTTTCCCATGTGACTGATGAAGTTATATCAGAGATTTTTGTTTACATTGCCAAGATTAACCAAGTATGGACTTTGAAAAGACATTTGGCAATATTAGTGCTAAGTGGCGCACAGGATCTGGTCCAAGAAGTAATATAGCTGAACTGCTTGGTAACAGCAGCCATAACATAATTAAATTTAACAACCTTGTGGGGGGGAAAATACCATAATAGCACTTAACTTCAAAAAGGGGAACTACAAAAAATGAGGAAGCTAGTTAAAAAGAAATTAAAAGGAACAGTTACAAAGGTGAAATGCCTGCAAGTTGCATGGTAACTATTTAAAAACACCATAATATAGACTCCAACTAAATGTATACCCCAAATAAAAAACAAATAGGAAGAAGACCAAAAAAAGGCCACTATGGCTAAACAGCCAAATAAAAGAGGTGGTTAGAGGCAAAGAGGCATCCTTTGAAAACTGGAAGTCAAATCCTACCAAGGAAAATAAAAACGTACATAAACTCTGGCAAGTCAAGTGTAAAAGTATAATTAGGCAGGCCAAAAAGAATTTGAAGAGCAACGAGCAAAAGACACACAAACTAACAGCAAATCATTTTTTTTAAGCAAAATAGAAGCAGAAAGCCTGATGAACAACCAGTGGGGTGCCACTGGACAATCACAGTGCTAAAGGAGCACTCAAGGAAGACAAGGTTGTTCCATAGAAGCTAAATGAATTTTCTGCATCAGTATTCACTGCAAAGGATGTGAGAGAGATCCCCACATCTTAGCCATTCTTTTTATGTGGCAAATCGGAGGAACTGTTCCAGATTGAGGTGTCAATAGAGGAGGTTTTGGAACAAAAGTGATAAATTAAACAGTAATAAAGCACCCAAGAGTTCTGAAGAAACTCAAATAGGAAATTCCAGAACCACTAACTCTGGTATGTAACTTATTGCTTAAATCAGCCTCTATATCAGATGACCGGCTGATAACTAATGTGACGCCAACTTTTTATAAAAGCTCCAGAGGCGATCCCGGCAATTATACCCCACTAAGTCTACCCTTAGTACCAGGCAAACTGTTTGAAATGATAGAACAGAACAGAATTTTCAGACACACAGATGAACATAAGTTGGGGAAGAGTCAACACGGCTTTTATAAAGGGAAATCATGCCTCAGCTATCTATTAGAATTCTTTAATCGTATCAACAAAAGAGTGGACAAGCTGATATAACATACTTGGACTTTCAGAAAGCCTTTGACAAGATCCGACACCAAAGGCCCTTAAGCAAAGTAAGCAGTCATGACATAAGAGGGAAGGTCTTCTCATAACTGGGTAAAAGATAGGAAACAAAATGTAGGAATAAATGGAGAGAGATAAATAGTTGTGTCCCCCAGGGATCTTTACTATAGGGTGACCAGATGTCTTGATTTTATAGGGACAGTCCCGATAGTTGGGGTTTTTTCTTATATAGGCACTTATTTTCCCCCACTCCCAGTCCTGATTTTTCACACTTGCTATCTGGTCACCCTACTTTACTAGGACAGGTGCTGTTCAACAAATTCATAAATTATCTGGAAAAGGGGGTGAACAGTGAGGTGGAAAAGTTTGCAGATGACACAAAATGACTTAAGATAGTTAAGTCCAAAGCTGACTGCGAAGAGTTACAAAGCAATTTCACAAAACTGGGTGACTGGACAACAAAATGGCAGATGAAAGGCAATGTTGATAAGTGCTAAGTAATGCATATTGGAAAAAATAATCCCAAATCTAAAAGTACAAAATGATGGGATCTAAATTAGCTGTTACCACTCAAGAAAAATCTTGGAACCATAGTGGATACTACTCTGAATACATCTTCTCAATGAGCAATGGCAGTCAAAAAAGCCAACAGAATGTTAGGTACCATTAAAAAGGGATAGATGGTAAAACAGTAAATATCATAATGCTACTATATAAATCCATGGTATGCCAACACCTTGAATACTGTATGTAGTTCTGGTTGCCCCATCCCAAAACAAGATGCATTAGAATCAGAAAAGGTTCAGAGATGGGCAACAAATATTACCAGGGATATGCAGCAGCTTCCATATGAGAAGAGATTAAAAAGCCGGGGACTGTTCAATTTAGAAAAATGACGACTAAGGAAAGATATGATAGAGGGCTATAATCGTGAACGGTATGGAGAAAGTGAGTAAGGAAGTGTTAATATACCCCTTCACATAACACAAGAACCAGGGTTCACCCAATGAAATTAACAGGCAACAGGTTTAAAACAAGCATAAGTAAGTGCTTCTTCGCACAATGCCCAGTTAACCTGTGAATTTATTACCAGGGGATGTTGTGAAAGCCAAAACTATAACTGGGCTCAGAAAAGAATTAGATAAGTTCATGAAGGACAATCCATCAGTGGCTATCAGCCAAGATAGTCAGGGATGCAATCCTATGCTCCAGGTGTCCCTAAACCGCTGCCTGTGAGAAGCTGGGACTGGACAGGAGGGGATAATTTGATAATTGCACTGTTCTATTCATTCCCTCTGAACAATCTGGCATTGACCACTGTCAGAAGACAGGATGCTGGACTAAACGGACTATTGGTCTGACCCAGTATGACAAGTCTTATGTTCTTATTTATCTATGGACAATTTAAAAAGCTATTTTAATAAGTTAATCTACAACAGAGCCAAATGTGAATTTATAAAACGACATCCATGCTTAAGTTATCCCAAAGCACTTTACAAAGTAAAGAATTAAATACTGATCGTGTAGTGACAGTGTAGGTAAACTGACATTTTTATTTGGGATAATTCACTTAACTCTGGAACTTGTTCGTAGATACCCCTCTACCCCGATATAACGCTGTCCTCGGGAGCCAAAAAAATCTTACCGCGTTATAGGTGAAACTTGCTTTGATCCACCGGAGCATGCAGCCCCGCCTCCCCGGAGCGCTGCTTTACCGCGTTGTATCCAAATTCGTGTTATATCGGGTCGTGTTATACCGGGGTAGAGGTGTAGCAACTTTTTACAGTGTCTTTAACCAGTTAGAGGCACATCTGGCTTAAAACACAGTTTGTATCCACACAGTACATGGTTAACATATGAATCTTAACTGTCCACCACCTGCTAGCTATCTAGTGTGGCACACTCTTTAGTTTAACCAATTAGGCACACAGTTCTGCAGTATGGACACACCTCCAACCATGGCACTAACACAGGTTCCCAGAATGACCCAAGCTGCAATAATAAATAAATAAATAAATAGTAGTAGTAGTAGTAGTAATAATAAAAGCACATTATTACAAGTATTAGGTCTAGATGACAAAATTCAGTTTTGATGGCAGAAAGCTGTACAGACAAATCAAATAATGGTTTTGTAACCAGTTAAGTTGACTGTGGCTTTCACCAGTTAGACTAGAATTAAAAACTGTGTGGACAGGCCCAAAGATGGCCAAAACACAAAGTCATACTCTAATTTTTCCAAAGATAGCCATGGCATTTTTAGTTTACTCATGGGCAGCCACCAGAGACTGGCAGAGACCTCAGCTTCAAGGTATACTGCCAGGTTAATTTATGCCTAAATTGTAAAGTATCAGAGGGGTAGCCGTGTCAATCTGGATCTGTAAAAGCAGCAAAGAGTCCTGTGGCACCTTATAGACTAACAGACGTATTAGAACATGAGCTTTCGTGGATGAATGCCCACTTCGTCGGATCTATCCGACGAAGTGGGTATTCACCCACGAAAGCTCATGCTCCAATACGTCTGTTAGTCTATAAGGTGCCACAGGACTCTTTGCTGCTTTTAAATTGTAAAGGTTTGTTTTTTCAAAACCTACAAACTAACTTCTTAAAACTCCATTAGAAACAAGTTTATGTTTGTTTTTAAGAGAGCATGCTTTCTTACAGAAAAGGGGAGAAAAACACCCTCTTCCAGAAAATTATGCCATATCTCATCAGACATAGACTTGGCCACAGTAATCTATACATTCATGACTTCCAGACTTGATATTACAATTATCTAGGAATGGCACTTTACCCATGTTCTCCACACTATACTAGCTCCCCATTCTCTATAGACTCCAATTCAAGATCTCTGTCCTAACATTCAAAGCCCTTTGGAGATAGTTAGCCAGAGCCAGAGCCAGTCCGGAGACATTTCCTCTACAATCATGACCCCCACAATTATGTTCCACTGGAACAATGAAAAAAATTAACTTTTGGTGAGGCTCATGAGTGCAAGAGATAGAGCTTTCACAAGAGATGGAACCACACTATGGAACTCACTTATGCAAGAGATAACCACAGGCTTTGCCACTTCCAGAATTAAATGCAAAACTTATTTCTTAAATATATTTTTTAAATGTATACAGAGGAATATTTTTTCACATCAACTATAAAACTAATCAAGTTACTTCTTCTACAGGATTAAAGAATAATTTGTTAGTTCTGTTTTTCAATACTTGTGAGACACCCAGCTACTACAGTGATGGGAGCCATATAATCAGATTAGACAGCCAGAAACCTTCTAGTACTACATAGTATACCATCCATCCTGAGCATGGACCCAAATCCTAGCTTAAGACTTGAATCTTCAACTCTCTGGCCCAAAGACCACAATACTACCAATTGAGTGACCCAGATATTTAATCAATACCTGACTTTATCCTCTATTTTCAGCATACATTTAAAAATAATATGCCATGGCACGAAAGTTAACAAGGCAAATTTGTATGTTCTGCACTGGAAAAAAATTGATTTAAAGCCATCTGTACACCTAAGAGTCCACAAAACAAAAAACAAAACAAAAAAGGAGAGAAAAATACTTGTGACAATCCCTCTTACTTATGAAAGTTTAACAACTTCGTGACTTTATTTACACTATGGGCTTATCTACACATGACATTATTCCAGAACAGCCATTTCACTCTAAATCCACATGCTACCTTGATCTGAATTAACACTCAAGTGTAGACAAGCCCTGAATAGTCTGAACACAAAACTTTATAATCTTTATATAATTCAGCAGCAGTGTGTGCACAAAGAAGCATAAGTCATGAAACTCTAGAAACTCTAGAAATGCAGCTTCTACGTTTGTAACATGCTATAAATTAATGACAACTAACTTTATAATCAATAATAGCCAGCTTTCTAAACTACAATTACTTGTGTGTAATATAATCAACACCCATCATGCCATGCTTGGACTATGACGTATCTTTCAAAACCCTGGAACTCTCAATAATCGTCACATTTAAAAACAAATTTAGCTTCCTGTAATCCATATTTGCAATTCCACTTCTGACCCCTTGTGGGAAGTTTAATTTATTTCATGCCAAATTAAAATATTAGCTTACAAAACACACAAATTAATACACTGATGATTCAACCCCTCACCACTTTAGGTGAATATATAAAAGCAGACATGGCAATATGGTACCAAAGTGATAAAAGTAAATCATAAACCTTTGAAAAAGAAATAATACAAATTTTGCCAGGAGGATCTGGAGGTAAGTGATATGCATCTCAACTACATAAAAAAACCTCTGTAGCTCCCAAGGCAGAGATGAAAATGTTTGTTTAGTTTGGGTAGTGCTTAAAGGGGCAAATGCTGAGAGGTGAGGAGAAGAAACACATACCTTCAACCGTTTGACCACCTCATCGTTAGTAATTTTGTCTGTGATCTCCTTTACTCCGGGAGGATAGTAGATGATCTTGCCATCGGCAGGAGGTTTTGGTTGGGTAGCAGGAAAGTCCATCCTGGTGCCACTGGTTATAAACTTTCCTTCTCCACAGTCCTCTACCGGCCTCTATCGGTCAGAAAACAAAAGTTCAGCGGAACAGAGACGACTTTCAGCCCTCTTTTTCCATTTCTAAACCTCAATTCACTGAAGGCCCCACTTAATATCATGAGGGCAAAAATCCTGCACCCCCACCCCTTGGGGAGGGCTTCACTGACGCCCCTTACAAAGCCACCTCTCTCCCCCAAACTCCTGCCTTTCCAGCCTCCTCCAGCGCCTCCTTTCAGTGCGGGGCTTCTCCAGCCCAACATTATTAGTTTGCAGCCTCATATTTTACAATGAAATTTTAACCCAGATCCAAGGATGCCCCAAGTTTAAAGCCCATTATAGCCCAAGGGGGGTCGGGGAGGGCCAAATCCTGGCCCCAGCGGGTCTCTGGGGCCGTCACAGAAGCCTCAGATCTGGGAGACGAGGCCTAAGCAGTTAGGCCTCAAAACTATCAGGAGGCAAAGAGACCAACAGGAGAGGGGGGGAAGGAAGGAGGTGGCTGGGATCCTAAACAAAACCTCGCTGCCGGCCAGCCAGCCCCGCGCAGCTAAGTGCTGAGCCCCACACCTGGCCCCTACCTCCCCCCGGAGAGGGGGGCAGCCCCCCAGGAGGGGACCAGGCCACTCTCCACTTTACATTTGTTCCTTCAACTTCAGGTGCCCACAGCCCCAGCCCCCCTCCCCGCCCCGGAGCCCCTCACCCAACTAGCTCTGCGAAGCCTACAAAGAGCCCCCCTCCCCCAGTGCTGCCGCGGGGCGGGGAGGAGGGAAGCGGGACCCGGAGCCGCCTTTACCTCATGCAGCTCCGGAAGGTGCAGCATTGAGTAGCCTCCGTGCCGGGTGGGTGCTGCTGCTGCTCCGCCACCGCCAGCGCCCTGGCTGCTCCCGCTGCCTCCTTGCTCCGCGGTGCGGCGGCGGCTCCTGCCCGGGGAGAGGTGGGGGGAGGAGGCTGCTCGGCGGCGGCAGGAGCGGGGGTGAGAGGGGGCGGCTCAGGCGGAGCGTGCGCCGCGCCGCGGGGACACAGTGCCGCTCTCCGTCCGGCCGGGGAAGAACAGCCCAGGAGGAGGCTCCGCGCTACTCTTCCCCCCACCCCCCGGGGCCTGGCCCAGCAGCGCCACCCAGCCGGGATCCCCGCCCCAGCCTGGCAATAGAGCCCGCGCCCCGGCTCGTCTCTCTCGCGCCTTGTGCCCAGCTCAGGCAGGGCGGCGGCGGGGCAGGCAGTACCGGGCACGACCGCAGCAGCGCCGCCTCCCGCTTGGCGCCAAAACCAGCAGCGGTCCGGAGCCGGCCGGCGGCGGGGGCTGGCCGATCCCGACGGGCCAGGAAGAAGGGGAGGATGAGGGGGCAGCCGGGGGCTGCTCACCACCGCGTCCCCTGCATGGCAGCTTGAGCACGGTCGGGGTGTCAGGGCCACAGGCACCAGCCCCCCTCCCCTCGCTCGAGCCCAGGGACAAGGGCACGCACCCGGCACACGCCTGGTGTAGCGGGGGTCCTGCCCGTGTCTCCCCCGCGCCCGCTGGCTGCGCAGCTCTTAGGCGAGTGTGACAGACAGACAGGCGGGCGGGAGGGAACTCCCTGTTCGGGCACTGCCCGCTCCAGCAGGGCTGAGCTGCCCCTGGGGCTTACGGGGTCACTGCAGGGCGAGCTGGGAGCAGAAAAGGAAACCCGCGGGAATCCCGCCGAGGCGGGGCGCCCCCTCCGCACGAGTCTGGAAAATCCCTTTGCCTTCTACCTCTGCTCTGAGCCCCGAGGCCGTGCTGGGCCACTCACTGCCAGCTTCGCCTGTGAGCAGGTGCTACCTGGCTTGCTGGAGTGGGCCCAGCGGCTTCCCGCGATTCCAGCTGTCTCATTCCCCAAGGTTCTAGCCATTACTCTGGTTATCAGCTTCCCTGGTGTATTAATCCTTTGCCTGTCCCACGTTTGTTCTGTTCTCCTTGCAGGTTGCCCCAGAAAGAAGTGCAGTTAATTTTGCTGAGCTGCATTTTCTTTCTGGTCTCAACTAGCTTTTGAACATTCATGTTTGCTTTTGACTTTAACTCTTCTTGCTACTGTTAAGTTCTGATCAGTGCAATGATTTTTCCCATGTTTTACTTATTTCCAGTGACACCCATTGCTTTCTAATCAGAGAAGAAACCAGAACTGTGTCCAAGTAACCCCCAAGCTAAGGATAGACAAGGGAAGTAACAGAGATTGGATAGGAGAAGGGGAGCAACATCTGTACATGTATAAAATAAAATACATGTTGTAGCCAAGTTATTTGTCAAACATGACATTGTCAGCCAGCAAGTTTCTCAGTTATCACCACAGATGCAGGCCTTCAGGGGGATCTTGAATATACAGAGAAAATGAGAGCTTGTGAATGAGCTCAGGAAGGCCCTTACATGCAAAAATCATAACTGTTTAATAGTCTTTCATCTACTGTTTCCTAGAAATTGAACACATTTGGTTAGGTCTGTGACAGAATGGGATATGTCTTTGTCAAATTATGAATTCCATTTTGTATTGTATACTGAATTCCACCAGAGAGGTCCTTTGGGGCCATCTGCCTGTCCCAAGTCAGGATAAAGGAGGAGGGTTGGGCGTGGGGCTAGCAACTCCACCCTGTAAAAAATCAACTTTCTACAGAAACGCCAAAAATAGAGATAACAGAGACTTTTAGCCTGGAAAAAGAAGGGTCTTCAACTCGAAGACGCATGACGCTGGGTGGTGAAAGTCGTGAGGAAGCCACAAAGCCGAATTACCCTTCTTGCAACCAGGAGGATTACCGTCGGTACATGGAACGTGAGGACCATGTACGAGTTAAGAAAGACGGCGCAGGTCGCAGCAGAGATGAGGAGCAACAACCTGACCCTACTAGGCATTAGCGAGACAAGATGGACGCAAGCTGGACAGAGACGACAGTTGACAGGAGAGCTGTTGCTGTATTCCAGACATGAAGAGAGCAACGCTCCAGATCCGCTGGCCAGACACCATCAGCAACATCTACCTCTTGGAGAGGACTCGTCAACTTCCAGCAGAGGAAGAAATTAGAAGGAGAAGGTGGGGCTGGATAGGACACACACTACGCAAGCAGCCAACCAACATCACTAGACAGGCATTGCGGTGGAACCCCCAAGGCAAGCGGAAAAGAGGCCGTCCAAGAAACACCTGGCGACGCGACCTTCAGGCTGATAGCATAAAAATGGGCTATACCTGGAACCAGCTAGAGCAAATGGCCCAGGATAGAGGACTCTGGAGATCTGTGGTTGGCGGCCCATACCCCGATTGGGGTGACGGGCATGAGTGAGTGAGTGACTGTATACTGAACACGTCTAAACTATTCCAGTTCTCAGACTGCTGCCCTTCTAGGCAAAGGTTCTTAACATGTTGTTGAAGGCCTATCACTAAGAAACAGTCAACCGTGCAATCCCCATGGAATAAAGGACTTTTTTTATTCAGTGCCCTACAAGTGGGGTGGAGCAAGCAAAACTGGAGTGGGGCTGGAGATTCTCTGTGGAGTACATGTCAGAGAAACAGAGATCTACTTAAGAGCGGGCTGCTCTGTGCAGGCAGGGATTAAAGGGGCACAACCCTCACCCCATGTAAGAAGGGCTAACAGGAAGCACTCTGTCTAATCTGAATTGCTGACAAAGTTCTGAATCGGAAAAAAGGGGACGGTGCAACCTAAGACTTGTTTTCAAAGATCTGTAATTCAAGTGTTCAAGAGTAAAGTTATGTGAGTAAGATATTTCTTTGCTAAGCCTCTGGTTCTTGCTTGCCTGCCATGTTGGCTCTGAAGGGATTAAACTAGAAGCCACAGGTGCCTACTGCCTAGATGGAGCCCATGTAGACAATGGGAAATGGGGGGCTTGGGAAGTCTCTGACACTAATTTTTGGGGTCTAGGGCAGCTACATGGCATTGCCCTATGTCCCAAAGAAGGGTATCAAACAAGAGGCCTGAACAGGTAGTCCCAAAGCTAGAAACACTGACTAGACTCCACCCAGACCAATTTGGCTTGGAAGCACCCAGACTGCAGGGATTGGGTCCAGGTGTAACAGACTGGTGACCACACAATGGGATAGAGGGCCAACTTATAACAAGGTCATCCCAAACAAACCAATACAATGTACTTTGTTTTTACTCAAAGCAAACTTCAGAGGTACCTTTAGAGCTAGACCATAGCTAATACTGTTGGACATACTGTAGTGGGATACATTCCAGCAGTCAAATTTCACTGATAGTAATAGGATACAAAAATATGGTCACAATTAATTAATGGACATGAAGAAAGATGACTTATGTTTTTAAAATATTTTTTGGAGTTCTTTATTTCCATTTCTGCTCCTTATACTTTGCTCCCCAAATTAGAGGGGCAAATCAGGCTTACCCATTTCATTATTTTTAATATATTTGCATCAAAATTATAAATTAGAAACAAACTGGAATACGTATCTAGAGATAGGAAATCAAAACACAATGTATGTATACCAAAATTCTGTGTGAACTGTTTAGGATGGTAAGAAAATGAGGATGTAAATCAGCATGGACTATACAAAAAAGTTACATTGCTTGTTGGTGTACTTTTTTATACCCAACATGCAAAAAAAGGAAGTCAGTAATCTGGCATCTCTATGGAAGCAGAGTTAAGGTAGGATGGGTGTCATGTTAGAGAAGTGCAACCATAACTCTGAATTTCCTGGGTTTCTAATGTTTGGTGTTTTTCTTTAAAAAGAATCTTAATGTTCTTAAAATGTAGTTTAACACTCAAACCACTGCTATTTGTCTGCAATTTCACCTTATTTGTGTGAGGGAACAATTTATGCACTTCACTTGCTTGGTATTAGATTCATCTTGTGGTTAAAACTTTTTCCACAGTAACTGACCCATCTTTACCAAGAAACTTTGATTTGACAGATCACATGAGATAGTGAGAAGGGTCAAAAGTTAGGCCAGAGTTCTTACAGCTTGGGTTTGTCTAAATTAGGAGTGAACAAAAGGCAGTTATACAAGACAATGCTAGCTGTCCTTCTCTTCTGCTGAAGAACAAGATGGAGCATTCCATGCTGGTACATATGTAGTCTCTGAAGCTAAAATATACAATGAAAGGTTGCATATCTGTATGAAGGAAAACAGCCAACTACTCTGCTTCATTTTATCAAAGTTTGGGTTATCTTTGACAAGTAGTCCAGCCCTCAGGTTGGGCACGCTTGGCCTTAATGTAAAGGTCCCCCAAATCCTACAGTAGGTTTCAGATGTGTAGTGAAATGAGAGCAAGAAATTTGTAACCCAAGAATAGGGAGTAATGTTTGGAGAGAGAGATTTATTCTCAGGCTTTCAAGTCTTGAGTGGAACACTGAAGGTCCCAGATCTAGTACAGAAAAATATAAGTAGAAAGTTGACTATCCTGCATACTTTATGATAGTGGTTATTTTTAATAAATCCCAGAAAGATGGTGCTCATTTAAGTTCCTAGGAGAGTGGGGGGTTCAAATTCTTTAACGACAGGACAGTTGAACAATCTTCGACCTCTCCTCAAAACAATAGTGTGGGTCATACTTCTGCACTACCAAAAATTCTGAAGGGGGCTAGAACAGAGTGATTGTGGTTCTGATATCAAATCCAATTAAAGGAGGTGCTAACAGCAGAGTATAAACTGAACACCAGTATATCTGCCATCCAGTTTAGAGACAAAACAAAGATAAACTTCTAATTTTTTTGTTTTAAAACCCGTTTTCTGATACATAAAATTAAAATAGCTGAAAAATACATTTAGGTACATGAATGACCACTTAACTTACCATTAACTTGGGGGAATATACACATGGAATTTTCAAAATGTGAAAACACAAACTCTTCAGATGACTGATTTGTGGTGCCTCTGGATCTGAGTAATCCAGGACCTTGCTGGCAGGTTTAATTGCAGCCACTGGTGTCTGGTTTGTTGTCTTAGCCTATTTGACCACCACCCTTCTAATTTCAGCATACAAGTAGAATCTGACTTCGACACAGCTTCTTTTACAGCAGTAGTGAGGTTCATATTACTTCTCAGCTTTTAATGAATTCCTCTCCCTTACTATTAGGCCAAATCCAGAAATCCTTACTCAGATTTTACCAAGTCTTTACTTACAGAAACTCCCATTAAAGTCCATAAAAGTTTTGCCTACATCTCTCAGGATTTTTTTTTTTTAGTTTTATTCCTTTTTTTAATTAAATGTAGTACTGGAAGTGTACTTGGCCCTTTACAAAACAGAGTGAGACAAATTCCCACTTCTTAAGATTTTATAAACTTAGGGTCTCATCTGTCAAGGTGCTGAGCACCTTCTGTGAGGCCTCAACTTCCATTTTCTCTTCAGTGGATCACGTCCAGAGATTGTAAACAAAGATAAGAGACAACAGTGCAGGTAAAGGGGACTAAAGAGATATGACTGGTGTGGGAAATACATTACAGAAGGATAGATTTCTGGAACAAGTTGGTTTTAAATTGGAATTAGAAAGAGGAGAGAGTCCAGTTGTTGAACATTAATTAGGGGATTGTTGCAAGTATGGAAGGCAGAATGAAGCCAAGTTTTTGGGCCCGTATCCAACACACACAATCTGATGAGACTCGGTTTGAACAGGAGTCTGCTTCTCAGGAGAGCACCCTAACCACTGAGATTTAAAATACTGTGAGGTGGGGGTCTCAATCTCTCCAGTTGAAGTTCCACTTTGTATGAATACTTAAATAGTCATTGGATCAGAGAAAGAGTGAATATCTTTAGAGACTTGTGGTTAGAGCATTCACCTTGGAGGAGGGAGACCCCAGGTCCTCCCCCTGCTCTAATGACTATTTATCCAAAGTGGAACAGCTTCAACAGGAGAGACAGAAATCCCATCAGAATCTCATAACCCAGTACTGTAGTTAGGGGATTCTCCTGAGAGATAGAAGACTCCTGTGCAAATCCTTCCCTCCCCCTCATCAGACAGAGGGTGGGAATTGAAGTCATGTCTCCCAAATCCTGAGAGTACTCTAACCTCTGGCTAAAAGTTAAGGGAGGTAGTGGTACCACCACCTCCACCTCTTCCAGCATTTCTTGCAAGAATTGGCTTATGCACCTAACTCCAGGAGGATTCCCAGATGTGGATCCCAAGCAGAGATAGGCACCTCCCTGCAGTCTGGACTTAAGCCCTGCCCCTCTCACAGAGTTAGGCACAGAGGACACAACCCTTTTGATACCTTCTTCCAATGGCTAACCCAGGCAGTTCCCTGCCTAGGGTGCTGGCTTTCATGGATCCCATCCTAAGCCACCTCTCTCCCCATGTATGGGGAGCCTAGCACCTAACCCAAGCTTTGTGGATTCCAGTGATTTTCAAAGCACTTAAAGAGTTAGGTGTTGCAACACCCTCTGTGGATTCAGGCCTTGGACAGAGTACTGATTTAGGCCATATAATAAGTACCTAGATTAGGGTGTTACTCATTTGGTGGAGGTGGTTGGACTCCATTTTTAATTATGGAATGTGAGCTGGGTTATAAATTCAGGACTACATGCTCCATCCACAATGGAATTCACACGGATTTCAACTGGAGGTTTGTACCTAGATCAAGGGTACAATATGGCCTTTCTGTAGTAAATAAAAACTTAAATATTGATTCATTCAGCATAAATTAGTGGGGAAAATATGCTCCCCTTTAGGACCACTGCTATTTCTGCCCTTTCTTTCTCTTCCTTTTCCATCCACCTTTCTCTCAACTTCTTCTCTGTCTCGGTGTGTCTGCTCTTCTCATTGCCTTTCTTCCCCCATGGGCTTCATTTGTACTCTCTTATGCATACTATTTGCTAAAATTATGAGAGAATGTAGAGCAGGACTTAGAAGTCAGTGACCCAAGGTCCTTTACTCTGGTGTAAACCAGGAATAACTCCATTGACATCTATAGAGATACAGCAGTATAAAACCAGCATGAGATCTGAATCAGAGTCCCAGGCTGCAACTCTTTCCTCTGAGGGCCTCATCCCACCCGCATTTATTTCAGTATCTCACCCTTGCATGTCTAGAGAAAGGGGGCGGAAAATCAGGGACTTTAAGATGTTAGGGAAAGTTATGGTTTTAGTAGGGCTGTTGATTAATCACAGTTAACACACAATTAACTCAGAAAAATTAATTGTGATTAATCACACTGTTAAACAATAGAATACAAATTGAAATGTATTAAATATTTTTGCATGTTTTTCTACATTTTCAAATATGTTGATGTCTATTGCAACACAGAACAATACAACGTATACAGTGCTCATTCAATATTATTTTTTATTACAAATAGTTGCACTGTAAAAATGATAAACAAAAGAAATAGTATTTTTCAGTTCATCTCATTCAAGTACTGTAGTGCAATCTCTTTATCATGAAAGTGTAACTTACAAAAGTAGATTTTTTTTTGTTACATAACTGCACTCAAAAACAAAACAATGTAAAACTTTAGAGCCTACAAGGCCACTCAGTCCTACTTCTTGTTCAGCCAATCGCTAAGACAAACAAATTTGTTTACATTTACAGGAGATACTGCTGACTGGTTTTTATTTATTTCACCTGAAAGTGAGACCAGGTGTTCACATGGCACTTTTGTAGCCGGTGTTGCAAGGTATTTATGTGCCAGATATGCTAAACATTTGTACACCCCTTCATGCTTTGGCCACCATTCCATAGAACATGCTTCTATGCTGATGATGCTTTTAAAAAAATAATGCTTTAATTAAATTTGTGAGGAGGAATAGCTTAGTGGTTTGAGCATTGGCCTGCTAAACCCAGGGTTGTGAGTTCAATCCTCAAGGGGGCTATTTAGGGATGTGGGGCAAAAATCGGTCTGGGGATTAGTCCTTCTTTGAGCAGGGGGTTGGACTAGATGACCTCCTGAGGTTTCTTCCAACCCTGGTATTCTATGACTGAACTCCTTGGGGGAGAATTGTATGTTTCCTGTTCTGTTTTACCCGCATTCTGCCATATATTTAATGTCCTGGATGATGACCCAGCACATTTGTTTTAAGAACACTTTCACAACAGATTTGACAAAACACAAAGTACCAATGTGAGATTTCTAAAAATAGCTACAGCACTCAACCCAAGGTTTAAGAATCTGAAGTGCCATCCAAAATCTAAGAGGAACGAGGTGTGGAGCATGCTTTCAGAAGTCTTAAAAGAGCAAAACTCAATTGCGGAAACTCCAGAACCCAAACCACCAAAAAAGAAAATCAACCTTCTGCTGGTGGCATCTGACTCAGATAATTAAAATGAACATGTGTTGGTCCACTCTGCTTTGGATCATTATCAAGCAGAACCCATCATCAGCATGGATGCATGTCCTCTGGATTGGTGGTTGAAGCTTGAAGGGACATATGAATCTTTGGCAGATCTGGCACATAAATATCTTGCAACACCAGCTACAACAGTGCCATGCAAACACCTGTTCTCACTTTCAGGTGACATTGTAAACAAGAAGTGGGCAGCATTATCTCCTACAAATAGTAACCAAACTTGTTTGTCTGAGCAATTGGCTGAAGTAGTACTGAGTGGATTTGTAGGCTCTAAAGTTTTACATTGTTTTATTTCTGAATGCATAATTCTATATTTGTAAGTTCAACTTTCATGATAAAGAGCTTGCATTACAGTACTTGTATTAGGTGAATTAAAAAATACTATTTCTTTTGTTTTTTACAATGCAAATATATTTGTAATAAAAAATAAAGCAAGCATTATACACTTTGTATTCTGTGTTGTAATTAAAATCAATATATTTGAAAATGTAGAAAACATCCAAAAATATTTAAATACATGGTATTCTATTATTAATAGCACAATTAATGTGATTAATTTTTTTAATTGTGTGATTAATCACAATACTTTTTTAATTGCTTGATAGCCCTAGTTTTTAGCATGTTTTGGTTGATGTAGCATATAATTACATTAACCAGTTAAAAATAAATAAATAAATAGCACTTTAACTTAGAACACGTCTGGTTTCTCACAGTCAAATGGAAGCTGCAGTTTCTGGGTCAGTGAAGCCAGTGGTGTAATTGAAGTCCATTCTCATCTGCATTCAGCTTTCATTGAATAGCTTTGAAGCATCCTATTTTCTGTAAGTAATTTCTTTTAATTATATATTACTGTTTACATTAAGTGATTTCTTTTGTTAGATATGATTAGAATAGCTTACACTACACTTTAATTTTCCTTTAAAAAGCATTTTTAATCTCACAATTTTTTACAAAAGTAGAAGTGCATTAGACCCCAATCCTGTAAACATTACACAGATTTTATTTTAACCACTACACTAATTCCATTCAGTTAAATGAGATTATTTGTGAAAGTAAAGTTAAGCATATGCATTGCAGGACTGGGGGGTTCTTAATCTCTGAGCAGGTTTTTCTTTCCTACAAAGAGTTTTGCTCACCAGTCTTGGGGTAAATGTTATGAACCCTGATCATGTAGAATTTAATGAGCTGCAGAGCCAAACAGGAATCGGTGGTGCCTGCCCTGCTGTGTGCCATGGAAAGAAACAATTCCCCGATTACTTTTGGCATTCATGGAGCAGTGGCACATGGTGAATTAATGCTATTGGGCTTGGGAAATAAGCACTGAGTGGTTGGATTGTACTGTTATGTAGATATGGGATGATGAGCAGTGGCTGCAGAACTTTTGGATGCACAATGCCACCTTCCTGGAACTGTATGTGGAGCTCAGCTCTGCCCTGTGGCACAAGGACACCAAAATGAACACTGCCCTCTCAGTGGAGAAGTGTGTGGTGATTGTTGTGTGGAAGCTGGCAACTCCAGAGTGCTACCACTCAGTTGTGAATCAGTTTTGAGTCGGGAAGAACAGGGACGGGGTTGCGTTCATGCAAGTGTGCAGAGCTGTTAGTCACATCGTGCTAAGGAGGATTATGACTCTGGGGGGAAGCGTGTGTGAAGTAGGGAATCGCATTGCTGCAAAGCCATCCACTAACTGTGGTGTGGTGATAGCACACATATCCCAATTTTGACCCCAGACCAGCTTGGGACAGTACATCAATAGAAAGGGCTACTTTATGTTATTGCAGGTGTTTGTGGATCACTAGGGTCATTTCACAGATAATGCACATATTTTCAGGAACAGGGGCCTGTATAGAAAGCTGCAAGCAGGGACTTTCTTTCCAGACCAGAACATTCCAGTGGGGATATTGAAATGCCTATAATGATCCTGGAGCCTTACACGGGAAACATTGAAGTGCTCCTTGCTGCTGCCACCAACAGGCTGAGTAGGTGCAGAATGCTGGCACTGCGTTTATGGCAGGTTAGACCTCAATGAGGAAAATATTCCAATTGTCATAGCCTGCTATATGTGGCATAATATTTGTGAAGGTAAGGGGGAAAGTTTCCCCAGGAGTGGAGTGTTAAGGTTGAGTGCCTGGCAGTTGATTTTGAGCAGTCAGATAGCATGGCTATTCGAGGGGCTCCAAGGGGAGCTATTCAAATCAGGGAGTCTTTGAAGCAGCATTTTGACATAAGCCCCAGTAATGTGTCTTTATGAAATGCATTCAGCCAGGCTTTATTTACTTGCCACCTGGAATGACCCTTCCGATGATTTCTTCCTGAGTGTGGTTTGTAATCTGCAAACATGCCAGTTCCCACTATATGAATTCCAGCAGCAAACGCTGTGTGTAGGAGAAAAAAGAAAGAAGAGTACATTTTTATTAAACAGCAATAACTAATACATAGAATTTGATTTCTTCTAAGGGACATGACACTGAAAAGCACTCTCTTAATGGAGGCTCTTATACTTGGAGTTACCACAGGTGTCATTAGGGAACCTGTCCCAAGAGGTGGAGAGCAAAAGCGTACTGCAGTGAGCTAGGAACATGCGTGGAGGAAGTTTAGGGAGGGCGTGGCACACAGTTCTGTACAGGCTGCAGGGGGAGGTGAGCACACGTGTGTTCTGACTACAGCTCAGTCAGGGACTTCAGCATCTGGTTGGTCCTCCATCAGTTTTATCATTTGCTCCTGGCCCACTAAAACAATCCTGGCCCTGCTTCCTCTCCAAGCTATCTATTTTCAATTTTTCATTAATTCTCTTTCTCCAGACCCTGTGATCATGATCTGTGGCATCAGACAGTTGGAGCACCTCCCTAAACATATCCTCCTTACTCTGCCATTGTGTAGGGGGTTCCCCATCAAGGGCACACCTGCAAAAACACAAGACACAAGAAATAGAGGCAGTATTGTGAATAGACTCATAGCATTGAATCATAATAGTTAATACACCTCTTTCTCAATCTCCCTTAGCAAGCACTCAGCTCAGCAAGCACCCTAAACCCTGGTGAGTTTAGCCTAGAGGGGAGTGGGGAAGGTCCACAATGGGGCAAAGGATCTAGGTGGTTTTTGTTGTTTTTTTTTTTTAAAGGGGGGATCACTGCAAGCAACTAAGGACACTATTGTAAATTCTGCCATCATTTCCCACAAGTGTGTGTGTGTGTGGGGGGGGGTCATTGGAGCCAATCTCACTCCTGAAGGTGACCCCTTGCGTCCTTGTTTATCTTCTGCATGTGTGCCACTTCAGACTGGGTCCCTATGCTGCTTGCCTGTGTGTCACTTTGGCACAGCAAAGTTTCCTACAGTGGGGGGAAGAAAAAGCAGTTCTGCCAAGGAACCTTCGGCAGAGGATTGGAGAGTACCTCTAGGAAAGTTTCCTAGAGATCTCTCTGGAGGATTCCCATGAAATCTTGGTGTGCATTATCACTGTTCCACCCCACTGTGTAGCTGCACAGGGGAACGGGAAGCAGATGCAAACACTGCTAGTCTTGTACATTTCTATCCCTTAACCCACTTCTAGCATATTATGAAACAAAGGATAGCTCTACCTCATGTAACTGAGCTGTATCAAATCAAAATGAGCACTTACCAGAGCTCCCCTTTCCTGCATCATGTGCAGCAGAGCCAGGGTTTTGGGACTGGCTTGAACCTACCCGGGTCAAGATGTCCTGGCTTGCCATGCTACAGGATGACCCTGTCGCCTGTCCCACCTCATCCGCCAACTCAACTTTCTCATCCACCACTTTATCCTTGGGGTTGAGTCTGGTGGCTGCTGTCTCTTGACAGTGGAGGTGGGGTCACCGCAGATGATGGCATCCAGCTCCTTGTAGCAGCAACAGGTCCTCAGCACAGCACCAGAGTGATGGTTTCCCTCCCTTGTGTTCTGGCATGCCTACCTCAGCTCCTTTATCTTTGCACAGCACTGGTGCAAGTCCCATTTGTGGCCCTTCTCCAACATGCCACAAGGAACTCTGTACCTATGGTCAGATTTCTATGGCTGGAGTGGAGCTGGAACTACATAGCCTCATCTCCCCACAGACCCAGCAGATCCAACAACTCCAGCATGCTCCAAGCTGAAAAGTATTTGCTGCACAGACCTGCCATGATCAGCTGGGAAGATAAGATGTGAGCAGTCCACACTGAGCAAACAGGAAGTGGAATTTCAAAAATTCCTTTAAAGCGGGAGGGGCAGATGCCTGTCTGCTACCCTGCAGCCAGGTAGAGTTCAAACTGCTGGCCAGAGAGTCAGGATGGGCATTGTGGGACACCTGCTGGAGGCCATTTACAGCAACAAAACCAACCACCATGTCTATACAGATATATGGGTATATCTACACTATGGGATTACTCCAAATTTACAGAATTCAATTTTGGGCAACCGATTGTGTAAAGTCGAGTGCATGCGGCCACACTAAGCACATTAATTCGGCAGTGTGCGTCCATGTACTGAGGCTAGCGTCGACTTCTGGAGCGTTGCACTGTGGGTAGCTATCCAATAGTTCCCGCAGTCTCCCCCGCCCATTAGAATTCTGGGTTGAGATCCCAATGCCTGATGGGGCAAAAAATATTGTCGCTGGTGGTTCTGCGTACAGCCTCACCCCTCCCTCCATGAAAGCAACGGCAGACAACCGTTTCACGCCTTTTTTCCTGAGTGAACACTGCAGACGCCATACCACGGCAAGCATGGAGCCCGCTCAGCTCAAGACAGCAGTCATGAACATTGTAAACACCTCATGCATTATCGTGCAGTTTATGCTGAACCAGGACCTGAAAAACCAGGCAAGGAGGCGACGGCAGCGCGGTGACGAGAGTGATGAGGACATGGACACAGAATTCTCTCAAACCATGGGCCCCGGCGCTTTGGAGACCATGTTATTAATGGGGCAGGTTCTAGCCATGGAACACGGATTCTGGGCACGGGAAACAAGCACAGACTGGTGGGACCACATAGCGTTGCAGGTCTGGGATGATTCCCAGTGGCTGCGAAACTTTTGCATGTGTAAGGCACTTTCATGGAACTTTGTGACTTGCTTTCCCCTGCCCTGAAGCGCCAGAATACCAAGATGAGAGCAGCCCTCACAGTTGAGAAGCAAGTGGCAATAGCCCTGTGGAAGCTTGCAATGCCAGACAGCTACCGGTCAGTCAGGAATCAATTTGGAGTGGGCAAATCTACTGTGGGGGCTGCTGTGATGCAAGTAGCCAAAGCAATCACTGAGCTGCTGCTACCAAAGGTAGTGACTCTGGGAAATGTCCAGGTCATAGTGGATGGCTTTGCTGCAATGGGATTCCCTAACTGTGGTGGGGCGATAGACGGAACCCATATCCCTATCTTGGCACCAGAGCAGCCAGTACATAAACCGCAAGGGGTACTTTTCAATGGTGCTGCAAGCACTGGTGGATCACAAGGGACGTTTCACCAACATCAACGTGGGATGGCCGGGAAGGGTTCATGACGCTCAAGTCTTCAGGAACACTAATCTGTTTAAATGGCTGCAGCAAGGGATTTACTTCCCAGACCAGGAAATAATCGTTGGGGATGTTGAAATGCCTATAGTTATCCTTGGGGACCCAGCCTACCCCTTAATGCCATGGCTCATGAAGCCATACACAGGCAGTCTGGACAGTAATCAGGAGCTGTTCAACTACAGGCTAATGGTGCAGAATGGTGGTAGAATGTGCATGTAGACGTTTAAAGGGTCGCTGGCGCATGTTACTGACTCGCTCAGACCTCAGCCAAACCAATATTCCCATTGTTATTGCTGCTTGCTGTGTGCTCCACAATCTCTGTGAGAATAAGGGGGAGACCTTTATGGCCGGGTGGGAGGCTGAGGCAAATCGCCTGGCCGCTGATTACACGCAGCCAGACACCAGGGCGATTAGAAGAGCACACCAGGAAGCGCTGCGCATCAGAGAAGCTTTGAAAACCAGTTTCATGACTGGCCAGGCTACGGTATGAAAGTTCTGTTTGTTTCTACTTGATGAAAACCCGCCCCCTTGATTGACTCGTTCTCTGTAAGCAACCCACCCTTCCCCTTCTATCACAGCTTGCTTTCAAAGGAAATAAGGTCACTATCGTTTAAAAATCATGTATTCTTTATTAATGGATTATAAAAAGAGGGAGAGAACTGACAAGGTAGCCCGGGTGGGGTTTGGGAGGAGGATAAGAGGGAAAGAAAAGGCCACTAAAAAAGAGTTCAAAATAATGACAGCCTTTTGGTTGGGCTATCCACTGGGGTGGAGTGGGAGGGTGTACGGAGCCTACCCCCCCCCCCCCCCCACGTTCTTAGATGTCTGGGTGAGGCGGCTATGGAACATGGTCAGGTGGGAGGGTAGTTATACAGGGGCTGCAGCGGCACTCTGATCCTGCTGCCGTTCCTGAAGCTCCACCAGATGCCGGAGCATGTCCGTTTGCTCACGCAGCAGCCCCAGCGTTGCATCCTGCCTCCTCTGATCTTCCTGCCACCACCTCTCATCTCGAGCGTCTCTCTTCTCCTCACGTTGGTCCCTCATGTCCTCACGTTCACTGGCATCTTTCCTGTACTTTGATATCGCGTCCTTCCACTCATTCAGATGAGCTCTTTCATTGCGGGTTGATTCCATGATTTCAGAGAACATTTCGTCTCGTGTCCTTTTTTTCCCCGCCGCCTTATCTGAGATAGCCTTCGGGACGGAGGAGGGAGGCTTGAAAAATTTGCAGCTGTGGGAGGGAGGGAAAAAAGGGAGAGAAGTATTTAAAAAAAGATACATTTTACAGAACAGTGCTTATATTCTTTCACGGTGAACAACACTATTCACATTACATAGCACACATGATTTCAGTACAAGGTCGCATTTTGCATCTTAATATTGAGTGCCTGTGGCTTTGGTGTTAGAGATCACAGACGCAGGTCCGGGCCACAGAATTTGGCTTGCATGCAGCCATGGTAAGTCATTGTCTTTCAGCTTCTGCAGCCTTCAGAAAAACAGCGCCCTCCTTTCCCACATACCAAGCAAAGCCCGTTGAGTGCTGCAGTTTTCCTGTTAACATGCAGCAGCAGAAACTAAACTAAACCCCCCCCATCCAATTCTCTGGGATGATCGCTTTATCCCTCCCCCCACTGTGTGGCTGGTATCAGGGAAGATCCCTGCAGAAACCAAACGCAAAAAGCTCAATGCCAATCCCCCCCTCCCCCCACTAGGCTAACTGCAGGGAAGGATTTCTTTTCAGCCACAGGCAAACAGCCCAGTAGTAACGGCCACCTCCATCCCCTTAATTAAATTCCCATATTTCAACCAGGTTACCATGAATGATGTCACTCTCCTGAGGATAACACAGCGAGATAAAGAACGGATGTTGCTTGAATGCCAGCAAACACCGGGACCATACGCTGCCAGGCTTTGTCATGCAATGATACCAGATTACTTGCTACTAGCATGGCGTGGTCAAGTGTCCTACCATGGAGGACGGAATAAGGCTTCATTGCCCAGAAACCTTGTGGCAAGGCTTTTGGAGTACCTCCAGGAGAGCTTCATGGAGATGTCCCTGAAGGATTTCCGCTCCATCCCAGACACGTTAACAGACTTTTTCAGTAGCTGTACTGGCCACGAATGCATCCCAAGTCCTCAGGGCAAATTAATCATTAAAAAACGCTTGCTTTTAAACCATGTTTTATATTTACAAAAGGTACACTCACCAGAGGTCCCTTCCATGGCCTCATTTTCTGGGATAACGCCTTGGGAGGGTACTTCAGTCAGTCTGAGAAAAAGATCCTGGTTGTTGGGGAGAACGGAGTGCTGTGTGCTCTCCACAAGCTTGTTGTCCTCCTCATCATCTTCCCCATCTGCAGAATCCTCAGGCCTGGCTGAGATTACCCCCTCGGAATCCACGGTCAGAGGTGGGATAGTGGTGGCGGCCCCCCCTAGAATTGCATGCAGCTCAGCATAGAAGCGGCATGTCTGCGGCTCTGCCCCGGACCTTCCGTTTGCTTCTTTGGTTTTCTGGTAGGCTTGTCTGAGCTCCTTAACTTTCACGCGGCACTGTAGTGAGTGTCTATTGTGGCCTCTCTCCATCATGCCCTTTGAGATTTTTTCAAATGTTTTGGCATTTCGTCTTTTGGAACGTAGTTCTGCTAGCATGGAATCCTCTCCCCATATAGCGATCAGATCCAGTACCTCCCGTACTGTCCATGTTGGTGCTCTTTTTCGATTCTCGGACTGCATGGTTACCTGTGCTGATGAGCTCTGCATGGTCACCTGTGCTCTCCACGCTGGGCAAACAGGAAATGAAATTCAAAAGTTCGCAGGGCTTTTCCTGTCTACCTGGCAAGTGCATCCGAGTTCAGATTGCTGTCCAGAGCGGTCACAATGGTGCACTGTGGGATAGCTCCCGGAGGCCAATACCATCGAATTGCGGCCACACTAACCCTAATTCGAAATGGCAATGTCGATTTCGGCGCTACTCCCCTCATCAGGGAGGAGTACAGAAATCGATTTTAAGAGCCCTTTATGTCGAAGTAAAGGGCTTCATTGTGTGGACCGGTGCAGGGTTAATTCGATTTAATGCTGCTAAATTTGACCTAAACTCATAGTGTAGACCAGGCCTAAGTCAATTTTTAATCGCAAAAAGCTCTACGCCTCTCAGAGGTGGTTTTGTTTTGTTGGCAGAAGGAACATTTGTGTGTGTACACTCCACTGTTTTGTTGATGAAACCTGACAAAACTGTAGTGTAGACAAGCCTGAAGTATCACTCTTGGATCCTTTTTTACTAAGCATGCACAAGAATAATTTGGAGATAAATAGTCCCAGGGTTAGCCTACACTAGATGTGCTACATTGGCACAGCTGCACTACTGTAGCGCATCTGGTGAAGATGCTCTATGCCAACAGGAGAGAGTGCTCTCGTTGGTATAATAAACCCACCTCCACTATGTCGGCAGGAGAAGCACACTGGCACTTACTTTGGCATAACTTACATTGCTCAGGGGTGTAAATAAGCCACCCCCCAAGCAATGTAATGTAAGTAGTAGCGTAGACCTGACCCTAGTGAGAAATCTGTCACTAGAGGTGAACTAGTCATAATAACCCTATCAGGTTGCCTAGCAAGAGACCTCTCTTGGTATAACTGTAATGCTCTGCTTTATCTATAGCACCAAGTGGCAGAATGAGCAGAGTGAAATTGACTAGGAGGACGCATGTAATCCTCCTGCCAGACTATGTTTTTGCAGTTGGTAGTCACACTCAAATAAGGGGAGAGCCACAAAGAGAGTGGGGGCAAGAGAGACAAAATACACATTGCTATGATAAAAGTAAAGTCTCCAAAATATATACATAATACAACTATGGCTAAATCCTATGAGCAGATTAATGTAGCCCATTTCTTAAGTTATTTGCAGTAGTATTAATAAATCCACATAGGACCAGGGCTGCAAAGGGGTCAATGCTCGGTCCTGGAGACAAGGACTAAAGTATATCCCACCCTGCAAGGTAAGCCAAAAAGCATCATGCCGGGCAGAAAACTTTCCAGCTGAATTTAATACTCAAGAGTGAGCATGATATGAAGTCAGGGAAGCAGGCTTTAGACAATTGCTCTGATCAAAGGAATAAGATACATCCTTAGAAGGTCAGATGGAACTTGAGTCAGCCACACTAGAGACAGCAGTCAGCTTTGTAAAACAAGGGGCTTCTTTAGGGAAAAGAGACCATTTGATCTCATGGAATGGGAAACACCAACCAAGTATTTGAGGAAGAGGAAAGCCTAGTTACAGACTTCCTCTCTGAAACTAACCCCAGACCATATCAAAAATTTAGACAATGGTATTTTGACAACTGTTTTGAGTAAAGGTTTTTCCCCCAAACACCTACTGGAAATGTCCCATTTCTGATCACTTACAATGACACCCGCGCAGCACTAAAAAAATATAGTGTGATATCTGACCAAATTCAGAGGTAACAGTAGCGTTACATGTTAAGCAGATGAAACAAGTGTATGCTGGTGTAACTTACAAAGCACTGTATTGAAGAGAAGCAATTAATAGGAGGCAGTTCAGTAGAGTAGGTGGTCTTGTTTGCAAGTGACACTGATGACCTTCTGCAAACTTACTGACATCTAGCACAACTATTCATATTTCTGAATTTGGCTCCTCAGCTCCAGAATACGCTACTAAATCTACACTGTACTGACACCTATAGCATTACCTACAATGCTCTGTACATCAACTCCAAGGCACCAACCTAACCATACATTTGTCTGGGTAAGTATGTTCTAAAGTACTAAGCTTCCTTTACCTAGATCTGAAGCCATTAATGCATATCAAGAGTCAGGCAGGCATTGTGCCTGCTCAAGGTTGTATTCAGGCTGAAAAGATCTACATCACTATCATATCTGACCAAACTGTGTTTACAACATTAATTTGAAATACATATATTGTTACTGAGCACCCTTTGAAGGAGGTGCTAAGATAAATACTAGGGCTGTCAAAAGATTAATTGCACTGTTAAACAATACCACTTATTTAAATATTTTTGGACATTTTCTACACTTTCAAATATATTGATTTCTATTACAACAATTAGTGTACAGTGGTCACTTTTTTATTACAAATATTTGCATTGTAAAATGATAAACAAAAATTGTATTTTTCAATTTCTCATACAAGTACTGTAGTTCAATCTCTTTATCATGAAAGTGTAACTTACAAATGTAGATTTTGTTACATAACTGCACTCAAACAAAAACCAATGTAAAACTTGAGAGTCTACAAGTCTATTCAGTCCTACTTCTTGTTCAGCCAATTGCTAAGAAACAAATTTGTTTACATTTACAGGAAATACTGCTGACTGCTTCTTATTTACAATGTCACCTGAAAGTAAGAACTGGTGTTCGCATGGCATTGTTGTAGCTGGCCTTACAAGGTATTTATGTGCCAGACAGGTATATGAATGTCTAGCATCTTCATGCTTCAGCCACTATTCCAGAGGACATGCTTCCATGCTGATGCTTGTTAAAAAAATAACGTGTTAAATTTGTGACTGAACTCTGTGGGGGAGAATTGTATGTCTCTTGTTCTGTTTTACCTGCATTCTGCCATATATTTCATGTTATAGCAGTCTCAGATGATGATCCAGCACATGTTGTTCATTTTAAGAACACTTTCACAGGAGATTTGACAAAATGCAAAGAAGATACCAATGTGAAATTTCTAAAGATAGCTACAGCACTTGACCCAAGATTTAAGAATCTGAAGAGCCTTCCAAAATCTGAGAGGGATGAGGTGTGGAGCATGCTTTCAGAAGTCTTAGAAGAACAACACTGATGCGGAAACTACAGAACCCGAACCACCAAAAAAGAAAATCAACCTTCTGCTGGTGGCGTCTGACTCAGATGAGGAAAATGAACATGCGTCTATCTGTTCTGCTTTGCATCGTTATTGATCAGAACCCGTCATCAGCATGGACACATGCAGGGGCGGCTCTATGTATTTTGCCGCCCCAAGCACAGCAGTCAGGCAGCCTTCGGCGGCGCACCTGTGGGAGGTCCGCCGATTCCGCACCTTCGGCGTACCCACTGCCAAAACCGCAGGACCGGCAGACCTCCCGCAGGCATGCCGCTGAAAGCGGCCTGACTGCCGCCCTCAAGGCGACCGGCAGGCCGCCCCCCCAGGCACGCGCTTGGTGCGCTGGTGCCTGGAGCTGCCCCTGGACGCATGTATTCTGGAATGGTGGTTGAAGCATGAAGGGACATATCAATCTTTAGTGCATCTGGCATATAAATATTGTGCAACGCCAGCTACAACAGTGCCATGCAAACGACTGTTCTCACTTTTAGGTGACATTGTAAACAATAAGCAGGCAGCATTATCTCCTGCAAATTGTAACCAAACTTGTTTGTCTGAGCGATTGGCTGAAGTAGGACTGAGTGGACTTGTAGGTTCTGAAGTTTTACATTGCATTAGAAACAAAAACACCACCACCCATTTTTTTGGTACATAATTCTACATTTGTAAGTTCAACTTTCATTATAAAGAGATTGCACTAGAGTACTTAGGTGAATTGAAATATACTGTTTATTTATTTTTTTTTTTTTTTTACAGTGCAAATATTTGCAATCAAAAATATAAAGTGAGCCCTGTACACTTTGTATCCTGTGTTGTAATAGAAATCAATATATTTGAAAATGTAGAAAAACATCCAAAAATATAATACATTTCAATTGGTATTCTATTGTTTAACAGTGTGATTAATTGCAATACATTTTTTTTAATTGCAGTTAACTCACGCGATTAAAAAAATTAACTACAATTAATCGGCAGCCCTAATAAATACCAAACTATTTTGGCACAAAGGGGCAGGCACTTAATAGAAAACTTGAGTGGATCAGGTTTCTTTTGATCTGTGGAATAATATTTTGACTTTTCCAGGGTATAGCTTGAAAGACATATTTATCCCATATTATATGGTAAATAGTAGCTTTTACCTCACATTTGAACATCATTTGTGGATGTGTTAGTGCCAGAATAGTTCCCGGACATCATACAGGAGACTCTCAGTGCAAACTGGAACTAAAGATTAGACATATTCCATTGTATTACATTTTGTTTATCTTTCCAAGTAGAGAGCCACTCAATTAACATTTGATTTATTTTATATACTATAGTGCAGTGGTCACCAACAGGTTGATCCTGGAGGATCTCCCAGTCGATTGTGATCTCTGGCTGCGCAGCAGGGCTGCCGCTAAGACATGCTCCCTGCCTCATGCCTGCCCCGGCCCCATGCCGCACCTGGAAGCTGCTTAGTGGGCTCCCTCTGCACAGTGCTCCTGACTGTAAGCACCACCCCTGCAGCTCCCATTGGCCAGGCTCTGCTGCCCCTGAACAGGCCATGGGATAACCTAACAAGTGCCCAAAAATGGCGTTCTGCTGCAAGCCCCAATTCCTGACAGCCAAGTTGCTGTGTCAAGCTTCTATCCCTGGATGCAATTTGCTCTTCCACCTGAGCAAGATAAAGTTGTTTGGCTAGGAGTACTGTTGTAGAGAACCAACCTCAGAGTTGGAGAGTTCCTAAGATTTTGGGATATATCCCAAAACAATTCTAAGTAGTTTTTAAGGGACATATATTAATCCTCCTGCTTACTTCTAGCCAAGAGGATTGCATTGCAGGACAGTCACAAAACATGAGCTAGTGTGGCTCCAGAAGACCCACATATCCAGCAGCTGTCAGTTTTGAGAAGGTCCCTAAATAGGTATGGTGCATGGACAAGTCTGAACGAAATTAAGGCTGATCCAGAGAAGAAAAACAAAACAACCCCATACACCATAAATCAATAGCAGCTTTCATGTTTTGCCAGGCACTTCAACTGGCTAGGGTTCAAGAATATACACAAATCTTTGCAAATTAGGGAGGGTCTTTTGGGAAGACCAGGAAATCGTAACAGGCTACAGTTGGACTGACCTATGGAGTTCTCGCTATATCAGAGACTCTGGTACTCCCAGCACAGGAGAAGCAAATACACTCTTCAAAAGAGGCATAAGCTTCTAATGACGCCAGACAGGTGGACCAGGTAAGTTGCATTATTGTTGGAGTGTTTGGAATGGCAAAAACTGGTTCTTCAAGTTCAACTGAGAACCTCCCCCCCCCCCCCAAAAATATTATCCCCTTATCTATTCTCTCCTCACTGATTGCTTATTGGTTTTCAACAAGGAGGTGTCTCAAAGCAAAGCATCAGTGGATGATAGGGGATCAAATTTAAGTTTTCTAGCCAAATTGGCCCACATTTGTCCAGTGACTAACATCGATGGGAACATTTTACAGTCAGAACACTAATAGGCTGAACCCAGTATTTTTATGAACTGGTAGGGAATAGACCAGCTCCTGTTCTACCAGCAGCCAGATCTGCTCTGGCATATTCTGGACACATAGGCAGGGTTGCCTAGCTAATGATAAAGGCTCTGTGATAATATTTCAAGCTGGAAAAATGGGAGCCTCCAGCTGTTTTGTGTAAATTGCAACTTGCAGTCACAAGTCTTGGCCTCCCTTCCACCCTCAGGAAAAGATTTTAAAAATTGATGAAGCACACTTTAAAAAAAAAAAAAATCAGGACATACTATTTAATTCTTTTCAATGAGGTGGGGAGGTGTCCCATTGTTGATGTTTAAAAGGGTTTTTGGGTAGACCCAAGAGCAACACCAAATATGCTCAGAAGCTTTTCCTCCTCTGTGCATATACTTGCCTGCTACTCCTACTTCAGTTTTGCTGCTATTATTTCTAGCAACTATCCTCTTGCAAAGCCTGGGGAAGAGCATGTATGTGACAGACCCCCCTGAGCAGTGCATGAGAGTGATGCAACTGGCCTGTTAGAAAAAGTCATTTTTCTGTTTAGGAAGTTTGCTGTCAAATGCACAAAGTAAACAAACTAGACAAATAGAAGTGTTGTTGCTCTCATTTTGGTTTTAATCATTTTAGGGACTACAAAAATAGGTTTAAAAAAAGCAAATGAAATGTGTGATTATTTTGTTTATATCCATATAATCAGTTCTGATTTTAGAAAGTCATTAGCCAATGGACTACTTAAAGTCCTGAAGACCATTAATGTTAGAATTAATAGACATACAAGAGAGAATGGTATTAAAGAAAAGAATTCTAGATGGGGTGACATGTACAAGATGTTTAGTGTCCATAAATTTAATGTTATTCTCTTCTATAGATCAAGTGTATTGCAAGCAGTAAGTTTATTGCTTTGTTCCTGGGAAATGACCAAGTTCATCAACAAAAATGGCAATACCAGAAAAAAAAATTCCATATTTTAAGAATTCTTATGCTTTCTACCCCATCCCCTTGCTACAATTGTCCATGGCTGATTGCATTGGAACTATTATTGTACTTACATATTTGTTTCTTCAAACTTGAGTGCTGTTTACTTTTGGTTAAATAAAAAACAGAAGAAAGCAATTCAGAATTTACTGGCTTATGTGAACCATGCCAAAGCAATGTTTATGCAAGCCTTATCAGTTAAAAAAAAAAAAAAAAGAAGAAGAAGAAATCTATTAGAAATGAGCCCAGATTCAAATTACACCACCTTCTGCATCCCAAATTTTATGGGTGGGCTAGATCTGGATTCTGATATGAATCAGAATTTTATGGGGTTTGGTTGAGTCTGGATTAAGATCTGGAACTCCCTGTGAAGGCTGCTTGGATTCAGATGTCAATTTTACAGCTCCAGTCTAATTTTTATCTAGTCCCACATAAAATGGAAGTTGAAGGCTGTCTTATTGCTATGAATTATTCTCTTGTCCATAACTGAAGCTACAGGACAATCTTCAGCTGCACACAGTTCTAAATAAATGTTTCCTTAGTGGATATTAAGTGTGAAAGAACATGGGTCTAGTTCTAGTGACATAGTATAGAGCAGTGGTTTGATCTTCTCATTTGCAGACACCTACAAAATTCCAAATGGAGGTGCAGGAACCCCTTTGGAAATCTTAGTCTGCAGACCCTGGGGGAAAGCCACTGGTATAGAATGTTTAAAAACAGATGCGATTAGGGTTGTCAACTTCTTAATTGAATAAAACTGAACATCCTTTCCCCATCCCTTCCCTGAGGCCCTGCCACTTCTGAGGCCCTACCCCCACTCACTCCAGCCCCCCTCCCTCCATTGCTTGCTCTCCCCCACCCTCACTCACTTTCACTGGGCTGAGGCAGGAGGTTGGGATGCAGGAAGTGGTGAGGGCTCCAGGGTGGGGCCAGAAATGAGGGGTTCAGGGTATGGGAGGAGGCTCTGGGCTGGAGTGCAGGCTCTGGGAGAGTGTTTGGGTACAGGAGGGGGTTCCAACCTGGAGAAGGGGGTTCAGGGTGTGGGCTCCAGCCAGGCAGCTCTTACCTCAGGCAGCTCCCAGTTGGCAGTGCAGGAGGGCTAAGGCAAGGTCCCTACCTGCCCTGGCTCTGTGCTACTCATGGAAGCAGCTGCCATGTCCAGCCCCTAGGTGGAAGCACAGCCAGGCCGTTCTGCACAGTGCACACTGCCCACACCTGCAGGTGCTGCCCCTGCAGCTCCCATTGGCTGTGGTTCCTGGCCAATGAGAGCTGGGGGGGTGGTGGCACTTGGAAGCTCTGCATGCTGCCCCCGCTCACACCTGCGCCTAGGGGCTGCTGGGACATGGTCACTTCTGGGAGCTCCATGGAATCAGGGTACACAGGGATGCTGCTGTGCCACTGACCGGACTTTTAATGGCCTGGTCAGCCATGCTGATTAGGGCTGCCAGGGTCCCTTCTTGACTGGGCATTCCAGTCAAAAACTGGATGCCTGGCAACCCTAGATGCGATGTGGGGGGATTAAAGATAAAAAGGAAAACCTGTTTGAAAGAAGTTTAACTTTACAGGAGACTAAAGGGAGCCCCAGTTCTCCATTCATCAGCTGCCACATTACATATAGGCATTCCTCATTTAAATAATTGAGTTTGACATCAAATCACATGCAGAAATAATTTCCTTAGAATAAAGGCAGGGCTTTGGAGCTCCGCTCCAGCTCCAGGCAAAAGCCTACAGCTCCACTGCTCTGCACTCCAGCTCCGGACTCCCCTCCAAAGCCCTGGAATAAGGAAAACAGCATTATCCCTAAAGTTACTGTGATTTATTATTACTCATTCCCCTTCTGCCTGACTTCCTGCTACAACCTTAAACAGTTCCTAAAAATGTGAATTGCTTGTGTGGGGTTAGTAAATACTAATGCATACATGATTAGTATTTTTAGATGCTAATGTTTCCTAATGGATGCATTTTATTATCAGTTGGAATGTTTCTCTAATGTTTAGAAAGTACAATGAGCCTTGCTTTACATAGCCATTTTCTAGAGTGCTTTCATGCACTTGAATACAGAATAGATATTTGGTGGTTGCATCCTGGTTAGTGTGAATTCTCAGATATAGGTCTGATTATTTTTAGTTCTTCGCTGAATTTTTAAAGCCTTCAGCCATTAGGAAGCCATAAAATCTTGCAAACTAAGCTAGGCCTGACCCACTTGATACTTGGATACCAGAGGTGCAGAGAACACATTGCTGCCAAAGAGAATAAGATTAGTGTGGTCATACCTATTTATCTCAAATTGGTAACCAATTAATATGCAGCTGTTACTTGTTTGCAATTAACAAAATTGATCTGAGGTAAAAAGCTCTAGTGTAGACAAGGCAATAGGGTAGGTCCTCATGAGCAAAAGGTGTTTTTCAATTGCTGGCACATGATGGCGTATATTGCATTGGTGAATGTGCAGATGAATGAACTGATGCATTAGAGAGGTTTTAGCAGAGGACTGTAGGTGATGGCCAGTGGAGTTCTGTTGGTTTCTTTCTTGGATACCTAGAAGCCTCCTGCTGCAAGACAAGCCATCATCAGTGATCTGCAACCCATCCTGGGCAATGATCCCTTGCTTTCACAGGCCTTGGGAGACAGGCCAGTCCTTGCCCACAGACAACCTGCCAACTTTAGGCATTCTCACCAGCAACCACACACAGTGCACCATAGTAACTAGCTCAGGAACCAATCCATGCAACAAACCTTGATGCCAACTCTGCCCACATATCTACACCAGTGACACCATCACAGGACCTAACCAGATCAGCCACAACATCACTGGTTCATTCACCTGCATGTCCACCAATGTAATATACGCCATCATGTGCCAGCAATGCCCCTCTGCTATGTACATCGGCCAAACTGGTCAGTCCCTACATAAAAGGATAAATGGACACTAGTCAGATATAGGAGTGGCAATATACAAAAACCTGTAGGAGAACACTTCAGCCTCCCTGGACACACAATAGCAGATTTAAAGGTAGCCATCCTGCAGCAAAAAACCTTTAGGACCAGACTGCAAAGAGAAACTGCTGAGCTTCAGTTCATTTGCAAATTTGACACCATCGGCTCAGGATTAAACAGATTGTGAATGGCAAGCCAACTACAAAAGCAGTTTCTCCTCCCTTGGTGTTCACACCTCAACTGTGAGAAGAGGGCCTCATCCTCCCTGATTGAGGAACTAACCTCATTATCTCTAGAGAGATTCTTGCCTGCATATTTATACCTGCCTCTGGAAATTTCCACTACATTCATCTGATGAACTGGGTATTCACCCACGAAAGATATGCTCCAATACATCTGTCTATAAGGTGCCACAGGACTCTGTCACTTTTTACATGTGTTAGCAGGTCCAGGTAAAGATTAAAGGGAAGCACAGGGCTGAGCATGTGGAAAAACAGCTAGAATTTCCCCATGTATTAGCTAACAGATGGTTAAAAAACAGCAACTTTTCCTTAGTGATGACAAGTGCTCAAGACAGGTATTCACTCCATGTTACTTTTGAGTCAGCAGTTAACCAAAACCACAGCATGGTGCTAGAGTTACTCTGTTGTTGGGTAGGTCCTCTTTCAGAGAAAACATAACTAGGTTCTTCTGTGGTCATTAGATGGAACTTTTTTCAAGAATAGGAGTGTAAATCCTAGCTTGGATAATTTCGTTATGCCTACCTACATTCCCCCTGCAATTTCAATTGGATGTTATACTTTTCATTCAACTATTGTGTGGTATTGTTGGATGCTGTGAAACAGCTGCAGCATTTAATTTCAAAGATAGCCACAGCTGAATGATATGTGAAGTGATCCCTTCAGATATTGTATAGCATTTATAAAGCATTTTCAGATGGTATGAGTTATGGAAATGCTAGTTTCTCCTCTATCTATCATCGGTTCCAAATCCGAAGCTGCTTCTAATTATTGTACTGATGCAAATTAAATGCAAGTTATTGCCATAATACAAATATGCTGTCTCTTTAATCAATTTGCCTCCTAGTATTAATAGTTGGACGATCTTAAAAACAGCTCACTGATTATTTTTATTACAAAGATAGTGGTATCCCCCACAAAATCATGACAGATACAATGAAAGTCAGCCAATGTGCATATTAAACTGTTTCTCATGTGCAAGGGAGAAACATTAAATTGGATTTGCTGCTTTTATCCCCTCCTGATTCTTTCACTTCAACAGGTCAAGATGAATTAATCCTAAAGCTATGTTTTGTTATTTTGTTGGCATCTATGAAATGTGACATCAGATTACCAGAACCCACATAGCAGAGTACATCCAATACTTGAATCAGATTCATCACAAAAAAAAAAACCACAACTCAAGTCCAAATTGCCAATGGACTTTGAATTCAGAAAAAGGAAATTGTGGCAATGGGGCCTCCTTCTGGCATATAACATTATCTTTCTCCTCCTGCAGAAAAACATACATATCTTTACTTTTGGAAAAAACAAATTCATGTATTTCACACCTGGAATGTCTCTACCTAAGAGCCAGAATTCCAGATGTATATTTGCTGCTTTTTAGCATGAGCAGCTAGCCAAAGTTTGGGGTACCTGGGGATGGTCAATTTGGGAGTAGTAATCAGATATTTCACTGATGCAGTTTTGTTTACTTACTAAGAAAGTCCTATGTTTCTGAATGCAGAAGAAATCAAATAGTAGGAAACAGCTTATTTTGCTCACAGTACCAGAACACTTTCCAGCCAGCACCACTGACCCCCCCAATACTTAGGAAGAACTCCTGGGCAGGTTCATATACTCCTTTTGTCATAGGTGGAGTCTTATCCTTACAGTTAATTGAAGGGCGAATCGATCTCAGTGAGATTTTAATTCACCCCATAACAAGGTTTCACCCAGTTTATAAAGTACAATGCAAATGCAAAATGTTAACAGAGGATCTAAAAATATTTCCAAAAAAAATAAACCATACTGCAAGGTTGATATTTTAAAGATCAGCAAGCTAGAGCATAGATGTGTTAAGTAACTTGCCTGGGGGTCAGTGGCAGTGCCAGCAAAACAACTCATAAGTCCTGATCCCATTGAAGTCAATTGAAGTTGTCAGTTTTCTGCTTTCGCCGTTAAACAATGCTTCCTCCCACTTAGATGCTGCAGCAGAACTCAGGCAACAAGATGTTAATATGCTATTCAGTATAAGTGTAAAAAAGAAATTACACAGGATGAAAACAGTTTCAGCATCCAAGAACCACTAAGGGCATTATTATATTGCTGTCAATGGCTGTGACAGTTGGGGTGGGGGTCCTTCCTGCATGTCTTTTCTAGCAAGTCTAGACACAGAAAAAAATGTGATCAGTACTATGCAAGTATGGAAGCCAAATGTGGGAGTCTGCAGCAGGTTTTCAAGGTATAAGGTTTATGGAAAAAATATTAAAAGCACCATGCATTAGACCAAAGTCTGGAAAAGACAGTATCGGAGAAGATAAGACAGCACTATGCAACTTTTCCCTGCAGATATTTATATTAGACTTCTAGCTCTTTAAATGAGATGTGGGTCTATGCTTCAAGAACACAATTCAAGTGCAGGGAGGAGAGTTATTTTTCTGAGGAACTGTAAACTAGAAGACTCTGGAAAAAGGCATAAGAACTGGAGATAAAGGGATCCAAACTGGCCAAGCAAAACATCTTAAACCAGTACTACAGTAAACCCAATTTTTAAAACTGGATCAAGCCAACAGATTTCCCACCCCCATGGTAAATGAAGCCTAAAGTTGGCAGCAGAATGAAAGGATCAGTGAGAAGTGCCAGGATTACAGTATGATCAGACTGAATCAAAAAGGTTGCTGTGCAAGAGCTATATTTAAAGTGTGGTGGGGACTGCATATGGGGGGGGGGTCTTTTGTTTAGGATTGAAAATTTCAGCATGATTTTAAGACTTTGTCCACATCAATGAATTAAAGTGAGATCTTTCAAGAGGCTTGGATAATGAATCTAAAACAAATTACCTTTCCAGAGGCACAAGGTACAATCTTCAGTCAGGTCATGAATTTGGCCTGCAACCAGCTGTCTGGATAACATTGGTATTCATAATATTTTACTACACCCATTTCACAAATTGTCAAGGGGTGCACCACTAGGCTAGCACCTCCTCCTGGTCACTCTGGGGATTAGCTCTGGAGGCTAATGCCCCACCTGCCATTTGCATATTATCACTCCAACTCCCATTCTGGTCTGCAGCGCACTCCAGGACTCACCGTATCTCCTTCGTGACATCCCTCCAGCTAGGTTACTCAGCATTCCCCTTCTGGGGTACAGTCTATCAGCAGTCCTAGGCAGTCTTCATATTCACTGCCTCAGATCTATGCCACCCCCTTGGTGGCTGGTAAGGGAACCCAGTCCTGCACTCTTCTCCAGTTCTAGTCCAGGGACCCTCAGCTCAGTAGTTTAGGCATTCCTCACTGCTCCTTCCCTGGACTGCTTCCTACCACTCTGGTTCCCCTTCTCTCTGGCTATACTAGCTCCAAGAAGCCACCTCCCTCATCTCAGGGAGTAACTGTTGCCTGCCTCCCTACAACCCCAGTCTTTAGCCAGCTTCCTGGCTTTATAGGCCCCACCTGTTCCTGCACAGATGAGCTTCTCTAATTAGCTGCCTCCACCCAAAAGTTCTCCTGTTTGCAGCCTAACTAGCTGATAGGGCCCACCTGGCCCAATTCTGCTCTTCCAGGGCTAGTGTGGGGAATCTCATCCCACCACACTAATGTTTATTTAATCTAGTTAATCATTCTATATTTAATATGTCATTGTGAATAAAAATAAAGATCTTTAAAAAATGACACCTAGGTTAGTCTTTGTCTGTCTTACTACCACACCATTTTATCTAAGTTGCAGGCCTAGAATATAGTTCAAGTTATTCTTGCAAATAAAAAAATCTATTCTGTTTTAATTCTAGAGCTTCAAAAACCCATTTTTCACATAGTAGAATTCACACATTTCTGTGAGCTCCCATAGAGGGCCATGCATATGGCAAAACTAAAATATAACAGAGTGAAAGTATTTTGTGCTTTAACGGCTTTATGGCTCAACTTTAATTGTACTAATATGTTAATATAATTAATTATAATAAAAGCTAAAGAGGAGCAACAATTTTTTAGTTTTTGTTTTTTTAATTTGAAAAGACTAGATTAAGGAACAGATTCTGTTTTGAATTTTCTATATGGTATCTGCTGCACACCAGAAAAATAAACACTTGTGACAACCAGTACAGATTACATCCTATATGTTCAGGAGACTCCAGATAAACACAGGCCAGCTGTAGACAAAAGAAGAGACAAAAGAATGAGAAAAACATTTATAATGCATACAAGATGATTACTTTATTGAGTTTAAGAAACAGCCTTACCAACACTCAAAAAATAAGGCCTGAGCTAATTAAAAAAAAAAAAACTCATGGAGGTTTTTACAACTATCAAGATGCCAATATCCCTCCTATTTAAAGTGTGAACTGTTGTAGAGAGCAGGCTGCCAGCACCCAAATTAGTCTTGCATTTTCATGGTGTCGAATACTGTAACATGTACAACTGGCAAAGAACCTCATAGTTTCAGGCATAAAGTGCCAGCAGCAACATCACACTAGCACTCGAGTTTAATCAAGGCAGTAGGCAATATATCAGACTCAAGCATGCTTAAAACCTTATTTCACTTCCTTTTTTTTTGCAACCTTGAAAAGTAAAGATGCAGTCACTAAGCTGGAATTTACATGACCTATTTTTCCATATGTATTATTAACATAATACCAACATCACACCCATTGAGAGAAGAGGTTGTCTTTTTCCTACTTGCTCAAAATTGAAAAAATAAGGAAGTTTTTATGTACTTATAAGGAACTGTCTCCTATCACTTGGCACCATGTGTATATTGAGTTCTGATCAGCTTTTCCTCTCCATATTTTTGGGCATTAAAGTCTCACAGTGGTGAAGATTTTCTTTTGTTTTCTTAATGAGTCATGACAGAGATTGCTTCACTGAACCCCGCCAACATGTTCTGTGGATTGAATGTGTGCAAATATTAGAAATGTTTCATTTGTATATTACATAGCAGATAAATAAAATATATACTGTATGTGCTCAAATACCAAAGTGAAAGGCAAATTAGCATTGCTTAAATCAATCCATACTAGTTCAGGATTCTTTCTCTGTTTTAAGAGCATTTTCAGAAATTGTAATATTATTATTTGTATTTTGGTGACACATAAGCATTCCTGTTAAGGATGCACATATTATTTACCTCTCATTTGCTCTGCTCTCCAAGAGCAGGCACAGAGAGACTGTGATACTCACAAGTTATACACAATGTGACTGTGAGTAATCTTCTCTAGTAGTTTTTTTAACCTACTTATAAGTAGTTCATCTTTTTAAAAACTCAAGGTTTTTTATTTATTTTTTTCCATACTTGCCTGGTCTTTATTCACATTAAATATAAAAATGAGCCTCAGAGCTCTCAAGCAAAAATGTCAGTCGTACTAGCAGAGGGAAACAACAGCTGGTCCTGAAGGAGGGTGGGGTTGGGAGGAGGCAAAGGACACTTTCTCTTGCTCTTTCTTGTGGTGATAGAAGGAAGATTAGATCCTGACTTTCTGCTTCAGTGCAGGGAGAATCTGTAAAAGGCTACCTCTTGCTCTCCTCTTTAAAGAAAAGTGGAGGAGAAATCAGGCTGGGTGAGACCACCCCTTTTGCTTAATTGTATGAAGCACACAGCATAAACACTGATTGGGATGGGAGATATTGTCACATTGTTTGGGACAGTGGGCCTCTTCCTGATTTTCCCTTTCACAGCAGAAGAAGAAGAATCAGTCTAAGATTTCTTCACTTCTCTTCAGTCGGAAAAAAGAAAATAAGGCCATGGTAAACCACCTCCCTCCAATTCTCTCCCTCAGAGGATATTAAAAGGAAGTGTACTATATAGTGTTAGGGTTGAATATATATGCAGAAGGAACCCATGTCTCAAAAGTGGGGGAAGATAGCTTATTGAAGAGCTGCCCAAAGGAGGAGGAGGTGGGGTAAAATCCATCTTGATCCCAACTCCAGCTGCTCACCTTCTAATGAGAAGCAGGAAGGAGTGGAGCCCAGGGCCAGTTTTATCTCCTTAGCACAGGCAGCTGAGCTGATAAGGAAGCACATAAACCACTGAGTGGCCACAGGTTGCTAGGAAATTCCCTGGGGGCTGTGAGGATCATTGTCTGGATATTTCTAAGGCCATGTGTACACTATAAAATTATGCCGACCTAAGTTACATCAGCATACAACCACCACAGTTATTACATTGCATGTGCACGCTTTGTTCCTTGTGTCAGCAATGCGCATACATAGTGCAAAAAGAACAGGAGTACTTGTGGCACCTTAGAGACTAACAAATATATATATCTCCTCAATGTTTCACTCTATATGCATCCGAAGAAGTGGGTTGTAGCCCACGAAAGCTTATGCTCTAATAAATTTGTTAGTCTCTAAGGTGCCACAAGTACTCCTGTTCTTTTTGCGGATACAGACTAACACGGCTGCTACTCTGAAACCATACATAGTGCAGTGCACCGTGGGAAGATATTCCACTGTGCAACTCACCACCAACCAGCACAGGGTGTTTTGGGAAGTTTTTGTAGTGCCTTCTGGGGCCAAAACAAGTTGCGCAGGGGTAACTGGGAGCATGGGGTCAACTTTCCATAATGCAGTGTTCTCCATACCATAATTTCATCTGCACCCAATAATATTTTGTGATTTCTTTTCAAAATCCACACAAACCCACGCGTCCCTCCTCCCTATCTGCCTTCTCTGACAGAAGCATGGAGCCTGCACTACTGTCATGAGTGTTGCAAGCACAGGGAGCAGTATTTGCAGAGTCGCAAGAAGAGCTGTGGGGAACATGACAATTCCTTGGCGGCAAGATTGCTGTGGGACATAGAAAGAAACAATTCAAGGTTGTTGTTGGAACTCACAGAACAGCGTGAGGTGCTAGAATGCCGGTTCTGGTCCCAAGAAACAAGCACTGACTGGTGGGATTGCATTGTCATGCAGGTTTGGGATGACGAGCAATGGCTGCAGAACTTTCGGATGCACAACGCCACGTTCCTGGATCTGTGTGCCAAGCTTGCCCTGGCCCTCTACCATAGGGACACCAAAATGAGAGCTGTACTTATAGTCGAGAAGCGAGTGGCAATTGCACTGTGGAAACTTGCAACATCAGATTTCTAATGGTCAGGCAGGAATCAATTTGGAGTTGGGTAATCTACCGCAGTGGCCCTTGTCATGCAAATGTGCAGGACCATTAATCTTCTCCAGCTATGCAGGACTGTGGCTCTGGGCAATGTGCAGGACATAGTGGATGGTTTTGTAGCAGTGGGGTTCCCAAGCTGCAGAGGGGTGATAGATGGCACGCATATTAGAACATAAGAACATAAGAATGGTCCTACTGGGTCAGACCAAAGGTCCATCTAGCCCAGTATCCTGTCTTCCTACAGTGGCCAGTGCCAGGTTCCCCAGAGGGAATGAATAGAACAGGTAATCATCAAATGATCCGTACCCTGTCGCTCATTCCCTGCTTCTGGCAAACAGAGGCTAGGGACACCATTCCTACCCATTCTGGCTAATAGCCATTGATGGACCTATCCTCCATGAATTTATCTAGTTCTTTTTTGAACCCTGTTATGGTCTTGGCCTTCACAACATCCTCTGGCAAGTAGTTCCACAGGTTGACTGTGCGTTGTGTGAAGAAATACTTCCTTTTATTTGTTTAAAACCTGCTGCTTATTAATTTCATTTGGTGACCCCTAGTTCTTGTGTTATGAGAAGTAGTAAACAACACTTCCTTATCTACTTTCTCTACACCAGTCATGATTTTATAGACATCAATCATATCTCCCCTTAGCCGTCTCTTTTCCAAGCTGAAAAGTCCTAGTCTTATTAATCTCTCCTCATACAGAAGCCGTTCCATACCCCTAATCATTTTTGTTGCCCTTTTCTGAACCTTTTCCAATTCCAATATATCTTTTTTGAGATGGGGCAACCACATCTGCACAGAGTATTCAAGATGTGGGCATACCATGGATTTATATAGAGGCAACATGGTATTTTCTGTCCTATTATCTATCCCTTTCTTAATTATTCCCACCATTCTGTTCGCTTTTTTGACTGCCGCAGCACATTGAGTGGCTGTTTTCACAGAACTATCCACAGTGACTCCAAAATCTTTCTTGAGTGGCAACAGCTAATTTAGATCCCATCATTTTATATGTAGAGTTGGGATTATGCTTTCCAATGTGCATTACTTTGCATTTATCAACATTAAATTTAATCTGCCATTTTGTTACCCAGTTTTGAGAGATCCTTTTGTAGCTTTTTGCAGTCTGCCTGTGTCTTAACTATCTTCAGTAATTTTGAATCATCTGCAAAATTTTGCCACCTCACTGTTCACCCCTTTTTCCAGATCATTTATGAATATGTTGAATAGGACTGGTCCCAGAACAGACCCCTGGTGGACACTAATATTTACCTCTTTCCATTCTGAAAACTGACCATTTATACCTACCCTTTGTTTCCTATCTTTTAACAAGTTACTAATCCATGAGAGCACCTTCCCTCTTATCCCGTGGCAGCTTACATAAGAGCCTTTGGTGAGGGACCTTGTCAAAGGCTTTCTGAAAAATCTAAGTACACTATATCCACTGGATCCCCTTGTCCACATGCTTGTTGACCCCCTCAAAGAATTCTAGTAGATTGGTGAGGCATGATTTCCCGTTACTAAAACCATGTTGACTCTTTCTCAACAAATTATGTTCATCTATATGTCTGACAATATTGTTCTTTATTATAGTTTCAACCAGTTTGCCCGGTACTGAAGTCAGGCTTACAGGCCTGTAATTGCTGGGATCACCTCTGGAGCCCTTTTTAAAAATTGGCGTCACATAAGCTATCCTCTAGTCATCTGGTACAGAAGCTGATATAAATGACTACCGGTTACAAACTACAATTAGTAGTTCTGCAATTTCACATTTGAGTTCCTTCAGAACTCTTGGGTGAATACCATCTGATCCTGGTCACTTACTGCTGTTTAGTTTATCAATTTGTTCCAAAACCTCCTCTAATTATACCTCAATCTGGGACAGTTCCTCAGATCTGTCACCTAAAAAGAATGGCTTAGGTTTGGGAATCTCCCTCACTGCCGTGAAGACCGATGCAAAGAATTCATTTAGTTTCTCCGCAATGGCCTTATCATCCTTGAGTGCTCCTTTAGCACCTCGATCATCCAGTGGCCCCACTGGTTGTTTAGCAGGCTTCCTGCTTCTGATGTACTTAAAAAAATAATTGCTATTACTTTTTGAGTCTTTGGCTAACTGTTCCTCAAATTCTTTTTTGGCCTTCCTAATTGTAATTTTACACTTAATTTGCCAGTGTTTATGCTCCGTTCTAATTTCCTCACTAGGATTTAACTTCCACTTTTTAAAGGATGCCTTTTTGCCTCTCACTGCTTCTTTTACTTTGTTGTTTAGCCACGGTGGCTCTTTTTTGGTTCTCTTACTATGTTTTTTAATTTGGGGTATACCTTTAAGTTGAGCCTCTATTATGGTGTCTTTAAAAAGTTTCCACGCAGCTTGTAGAGATTTCACTTTTGGCACTGTACCGTTTAATTTCTGTTTAACTAACCTCCTCATTTTTGTGTAGTTCCCCTTTCTGAAATTAAATGCTACAGTGTTGGGTCACTGTGGTGTTTTTCCTGCCACAGGGATATTAAATTTAATTATATTATGGTCACTATTACCAAGCGGTCCAGGTATATTCACCTCTTGGACCAGATCCTGTGCTCCATTTAGGACTAAATCAAGAATTGCCTCTGCTCTTGTGGGTTCCAGGACCAGCTGCTCCAAGAAGCAGTCATTTAAGGTGTCAATAAACTTTATTTCTGCATCCCGTCCTGAGGTGACATGTACCCAGTCAATATGGGGATAATTGAAATGCCCCATTATTATTATTGAGTTTTTTATTTTAATAGCCTCTCTAATCTCCCTGAGCATTTCATAGTCACTTTCACCATCCTGGTCAGGTGGTCAGTAATATATCCCTACCACTATATTCTTATTATTAGAGTATGGAATTTCTATCCATAGAGATTCTATGATACAGTTTGACTCATTTACAATTTTTGCTTCATTTAATTCTACGCTTTCTTCACATATAATGCCACACCAGCACTACCTGTTCTGTACTTCCGATATATTGTGTACCCTGGTATTACTGTATCCCGTTGATTATTCTCATTCCACCAAGTTTCTGTGATGCCTATTATATCAATATCCTCATTTAATACGAGGCACTCTAGTTCACCAATTTAATTATTTAGACTTCTAGCATTGGTATATAAGCACTTTAAAAACTTGTCTCCTTTTAGCTGTCTGCTATTACACAATGTAATTGAATGGGACTCTTTTTTATTTGACTGTTTCTGATCAGACCCTACCTGTACTTTATCATTTTCCATCCTCTCCTCCTCACCAGGGCCGCCCAGAGGACTCCGGGGGCCTGGGGCAAAGCAATTTCGGGGGCCCCTTCCATAAAAAAAAAGTTGCAATACTAGAGAATAGTATATTCTCATGGGGGCTCCTGCGGGCCCGGGGCCTGGGGCAAATTTCCCCATTTGCCCCCCGCTCTGGGCGGCCCTGCTCCTCACTAGGACATAGAGATTCCTATTTTAGCACCAGACCAACTTGCCACAGAGTACATCAACAGAAAGGGCTACTTTTCTATGGTAACGCAAGTGCTGGTGGATCACTGGTTATGCTTTACTGACATCAGTGTGGGCTGGTAAGAGAAGGTGCATGACATGCACATCTTTGAGAACACAGGACTGTTCAGAAAGCTACATGCAGGGACTTTATTTCCTGATCAGTGGATTACCATTGGTATTGCTGAAATGCCAACTGTGATCATGGGAGACCCAGCCTACCCCTTGCTCCCAAGGCTCATGAAGTCATACATTGGCCACCTCAACAGCACCAAGAAGTGCTTCAACTACAGACTAAGCAGGTGCAGAATGACCTGGTGTTGTTTACTTACAAGATTGAACCTCCGTGAGAAAAATGTCCCAATGGTTATAGCTGCCTGCTGTGTCCTGCATAGCTGTGAAGCAAAAGGGGGAAAGTTTCCGCTGGGGTGGAGGGCAGAGGTGGAGCAGTTGTCTGCTGAATTTGAACAGCCAGATACAAGGGCTATTAGAAGAGCTCAGTGTGGAGCTATACGGCTCAGGGAAGCTTTGAAAGATCAATTTAAGAGTGAGCTAGAGTAGTGTGTGTTGTTGTATTGTGGTCTACTTAGCCTTGCTCTTTTGCATCCCGATATGAATCTTGTAGTGCTAGCTCTGTATGTAAGAATATAACATTGTCAATGCACTTATTAATAATGTCTGTGAATGATGTTATGGATTCTGTGACACAGTGAAGTAACAGGAAATTGATTTCTGTCAGACTTGCTCAGCACCAGACAGCATATGTTATGAACTAATAAAGATAAATTTTGTTCCAAAAATAGAATTTATTCTGTAACATGAACCAGGTAATTAAAAAAATTTAAAACTTAATAAATTAAGGGAACAGAATTTATGAAGGAGAGAGAATACTCCATTTCAGGTACACATACACCAATCGTGGCTTTCACAAATCAGTGCATGTTAAACTGTGATTGTCTTTAATGTCCCCCAGGGTGGAGTGATAAAGGTAGTGCAATGACCCCTTATGCCATGTGGAATGTTAAGGGGGAGTATAGGAAGGTCCCTATATTGAGTTCTCTATGGGCTGCAGAAAGAGGCGAGCATGGGATTGTTGAACCTGTAGGTCTATCAGAGTCGGCAGCATCTCAATTTGCTGTCTGAGAAGCTCAGGTATCTCTTGCTGCATGTCCCTCTCTTTTTCCCGTGCCTTTCTCCTCTCCACTCTATCCTTCTCCATGCTGTCTCCAAGGGTGATCTTCCAGGCCCTGGTCTTGTTCTCTGATTCAGAACTGGCTTGCAGGATCTCATGGAACATGTCATCCTGAGTCCTCTTCTTTCTCCTCCTTATCTGGCTCAGGCATTCTGCAGGTCTGGAGGGGGAGACCCTAAAGGCTACATTGGCATCAGCTGCTGATACAACACACAGAGGTACCATTGTCAGTGTATTCATGATGGAAATTGAAACTTAAGATACTGAATACATTCTCCTTGCTCCCCAAAAGTTGTAAGCACTACATTCGCACTTCTGCTTGGGATTGATAGAGCATGACGCCAGTCACAGCACCAGCCATAATGAGTATGGTCCTCAGGGGGCGGGGGGATAATGAGGGGGGAATAGCTCACTGGCATTATTATAGTTGTATAGGTCTGTGGCTCTCCACCGGATCAATTGTTGGCCTCTCTGGCCTTCTGGCGTGCCTGCTACAGCACCTTGGCTTTCACATGGCACTGCTGCTGGTCCCTGTTATAGCCCTTTTCCTGCACCCCCGAGCAATCTGCTCATAGATGTCCATGTTTCTATGGCTGGATCAGAGCTGTGCCTGCACAGCTTCTTGTCCCCAGAAGCTCAGGAAATCCAATACCTCTTGTGTATTCCAGGCAGGAGCACATCTGCAGCGTGTAGTCAGCATGGTCAGCTGGGCAGTTACACTCAACAGTGGAGAGCTGCTAGGTGTTCTCACTAAGCCAGACAACTAGAAAAAGAAATTTCAAAAATTTGCAGGGCTTTGAAGGGGTGGGGTGGCTTCCTGTCTACTTGACCCCTCAACAGTGGAGTTGTCATAACTATAAAGGGAAGGGTAACAGCTCTCTGTGTACAGAGACTCCAAATCCTTTTACCTGTAAAGGGTTAAGAAGCTCGGGTAACCTGGCTGACACCTGACCCGAAGGACCAATAAGGGGGCAAGATACTTTCAAATCTTGGGGGGGGAAAGGCTTTTGTGTGTGCTCTTTGTTTTAAGGGGTGGTTCGCTCTTGGGACTGAGAGGGACCAGACATCAATCCAGGTTCTCCCCATCTTTCTAAACAAGTCTCTCCTATTTCAAACTAGTAAGTAAAAAGACAGGCAAGGCGTCTTAGATTCACTTTGTTTTCTCAACTTGTAAATGTACCTTTTTACCAGAGTGTGTATCTTTGTTTGCTGTACTTTGAACCTAAGACAGAGGGGGGTCCTCTGAGCTCTTTAAGTTTGATTACCCTGTAAAGTATTTTCCAGACTGGTTTTACAGAGATGATTTTTACCTTTTTCTTTAATTAAAAGCCTTCTTTTTTAAGAACCAGATTGATTTCTCCTTGTTTTAAGATCCAAGGGGGTTTGGATCTGTATTCACCAGGAGTTGGTGAAAGGAGGGTGGGAGGAAGGAGGGGGGATGGTTAATTTCTCCTTGTTTTAAGATCCAAGGGGGTTTGGATCTGTGTTCACCAGGGAATTGGTGAAAGGTTTCTCAAGGCTTCCCAGGGAGGGAATTCTTGTGATGGTGGCAGCGGACCAAAGCTAAGCTGGTAGATAAGCTTAGAAGTTTTTATGCAGGCCCCTACATTTGTACCCTAAGGTTCAAAGTGGGGATCAGCCTTGACAGGAGTTCACAACGGTGACCAGAGCGGTCAGTGGGACAGCTTATGGGACAGCTCCTGGAGGCCAGTAACAGTTGACATAAGTAACAGAACGTCTACCCTATCACTGTGTCAACCTAACTACATCAGCCCTGACTCTATACTGCTCAGGGAGGTGGTGATATTAAATCGGCATAGCAGGGTACTTATATCAGAGGGAGCCAAATTTAAGTGAAGACACATCCACAGCTAGGTTGATGTAACCTGCCTTGTGTCAACCTAGCCGTGTAGACCAGGCCTAAGACTTGCTACTTCTACCTCAATAACATTTCCAAGATCTGGCCTTTTCTTTTGTCCACATAGCCAAAACTCCCCTTCAGGCCCTTATTACTCTTCATGACAACTCCAATCTCCCCCTATCTGGCTCCCTGCAGATCAGCTCAAAACACAGCTGCTAAGATCATCTGACCTATCATGACCATATCACCCACCTTTTTGAGACCTTCCACCTCTCCCTTCTCATCTGTATCAATTACAAACTCCTTGTTGGGCCTTTCAGACTCTTCATAATTTGATCCCTTTCCTAATTAACTGCTCTAGTATCCCACTGCATTGCACCTCTCCCCCTCCAATCTGCCAGTGATGGCAGCCTCCATTACACACTGGTTTACTTCTCTCATAGACACTTCTGGGCTGCTCCTTGTGCATTGAATGCCTTCCCCAAATTAATCTGTAGAGCCACTGTATCGTTCAAGTCCATTCTCCAGACTCACTTCTGCTGTGATGTCTATTGCTAACTGATGATGGCTAGGCAGTTGGCCATTAGGAACTACTGATATCAATAAATATGCCCAGTTTATTTATTTAAAAAAATATATTTTTATTTCAAACCTGCTAGTTGTTACATGGCTAAAAGATGGAAATACATGTTCATTCACTATTTCAGCCTTTGCATGTTGACGGAAGCAATCTATGTAGAAATCCAGTCTGTATGTTCATTCACTGTTATCCTCATCCTTTTTTTCTCACCAATGGTTTGCTACAACCATTTGTGTCTTGTCTTTAGTTAGTGTAATCTCTGTGGGTATGTCTATGTTGCAATCAGGTGCTGTTACTGCAGCACATGCAGACATAACCAAGCTAGCTTTTATATAGATATACCTATCTCCTAGAACTGGAAGGGACCTTGAAAGGTCATTGAGTCCAGCCCCCTGCCTTCAGTAGCAGGACCAAGTACTGATTTTGCCGTTGACCCTCTCAAGGATTGAACTCCCAACCTTGGGTTTAGCAGGCCAATACTCAAACCACTGAGCTATCCCTCCCCCTTTGATAGAGGTAGTTCACTAAAAATAGCAATGAAGTCATGGCAGCATTGGCTAGCTGCTCAAATATGTACCCAGGCTTGTGGGTGGGCTTGTACTTGGGCAGCTGCCCCAGGTGCCACAGCTTCACTGCTATTTTTAACAAACTAGCTTAGGTAAGCCTACACCTGCTGCAATCACACCTCCCAATTATAGTTAAGGCTATGTTTTAGTCACAGGTATTTTTAGTAAAAGTAATGGACTGGTCATGGGCAGTAAACAAAAATTCACGGCCTGTGACCTGTCCATGACTTTTCTATATATTCCTTACTAAAACTTGGGTGCTCTGGGGCGGGGGGCGGCCCAGGAGCACCGTGGGTGCTTGGGGGGGGACAGTGGCCTGCGACCCCCACTGGTGGTGAGGCAGGGGAGAGAGGTGGGCTGATGGGGCTGGCAGGCTCCCTACCCAGCTCCGTGCGTCTCCCGGAAGTGGCCGGCATGTCCCTGTGGCCCCTAGACGGAGGCATGGCCAGGGGGCCTCCGTGTGTTGCCCCCGCCCTGAGTGCTCGCTCCGTGGCTCCCATTGACCAGGCACTGCGGCCAGTGGGAGCTGCGGGGGCGGCACCTCTGGGCAGAGGCAGTGTGTGGAGCCAGACATGCCGGCTGCTTCCGGGGAGCCACCTCCCCCCCAGGTAAGCGCCGCCCAGAGCCCTCACCTCCTCCCGCTCCCCAACCCCCTGCCTCAGCCCTGATCCCCCTCCCACACCCAAACTCCTGGTGCTGCTGGTGTGTGTGTGCGGTGGCCTAAGACTGCCCCTGCAGCAGCTGGCCAGAGGGCTGCCCGAACTGCTCAGGCGGCCCGCGGGCCAGCTGCTGCAGAAGTCACGCAGGTCCCGGAAAGTCACAGAATCCGTGACTTCTGAGACCTCCGTGACAGACTCACAGCCTTAATTATAGTGTACACATACCCTATAAAGGACTGTCTTCATTGAGCCTAACACAACAGGGCCTAATTGTGAGTGGGAACTCAGGGCACTGCTATAATACAAATAACACTAATCTCGTTCATCTCCCTGCTAATGCATGGTTGAATATTGTTCACCATTTTAAAAATGTGAATTACTATTTAAGTTTGGGTTGCCACCTCTGAGGTACAAAGAACTGAGACACCCACAATGATAGAAACCATAAAACTGGACAGCTGGCAGTGTACATTGAGCACCTTTACAGATTTCTGGGGACAGCTACCTCAAAAAAGGAACAGCTGGCACTGTTTACTGAAAACCCTTATAGATTTCCTGAGACAGCTACCTCAGAAAAGGAACAGCTGGCACTGTTTACTGAAAACCCTTATAGATTTCCCAGGACAGCTACCTCAAAAAAGGGGTGATCCAGGGAAAACCTGAACAGGTGGCAACCCTAATCCAACTGTTAAGAATTACTACTAACTAGATGAAAATGTTAATATTATTGCAAGCTTCTCAGGACAAGCACTACTTCATATTTTGTTTTACAGCATCAGAACAATGTGGCTTCTGTCTTGATTGGGGACTTTAGGCACTATTGCAATATAAACAGTATCAGATTATTTCTTAAAAAATCAGGAAACATAGACAGTTCCTACCTCCATGTTAATTCTGCCTCAGCCACAATGCATAGATACTATTTTCTATTGTTCATGCATACTGTAATGTGTTACCTTTCCCCCGCTCCTAAATACATGCTGTAGCACTGGTAGGGAGCAGGCGAACCCCATAGGGTTGCCAGGTGCCCAGTTTTCAACCGAACACCCAGTGGAAAAAAGGACCCTCTCCAGCCCCGTGAAAATGAGTGAGGGTGGGGGAGAGCAAGCGACCGAGGAGGGGAGAAGATGGAGTGAGCCGGTTAAGGTCTCCGAGAAGGGGCGGGGCAAAGGTGTTCCGTTTTGTTCAGTCAGAAAGTTGGCGACCCTCCTCGGCAGACAAGCTGGGCGGGTTCTGCTGCCCGTGCCAGGCTGGGGCGGGGTTTCCCGGCGGGCGCTGCTGAGCCAGGCCCCGCGGGGCGGGGGGGAGAGTAGCGCGGAGCCTCCTCCTGGGCTGTTCTTCCCCGGCCGGACGGAGAGCGGCACTGTGTCCCCGCGGCGCGGCGCACGCTCCGCCTGAGCCACCCCCTCTCACCCCCGCTCCTGCCGCCGCCGAGCAGCCTCCTCCCCCCCACCTCTCCCTGGGCAGGAGCCGCCGCCGCCGCCCGGAGAAGCGAGCACCTGAGGCCGCTCAGGGCTGCGCCTCGCCGGAGCTGTGTGAGGTAAGGGCGGCCCCGGGGGGTCGCTGCAGGGAGCGCGGCGCGGCTTGGGGTGAGGGGGCCGCGGCTGCCGGGGAGGAGCCTGGGGGTGGTTGTTCCTTCCTCTCCCAACAGGGGCGAGCTGCCCGGCTTCCGGGGCCGGCCGATCCGGGCTGTGCTGCAGAGCGAGGCCTTGCCCTACCCGCACAGGCAGGTGCGTCGCGGCCCTCGTCCCCTCCTACCGCTGCCGGCCGCTCCGCCTCGTCCCCTGGCCAGAGGGGCACCGGGAGCTGCCCTCGCCCCGTCCTGTGTCGTCCGCCTTCCCACACGGGGCTGCCCCGGGGGGTTCTCCTCTGGCCCCTGCACATCATCCCTGTGGACTCACCAGCCTGCTCGGGGCTGCCGCTGCGTTGAGGGTTGTGCAGCAGCGACCGAGCATAGTCAGTCAGAATTAATGACAAAACAGAGCAAGAATCCCAGTCCCAAATGCGCTGGGAGATGAGCTGCCTGTGGCGGGGAGTATCGCCTAGGCAGCGCTTCCTGTGTGGTGGGAGATTTCCCATCTTTTAGTACCAGTATGGGAAATGCTGAGCAGCGTGGCAAGACCAATTGACGTAGGGCTTGACTACACTGGGAAATTGACTGGAGTAGCTCTCTCTGAGCACTCTCCTGGAATTATTAGCAAAAACAAGGAGGAGTCCTAGTGGCACCTTGGAGACTAACACACTTATTTGGGCATAAAAGCTTTAGTGGGCTAGTGCATTTCCAAAGCAGAGTGATTATTCTGGAATAAAAGAACTTGTTATAGAGCAACTGCACCACCTGCACTTTTAGTTGAAGCTAGCACTGCAGTGGTGCAGAAGGACCCTGTGCAGGATGTAAGTTCTTGGCTGTACACACAAAGTTGCTCTAGGAGTAGGACCTTCTTAACTAGTTAGTAAGTGCCTTGCTGCCACACATGAATGATCTCTCATCAAAGGCTCTTTTGTTTTAAATCAATAAAAGTTACTCTAGTTCAAAACTGTAACTGTATCCCTGGGAGTTAAATTGATTTAGGGCCAGTGTGGACATACGCATCCCACTTCTAATGTAATGAAACCAGTGCAAGAAGGCCTACTCTGCACCTTTCATTGCAAAAATGGCCTTCCTGTTTACTTTCTACACTCACTTCCTTTGGGGTTACGCAAACCAGAAATCAAATAACACTGGCAAGTGATAGGAGTCCATTTGTGAGCCTTCAAGCAAATCTAGGTATTACAATGGTGCTGGCAGTACTTGTGCACCTTTCCAATCACCAGGGCCGGCCCCAGGCACCAGCTTCTCAAGCAGGTGCTTGGGGCGGCCGTTCCGGACAGGGGCGGCAGTTCCAGGTATTCGGCAGCAATTCGGCGGACGGTCCCTCACTCCACCTGGGAGTGAAGGACCTCCCGCCGAATTGCCGCCGCAGATCGCGATCGCGTCTTTTTTTAGATGGCGATAGCGGCTTTTTTTTTTTTTTTTTGGTTTTGGCTGCTGGGGCGGCCAAAACCCTGGAGCCGGCCCTGCCAATCACTTTGATGTGTGGTCATGAGATATATTACAAGTATGGAAGCCACTTGCAATACCAAAATTCCTGACAAGATTCACTCTAGAAGTATGTGTAGATGCTATCGTTCCTCCAAACTTCCATACCCTAAATTACTTCACACCATAACAGCAGCCCTGTCAGGATAGTCTATTACAGCTTGTCTCCAAACACTTAGTTGGGCTATAACAAGATTCAGATCTACTCAAATTCACCCCAAAATATAGATTTTTTTTTTTTTGTAAAAATTTCTGAACATGTATAACCTGTGGAAATGTTTCACTAATTTGTTTTTAAAACCTCACAAAGTATAAAAAATAGCTGTTTGCCATGTTCTCAATTCAAAAAGTGAATGCTTGAGAACCTTAAAGCGAAACTAACAATGCACAAAATGATACTAATTTATTTTAAAATAAATTGTATTTTTAGACATTTTTGTTTTGTTTGTAATAATCTCACGCTTGTTTACAATGTGATTTTTATGTTTTGTCCATTTTAAACATGATTTTAATCTATGCTTTAGACTTTCATTATGGGAATAACCAGAGTGTAATCACATGCTGCAACATGGCTGATTTTGGTAGAGATGTGATTTAAAATATTGGACAGGAATATTGCACTCTTGTTTCCAATACTCTTCATATTTTTCCCTTGTCCCCTTCCTACCCTTACTTTAAACTTGTTCTAACTAATGTAAACAACTTGAGTGCTAAGTTTTTAAACATTTACAGTTCCTCCTCCGTGATATATTTTTCAGCATGCTCATTACAACTTGTGGTTGACTGGTGCCCCCATTTGCGGAAGTCATGGGTGGCAACCCTACTAAAAATAAAACAAAAACCTGAATACAAATCCTACTGGAAGTTAGCCTCCAGCTAAACAAAATAACAGCAGCAAAGAAGTCAGTTGATTCCTTCTCCATATATTTTATCTCACTGACATGTTAATTGCAAGAGGGTCATTTAAATAAAATCATTATTTAACATGGCAGTCTGAGGGTTTGTCTACACTGCTGGCTGTAGCTGTGCTACTGTAGTGTCATAGTATAGATGTTTCCTACACAGATGGAAGGGTTTTTTCTGTCTCTTTAGGTAATACACCTCCCTAAGTAGCAGTAGCTTGGTCAGTGGAAGCATTCTTCCATCAACTAGGGATGTAAATATTGTTTAAAAGGTTAACCGGTTAAACGATTAAAATTATATAGTTTAACTGATTGACTCATTAAAGGGAGAGGCCCCAGGGCTGCTGCTTGGGTTGGCCGGCCGGCGCGGCCCGGGGGCTGCTCTGTCTGGCGGGGCTGAGGCTGAGGCTGGAGCTGCTCCTGCCGCCCCGGGGCTGGGGCTAGGGCTGCTCCAGCTGTCTGGGGGCTGGGAATTAATGGTTAAGCTGGATTAACTGGAAAAACTAATGCTTACCAGTTAACTGTTTAGCCGTTTACTATTTTTCACCCCTACCATCATCCTAGCCACATCAATGCTGCGGTTAGGTTGGCATACCTCTGGCATTCAGGGATGTGAATTTTTTCCACGCCTGAGAAACAAACTCAGCTAGGAGCAAAGAACTTCTTAAAAAACACTTACATTATTCTTTATGGTCTCTTCCCCCCCCCCCTTCTTTTTATGTTCTTCCCTCACAGAATGTATTTATTTTCCCAGATTTTTTTTGTTTGATGGCCTTGTCAACACTTTCATTTTTGATAAACTTTCCCATTGTTGCATTGGTAGTGGTGCATCATAACCAATGGGTGCAATAATGGAAGCACTAATGTGTAGACTGGCCTCCAGCCTACTAGTGTTGCAATTGCATTGGTGGAAGATTTTAACAAAAATACAAATGTGTAGGCAAGGCTTTAGGGCCCATCAGCGCCACATTTTAAACTGTCGAGGACCCAATTACAACACAGTTCTGTTTCCTACTGTAGGTAGGATGTTAACTGTGTTACAAAATAGAACCATGTTGTAACTGAATCACTGGATAATGGTAATATATTAATAGGGTCTTGTGGCATTTGTAGTTGTCTTGCAATTGGGTCTTATTTTCCTGGCCCACTGCCCTTGGCTTCAGTTCACCTTCGTTTTCATGTGCTGATATATCCTCTATACCAAATCCAAATATATTTGATAAAAAAGGACCCTCTTAAAGGGACACCTGTGAATGGAAGTAACCTGTTTAAAAATACAGTGCAAGAGGATTCCTTTTGTGTGTGTGAATTTAGTGCTAGTGGAAGCTGCTAAATAGTTAGCTCTGAGTCTTGGCTACACTGGGGAAGTGTTTGAAAGAATTCTTTGTGGTTGAAGCCCTAGTATAGAGAAGTCTCTAGCACTATGTTAGTTAATTCTGCTGAGACTGCTGAAGTGCTGATGTAGACCAGGCCATAGGGCTCAACTACACATGGAATTATTCAGGAAGTGTTATTCCTGACAGCTAATCTGCACTTGAAACACTATAGTACCGCTGTAACACTTCACTGTAGAGCTACCCACACTGATGGGAGGGGTTCTCCTGGTGGTGTAGGTAATCCACTTCCACAAGAGGCAATAGCTAGGTCAATAGAATAATTCGTCCTTTGACCTACTGCTGTTTACACGTGGGGGAGAGAGGGGGTAGGTCAGTTGAACTATGCCACTCAAGAATATGCCACTGTGGAATTTTCACACACCTGAGCGATATAGCTGGGTCGACCTAACTTTAGTATAGGCCATGCCTGAATAACTCCATGGGCTTGTCTGTATTGAGTCTTGGGGTACATCTATAGTCTCTGTAGTGTAGATCAGCCTAACTATGTTGGTGTAGCTATGTTGGCGTAACCCCATAGTGTAGATGCAGTCTACATTGACCGAAAAGGATATTTCCTTCAGTGTATTAATACTAGGGTGACCAGACATCGTGATAAAATTGGGACTGTCCCGATATTTAGCTGTTTGTCCCGCATCCCGGCCGATGTACGGTTGGGATGCCATTTGCCTCGATATTTGGCATGGGGCTGGACTGGTCACCCTCGCTGGCAGGCTCCCTACCTGGCTCTGGACATCTCCCGGAAAGTGGTCGGCAGGACCCTGTGGCCCCTAGGTGGAGGGGCGGCCAGGGGGGGGTCTCTGCGTGCTGTGCCCGCCATGAGCGCTGGCTCCGGAGCTCCCATTGGCCGGGAACCACAGCCAATGAGAGCTGTGGGGGCAGGGCCTGTGGGCACGAGCAACACGCAGAGCCCCCTGCCACTCCTGACCCTAGGAGCTAGAGGGACCTGCTGTCCGCTTCCCAGGAGCTGTCCCAGGTAAGTGCCATCCGGACCCCAGCCCTGCCCCTGCCCCAGCCCTCAAGTGAGAAGGTGAGCAGCGGGCGGGGAGGCCGGCCGGGGCAATGGGGCATGCATGGCATGGCCAGATGCACATTGGTCCGCCTGACCCTGTGCTGCCAGCATGCCCCTTCCTGTTGGGGGCGGGCCCATGCTGTGCCACACAGCTCCCCCACCTAGTGCCCCCTGGATCAGCTATGCCCAGCCTTCCCTCCCCCCAACCCTCCCACCACAAATGCACAGTGCCCTGCACGCCACCACCCCTGCCCAGCGTCCAGTCACCCACAGCTCCACCACAACTGCCCAGCAACCCATACAGAACTCCTCATTCCCTAGTTCCCCAACACACACAGATCTTCCCCTCCCCCACTACCCTTCCCCATAATCCCACCATCACAACTACACAGTGCCCCACACAGACCCCCAGTGCCCTGACACACACACATCTCCCCTGGTGTCCCCCCAACAGGCCTCCCACTGCCTAGCACCCCAAAACACACAAACCTCCTCCACCCCCTCACAGCCCAGCGCTCCACCACAGACCTCCCAGACACTCACTCCCCCATGCCCTGCCCCCTCCCCTGGGTGCACTCACTGGCCCTGCTGGGAGGTGAGGTAACTGTCAGCTGGGCTGAGCCAGCAGAGCGGCCGGGACTGGAACTGGGATCATGCACCCCTGCCCCACAGCCTCAGCCAGGGGCTGGAGCTGTGGCCCTGCGTCCCTGCCCTGTGGCTTGTGGCAGGGGCTGCAGCAGGGGCCGTATGCCCCTCTTGCAACTTCCTAGGGCTGTGCACCCCTCTCCCCCATGTGTCCTGATATTTTACTCTTGCGATCTGGTCACCCTAATTAATACCACCTCCCTGAATGACACTAGCTATATAGACAGAAGCATTTTTCTGTCGCCATAGCTGTGTCTGCACTGGGGGTTAGATCAGCATAGCTATGCCGGTCAAGGTTGTGTTTTTTTCACACCTCTGACTGACATAGCTATGTCAGTCTAACTTCTAAGTGTAGAGCAAGCCTCAGCATGCTGGGGTGTGAATGTAAAATGCACTAGTCTGCTGTGTACTGTCACCATGTGGACCCTACTCCTGTGCACTAAAAGTTCCATGTAGAAAGTCTTATTCCAGAATAAGAGTGCCTTGTTCCTGTTGGTTTAACCCACTTTCAAAATGCATTAATTTAAATAGGAACCAAGGCACTCTTTTTCTGGAATAAGAGTGTCCACACATGGAGTTATTCAGGAATAGTTATTCCTGAATAACTGCATGTGTAGACAACCCCTAAAGGGTTTAGCACTAACCCTATTAGGAAGTTTTGACAAAACAAATTTGAAAACATGGTTGACTGAGCTGGCTAGACCAGGATGTTAAGGTCTTTTAAAAATTGGCAAAATTCTGAATTCAAATGTCTAGTCTTCGATTATTTTACTTTATTTTCTACCACTTTGATGCATCTGTGACAGCTTGTTTCACAAACATAAATTTGGGTTAGAAAGTGGGATCATCAATTTTAAGTGCTAAAAGAAAAGAACTCAGGATTTTGTCCATCAACCATACTCCAACCTCTTCGTCCTGTTCTGGACGCAACTTCTGATCTTTATATTTGGGATGAGTTTTATTGGCTAAAATAATAGAAATGTTTCAGAAATCTTCTGAATGCTACTTTGAAATTACATTTTCAATAAGTCTGGGATGGTAATGTCAGGAGCTTGTGAACTGTCAGGTCTTTCATCACTTTTGTAAACTTTCCTCTTTGTTAAGGACTGAGTTATGTAAAATATGCTCTATGTTTTGATCAAAGTTCTCCTTATGCTTAGAAAAATTTCAACATACTTTGGTGCAAATGTGTAGACAATCTTCTTAAGAATTCCATAAAGTGTCTTTAGGAAATTGGGGCATCAGTTCTCCTTTTTGAATCAACCAATCGTAACAGTGGTTGTGGAAGAATATTTAAACTTCAACAAGTATGTCCATAGTCGTGGTCCACTAATTTAACAAGACTGAAAACGCCACATAGCACCAGTGTAGACATGACAGCTGTACAGTGCTGTGAGTTAAACCTGTCTTCGTACAGCTGAGTAGGGAAAGCGCTGCAGTCTGTCCACACTGACAGCTGCCAGCGCACTGTCATGGCCACATTTGTGGCACTTGCAGCGGCATTGGGAGCGGTGCATTATGGGCAGCTATCCCACAGAGCACCTCTTCCCATTCTGGCGCCATGGGTTGTGGGAAGGGTGCAGGGGGGGTGTGGGGCATTCTGGGTCTTGTCCCAACGCCCCATGATGCATTGCCCAGCAATCCCTGTGTTTCCGTCCACATTTGGCTCCATCTTTCAACGGTTTCTGGGCAGCGCGATCTGTGTTCCATTTCGGTCTGCGGGAAATGGAGTCCGAACTGCTGAGGAGTATGCTGACGAGTCTCGCCAGCACATCACGTTTGGCAGTCAAGCTAATCCTTAAGATCCAAAGTGACAGTGAGGAGTCTGACGATGATAACGAGTCGTGTAACGTGTACGACACGAAATTGCTTGTGCCATTCACGGACATGCTCAGCACCGTGGAACACCGCTTTTGGGCTTGGGAAACAAGCACTGAGTGGTGGGATCACATCGTCATGCAAGTCTGGGATGACGAGCAGTGGTTGCAGAACTTTCGGATGAGTAAAGCCACTTGCATGGGACTGTGTGAGGAGCTCGCCCCCACCCTGCGGCGGAAGGACACGAGATTGAGAGCTGCTCTGCCAGTGGAGAAGCGGATGGCTATTGCAATCTGGAAGCTGGTAACTCCAGACAGCTACTGATCGGTCGTGAACCAGTTTGGAGTGGGAAAGTCAACCGTTGAAATCGTGTTGATGCAAGTTTGCAGGGCCATTAATCACATCCTGCTCAGAAGAACCGTGACTCCGGGTAACGTGCAGGACATTGTGGATGGCTTTGCACAAATGGGTTTCCCTAACTGTGGAGGGGCGATAGATGGGATGCATATTCCTATTCTGGCACCACCCCACCTAGCATCCAAGTACGTTAATCGGAAGGGGTATTTCTCTATGGTTCTCCAGGCGCTTGTGGATCACCGTGGGCATTTCATTGACAGTAACGCAGGCTGGCCCGGAAAGGTGCATGATGCACACATCTTTCGGAACACTGGCCTGTTCAGGAAGCTGCGGGCTGGGACCTTTTTCGCAGAGCGGAAGATCACAGTAGGGGAAGTCGAAATGCCCATTGTGATCCTTGGAGACCCCGCTTACCCGTTAATGCCGTAGCTTGTGAAACCCTACACAGGAAGCCTTGACAGCAGCAAGGAACGGTTCAACTACAGGCTGAGCTGGTGCCGAATGACTGTGGAGTGTGCTTTTGGCAGTTTAAAGGGCTGCTGGCGATCTCTGTATGGGAAGCTGGACTTGGCCGAAAACAGCATCCCTGCAGTTATATCCGCGTGCTGTACCCTCCATAATATTTGTGAAGGGAAGGGTGAAAGATTCAGTCAGGCATGGACCTCCTATGTTCAACACCTGAAGGCTGAATTTGCACAGCCAGAGAGCAGGGCTATTAGAGGGGCCCAGCACAGGGCTGCAAGGATTAGGGATGCCTTGAGGGAGCAATTTGAGGCTGAAAACCAGCAGTGATATCTGGTGCCCTGCAGGGGAGTGAAGTGCAGTGGTTACAATGTCAGTAGGCATCTGTGTTTGCTAAGCTGATTTACAGTGCCTGTTTCTTTCCTGGGCTAAGGTATCTTTAAGGTATCTTTTACTTTATGCAATAATAAAGAATGTTTTCAAAGCCAAAAAATCCATTTATTGAAAAGAAAATTCATTTATTGAAAGAAACACAACTGTTTGGGAATCAGAAAGGGTAAGGGGGTGGGGTGGGGAACGGTACAATCATAGATTTGCGTATGTCCTGTCTGGAGTGCTGTGCAATGAGTGCTGCACTTCAGGATGGCTATACTGCATGGTGATGGGGGTTGAGTGCAGAAGGTAAGGGTTGTAGTTCTCAGGGCTGGTTGGTGAAGATACAGGAGTTGGAGGCAGCTGGTGGCGGTAAGAACCTGGATTTTGGGGAAAGTGGGTTGGAGGTGACATGGGGGCACAAGGGAAAGAGTTTTGGGACAAGCTTTGCGGGGGTGGGGGGGTGGGGGCGGGCGTGGTAGTGCTCCGCCTGCACAGCTACGAGCGCCTGGATAGAGTCTGCTTGTCACTCCATGATCCTTGTCAGCCGATCCGTGCTTTGCTTCCGGTGCGCTGCGTTTTCCTTGCGGATCCTGCTTTCGCTGTCCCTCCACTCCTGCGCTTTTTTATTCTCTGTAAGAGATTGATGCATCACTTCGTGCAGCATGTCTTCTTTGCTTTTTCGCGATCTCTTCCGGAGTTTTTGCAGTCTCTCAGCCGGTGATAACACGGACGGCTGAGATCTCAAGGTTGCGTCCGTAAAGGCAAAATGCAACACTTAACAGAGGCAGCATTGTTTATACCAGACAGAGTAATGATTCCCCAGCACTTAAGGAGGGCACACACAGTCTACACAATAGCATAATTTTCCCGTCCCAAAGAGAGTGCACATAACCCACGGGAGCCCCAAAATGGTGAGTAAGGGGGACTGATTGTTTCAGGGCTGTACTGTCCTCTGGGTTTCTGTGCCTTGGGGAGAGCCAACAGCTGCAGGGGGCACCTACACTGAACACTGTCCCAACATTTTCCACAGGAGTTTATCCTGGAAGATATCTCGCTGCTGAGGGTGACCTGGGAAGCAAGGGAGGGTCTTCTACTGCAATCCGGCTTCCGCCCTGACCCATATGCAGCTTGCCTGAGTGCAGCAATGGTCCCCCCGCTCCTCGTGGCACAGTGGCGCGGACATGTTAGCCTGACTGGGACAAGGACCATAGTGGCTCTCCCAATAAACCTGTGCAAGCGCATTGCCCACATTCTGGATGAGACTTTTGAAGAGATTACCGAGGTCGATTACCGCGATGTGATAGACCACATCAATGCACTATTCCACATCTAGGCATGCATGCAGCCCTAACCCTCCTCTCCCAAAGAGCCCGCACCAAAATAATTCCTTCCCGAAAAAAAAACTTCCCCAAAAAAAAAGCCGCTTACCGGGAACCTGCTCTTCTGTTTGTCCTCCACCAAGTACCGGCCGCTGCGACTGGCTACCTTCCTCCTGGCTTGAGAAGAGCTCCTGGCTGCATGCCTCCAGGGATTCCGGGGTGTCTCCCCCAGCCCCCTCACTCCTGCTTTCCTCTTCCTCCTCCTCCCCCCGCTCTGAAGTTTCCATGGTGGTGCTCGGAGTGGAGGTGGGGTCACCCCCAAGTATCGCGTCCAGCTCTTTGTAGAAATGGCAGGTCATGGGGGCAGCACTGGATTGGCGGTTTGCCTCGTGGGCTTTGTGGTAGACATTCCGCAGCTCCTTCACTTTAATCCTGCACTGCAGTGCGTCCCGGTCATGGCCCCTTTCCATCATGGCCCTTGATATCTGCCCGAAGGTGTCGTAATTCCTACGGCTGGAGCGCAGCTGGGACTGGACAGCTTCCTCCCTCCAAACACTGATGAGGTCCAGCAACTTGCCATTACTCCATGCTGGGGCTTGTTTGGCGCGTGGAGGCATGGTCACCTGGAAAGATTCGCTGATAGCACTCCACACCTGGATGAGCAAACAGGAAGGGGATTTTTAAAATTCCCGGGGAATATAAAGGGCGGGTCTGACGATTGGTCACCTGAGGCCAGGGCAGTAGAGTTCGAACTGATGAGCAGAGTGGCTAGAACAGGCATTGTGGGATACTGCCGAATCCTTCTGGAGGCCAATCAGAGCGCATTCGGTGGCCACACTGGTGCCGCAGCGCAGCAGCGGCAGCGCAATAGTCTTTATTCCTCTCGGGGAGGTGGAGTACAAGCAGCGCTGTAGCCGTGGAGATACAGCGCTGTACGTGCCTTGCCAATGTGGATGGGGAGTGAGTTACAGCGCTGTGGGTGGCTTTATTGCGCTGTAACTCTCAAGTGTAGCCAAGGCCTCAGTCTAGGAGGTCCAGTTTTAGCCCTAGGCCAGAATGTCTCCATTAGTGTTAAATGGGGTTTTCAATGAGTTAAGTTAGCTCTATTGAGCTAATTTAACTCAATTGAAAACCCCACTTAATACTAATGTAGACACATTAGGGCTGTTGAGCTAACTTGACTGAAAAAAGCATTATTTTCCTCATCTAGACAAAGCCTAAAAAAGCTTGATCACTCTGGCTGTAAGGGATATATTCTGATTTCTGTGCACCACAGTTTCCCTGTTTGCTTAATTCCCCACATGGTGAGCTGAATCTCTTCCTGACCATCACACTTTCATGACAGCCTAAGAGCTACGATGAGGACATAAGAACCAAATGAAAAAAACTTATTTCTAGTTTGAACTCTGTTCTGTTTTTACAGGTATGGTTGGTGAGTTATGCCTATGTCTAATGCAATTCAGTTTTTTCTAAATTAGTAACTAGAGATTCTTAGCTGAATTCAAAGTTATCTTTGTCCTTTAGAAAAGTGAGTTAAATCTGACTGAGCTTATTGCACAGGTGCCAGGGTAATTGTCAGTAAATGTTAGAATACGTGGCTGTAAAAGAAGTTATATTATCTGGTCTTTACATTTGCTCAATGTTATTAGATTGTTGGAAAATTATATACGGTATTTTATTTTGTATTTTGATTATTTCTCTTTATAAAGAAAGTGCACCTGCACCAACTGATGCCTGATTCGTATGTTCAACAATATGGTTTCCTGACAACAAGAAAGTAGCATATCAGATGTTTACATTCATTGAAGAGTTTGTAGATATCAGTGCTGGTTTCTGCAAGATGTGAAGGGACTCACCGCTAGGGAACCTAGTAAATGGTGTAGTCAACAAAGCTCAAAATGTAAGTTCTTTTAGAATTATTATTTTATTTCAACTATAAATGTTTTTTTTCCCAGTCTGTAGAGATCTATAGTCTTTCAAAACGAAAAAAGGAACATTGAAATGTTTTGAGTGTATGTGGTTTGAAAAATAGAATGTGAAATAGAAATATTGATTCTTTTAAGTCTAGTTACTTAAATATCTTCTCTCAAATTTCTCTGAGCGATTAATTACCATAGCAGTCATACCACCCGAGATTGTATGTTAAAAGCTATGCCGTTTAAGGCCATTTCTATATATGAACCGGAGGCCTCCACAGTAAAAACATGTAAGTGTTTTTTCCACTTGTCTCTAGGTCTGTTGTTTGTTTGTTTGTTTGTTTGTTTTTGTTGGACTGTTCTGTGCTCCACAGTGTGTGTTTGCTCAATCCCTGCCCAGCATCATGACGTTTAGATGCAAATTTCTGCTGCCGATTATTTCTTTTTTTTTTTTTTTGACCAATCATGCTTGTTTTGGGTGGGCTTATTGACAACCGTTGGTCCACATTTTTGTATGAAATATAAAACCAAATTCGAGACACTTCTAGTCATTAATCTCATGCAGAGATCAAAAACTTACCTGACATGACTAAGTACTAAGACAACTAATGGCTTTGAAAAATTACCTGTACTTGCATTCCTCCCTTGATGCGGTGTCCTCTGTGAATTAAAGATTGCACCTTTCTAATCACGCAAAACTGAACACCCGTGCCCTGCCCCTTCTCCGAGGCCCCACCCCACTCACTCCATACCCTCTCCCTCCGTTGCTCGCTCTCCCCCACCCTCACTTACTCGCTCATTTTCACCAAGCTGGGGAGGCTCTAGCCATCCGTAGCCAGAACTCTATTGATTTTGGGGACAATTGGAACATTGAAAGAGGAGAAAAAGGAGTCACATTGAGCCACTGTCCTCTGTTAATGCCACCAATTAAAATCTGGCAGCATAACAACACTCCTTCTCATCCTCCCAATGGAGTTTAATATGCTGACACCTGAATGGCAAATGAAAAATAATTGCTCTCCCTCCTGGGAGCTGTGGGTAGAATACTCAGCCATCAGGGGATAGCCAGAGGGAGAGGCAAGAGAAGGCTTCATTCTTTCCTTCCTTCCTCTTTCCTAATGTCCTGCTGTGACAGTCTGTACCCCTATGTTTATTCTTTTACAGGATTATAATAAGTTTTGTACAAAGTATGCCTTGTGAGGTATCATTTGAAAACACATAATCTGCTGAATATTATTGTCTTGTTAAAATGTGTGTGGCAACACTGTGTGTAATGTTATAAGATTTTATTGCATAATGTTACTGAAGTATGTTGTAATTTTGGGGAGTGCCCACAGACCAATTCCTTAGAGACAGAAAGGCTAGCCAACACCCCAGCCAGGTTTCAGTGAGATCAACTGGTTAAATGGCCATTCTTTAGCAGGAGACAGGGTGTGAGTGAGAAAACCTACATCTTGAACAAAGAAACGGTTTAAAGTTCCCTCCAAACAGACTTTCCGTCACTCATGACTCAGCTGGAAACAGGTTTTGTGAAACAGCTGGAGATGCTTCTATCACAAGAGATTAGATTATAAAAGAGGACAACGCCTTAGGGCACTCCTCCCTTTCTCTCTGTTCATGGTGTCAGCAACTCCTGAAGTTCAGGAGAGGGGGAATCCTGACTGAAGAGGTGTTCAGCCAGTAAAAGACTGCAAAAAAGCATGTGGTGAGAAAAACCTTTGCTTTTAATTCACTTAGCTTGTTAAGTTAGGTCTTGTCTACACTGCCACTTTACAGTGCTGCAACTGTCTCGCTCGGGGTATGAAACCCCGCTGTCCCCCGAGTGCTGCAAGTTTCAGCACTGTCAAGTGGCAGCATAGGCCGTGCACCCAGCGCTAGGAGCCACTTCCCTCGTGGAGGTGGGGTTTTTTTTATAACGCTGGGAGAGCTGTCTCCTAGCACTGATGCCGCAACTATACAGCCACGTTAAAGTGCTGCCGCTGCAGCACTTTAACGTTGCTAGTGAAGACATACCCTTAGATGTTAGCTGTGTTTTACCTTTTATTTCCTTTGTAACCTCATTACTTTTAGGCCTGGTGTACACTGGCAAGATTTTTTGGTAATGAAACAGCAGAGGTGTCCACACTGACAAGCCACGGGGGAGGCGGGAGCTGAGGTCGGGGTTTCCTCCTCCTCCGTCTCAGGACTGGTTGCTTCCTGCGGCTGTCTGAATTTACGAGACAGCATGCCGACTCGTTCTCCCCCAACACACACTGTCTGTCTGCCCCCTCCCCCTCAATACACAGGCTCCCTATCACACACACTCCCCTCCGCACTTCAGTTGAAAAGCAGCTGGCAATGGGATTGAGAAACCTGCATCATGTGATGCTGTACCTGCCCCATGAGGCATTGCAAACCCTTCCCAAAGCACCCTGTGGCCAGTTGCATAGTGGGATAGCTACCACAGTGCACTGTTCTCTTTGTTGTTGCAAGAGCTGCTAGTGTGAATGTGTTTCAGTGACCCAAGGAGCTAGTGTGGACACCCAACAGCACTTTTAATCAAAGTGCTTTAATAAAAGTGGTATAACTTTTTTGGCGCAAAACTTGCAAGTGTAGACATACCCATAGTCACTTAAAATCTTTCTTTGTGTAGTTAATAAACTTGTTTTATTGTTTTATATAACCAGTGTTTTTGGATGAAAGTGTGTGGGGAAACTACAAGGGTTGTGCATGTAATTTCCATTGATGAAATGATGGACTTTATATGAGCTTGCATTGTCTAGTAGGGTGCTGGGCAGTACAAGATGCACATTTCTGGGGGAAAGTCTGGGTTGGAGAGTCTGCTGGTGTTCTCCTGTGGTATAATTCATGAGTGATCTATTACATGCTAGAGACTGTGTGTTAGTAGACCAGGAGTGGTTGTTCCCACAGTGGAGCACTGTAAAAAGCACCCCAGGTTGGAGAACTGAGAGGACACTGCAGTTCAATGGTCCAGATTGTACCCTGGGGAATGTCACACCTGCTTCCTCAAAGTCTGCTCCAGGTGAGGCAGAGGTCACCAGTCATCCATCCCTCTCTTCCAGTCTGGGGGAAGGAAAGGTACGTTGGGGGTTGGGAGTGAGGGAGAGACCAACAGAACCCTTGGCATGGTGAGAAGAATGGGGGGCCCTGATTTGGGGAAGGGAAAGGAACAGAGCTGCTGGCATAGTAGGGAGAATGAGGGACCCTGCTGGGGCATGGGGTGCACATACAATCCCTGTCAGGAGATTAAGGAGAGTTGCCGGGAGTCCCTGAAATAGAGATGGATGGGAGGCTGGCGCACACAGAGCTTGTAGGGTGAAATGGAGGTCTGCAAGGAGCCCCTGGTGTGTGCAATAAGCTTGGCCTACAGAACCTACAAAGCATGTATCCCCCTAGATTTGTAAAGAATACATCACTTGCAAAATGAAATTGGTTAAATAAATAGTTTTTAGACCTCATCTGATGTTCTGGGGAACAAGATAGTGGAGCTGTCTCAGTAGCAATGCTTCCTAAATATTTTGTAGTAAAATTTTCAAAATCAATATTTATTTTTAAAAATTGCTGTAAAGTAACTTAATATGGGGTGTGAAGAGAAAAGAAGAGTAGTAGTCCTCTTTCATTTTTATTCTTTTTATATAAGGCATATCAGTATGGATTTAACAGTTTTAACCTCAGTTTTATATACTACTTCAACAAAGAAATAGTAGTAATTGAGATGAGAGGGGAAGAGAACTTTTTTTTAATATTAGCACACTCAACATATAAAAAAATATATTTGTATACCGATAATTTAGATCTGTGACCACAGTGGTTTGAAACAAAGCAGAACCTGAAATATTCAATGGAGGTATCCATGTGTGTTTGTATACATCTCTATTTAAAAGGGTGACAGAAATAGTGGGAGTGGCAAAAATTTTCTTCTGCCTCTTTTATTTACTTTTGCCATTATTGTCATTATTACTGGACAATTATTACTAGAGAGCTGAATCATAGCATTACCAAAGCTCCAAACAAGAGACAGCACGTTGTTATGCTGTTCCTGGAGAAGGCCAGGAAGCAGAGTGTGATTGTCTGTTGCAGCCAGCTTCTCAATCTCCCCTTTTCCAAAGTCGTCTCCTCCCCCCAGATGCATGGAGTGAAAATTACAGATACAGATGCCATTAATTTTCACTCCTTGTTGCTTTTGTGGATACAGACTAACACGGCTACCTCCTGATACTCCCCCTGGTGTTGCTATTAATAGCCACTGCACTGCAGCATTCACCACCCCTTTCTTATTCTGAGGCAGATAAGCCTGTGTATAAAAATTGAACAACCAGTTGTGATTTTTAGAAAGAAAAGACCTTTTTGCTCTGACCAAGTTAATCTAACCTTTCAGCCAGATTTTGTGTGTGCATGTCAAACTGTTGAGTACCAAAATATAAAAGAGGAAGTTATAAGCATCTATCTATAGAACAGGAACTATCCTATCTGCATGGCTGAGTGAATGTATGATTGGTATTTTCGTATTGTTTTATTTCCAATTTTTTATTAGCCTTGCATTTAAAAAAAAATAATGTTGACCTTTGACTTTTGTAGGTTTTGTTGAGATAATGTCTATAAACTGACCAATGACCTGAAGTGTGTTAAAATATGTATAGACCTGCTGACTAGATATATTTTTGGATCTGTGAGATTTCGGAGCCCAAAATTACTGGAATGGGGAGTTGGGGTTTTTTGTTTTGTTTTGTTTACTTAAATGTGACCTAATCATACCCCTTTGGGTGATGTCAGGGACTTTAGAAGAGGAGTATCTCATTCTGATTCATCCAAGAACTTTAAAGGGGGAGGAATCAGGCAAGCGACCATCCTAAAAAAGTGAAGGAAAGGAAGTAGCCTCGGCTTTTGGCTAATGGCTTGTTGACCTTCACTTTTTTGGCTTGCTTGCTTGCAATGGCTGCTCATCTCTGGCCACGTGTTGCTTCCATGTCTGACAAAGAGGTCTGTACTTCCTCCATTTTCCCAGCTGGCCACTGAGGTAGGAGTCCAGTAGAGTGCAATGTCAAAATCTACGATCAAAGAAATTCCAGCTGATGGTGGGGAATGGGGTGGGGTGCATAGAACCACAACATTTATTTGAGAATGGCACTTATACAACAGTTCCTAAACAGCTTTTCTATCTAAAAACTCACATTCATAAATATAATGAGTTAGGAGTTGTAAATTTAATCCTGAGAGGTCATGTTAATTTAATTTTGTGGGGGAATGGAGGGAGAGAAACAGGCAATTCACCAACCACCAATAATTTGGGTAGATGGCCTTAATTGGCATCAGATCTGTAGTCTTGTTTAGCTTCATTCTCAGAAGGTTTTGACCCTCCCTGTATCAGCAGTTTGGCCGGAATATAAATATGCCAGTTATCATTGTGATTCATAGTTAGGCTTGGAAGGATTAGATTTTTATTGATACATGTTGATTTCACCGTACACTCACAAACCTTTGAAAAAATATTTCTACTGATGATAGTTGAAATTTACAGATCGGCAAAATAAGGAACTTCTTGAGAACTTATTAGAGTTTGATTTAAGGCAATTTACTTTGTATATTTTAACATATGATGTTGACAATTTGTGTTTTAATGGCTATAAAGCTTTAACTTTTTAAATCTCCACATCTGTTTTCATTAAATAATTATTCTCTTCCTCCCCCCTCCCCCCCCACGCATACCAATTTCCCACAACTGAAATTCAACTGTCTTATTTTTTAGGGCTGGCATTAAATTAAAAAATTGTCTTTAATGTCTTTCACCAAATTAAAGTATTTTCATCCATTGTTTGGATAATTTTGTGGATTTTTTTGATCAATTTCATTGCAGTCTAGAAGCATTTTGATCTAAATTTGAAAGATTCCAGTTTCTCTAGGGAGTAATTTATATAACACATTGTAGCCAGCACAAAACAATTTAGTAAGTTTCAGGGTATGAGGGATGCCTGTGGAAGGGAGAGGTATTGGCTGCATCCTAACTTGAACATCAGTCAAGGACTCAGCAAATTGTGTTACATCTACACGTGGTAAGTCAGAAAGCTGGATTGACTCTGTGTCCTGTTTCTCATCCTCCAATTTCTTGACAGATGGCAGACACTTATGTTCAGTCCATCAAGAAATTAGAAAAAGACATGTATCAGAGGGTTAACCGTGTTAGTCTGTATCCACAAAAACAACAAAGAGTCCGGTGGCACCTTAAAGACTAACAAATTTATTTGGGCATAAGCTTTCGTGGGTAAAAACCTCACTTCTTCAGATGCAAAAGACATGTCACTCATCAAACTTTGAAAACGTTCAGGTACCTTCTATCATCAGGGTGCCCACCAATATCCTGAGTAAGGCAGATATTTTGATACACATACCCTTATCCACTCACAAAATATTACCAATTTTTCAGTATAATTCTTGGGACAGATGTCTCCTGTAGAAATTTCTAGAAATATCCGAGTGAAGGATATTGCCAAGTATCAAACATGTACTCAGAAAATATGAGCCCTGCACATGTCTGCAGCATACTACACTTTTGTTATTAAACACAAAATCACATATACTCTGCATAAATCATGAGTCTAAAATTAAGAGGCAAATGCATACTACTGTCCTGGATGGAAGCTGGAGACGTGTAGGTAAGTATAGCGGTCAGTGGGTTTCCGGTATAGGGTGGTGTTTATGTGACCATCGCTTATTAGCACAGTAGTGTCTAGGAAATGGACCGCTTGTGTGGATTGGTCTAGCCTGAGGTTGATGGTAGGATGGAAATTGTTAAAATCATGATGGAGGGCTTCTTTTCCATGGGTCCAGATGATGAAGATATCATCAATGTAGTGCAAGTAGAGTAGGGGCGTTAGGGAACGAGAGCTAAGGAAGCGTTGTTCTAAGTCAGCCATAAAGATGTTGGCATACTGTGGGGCCATGCGGGTACCGATAGCAGTGCCGCTGACTTGAAGGTATATATTGTCCCCAAATGTGAAATAGTTGTGGGTGAGGACAAAGTCACAAAGTTCAGTCACCAGGTTTGCCGTGATGGTATCGGGGATGCTATTCCTGATGGCTTGTAGTCCATCTTTCTGTGGAATGTTGATGTAGAGGGATTCTACATCCATGGTGGCCAGGATGGTGTTTTCTGGAAGATCACTGATGGATTGTAGTTTCCTCAGGAAGTCAGTGGTGTCTCGAAGATAGCTGGGAGTGCTGGTAGCGTAGGGCCTGAGGAGAGAGTCCACATAGCCAGACAATCCTGCTGTTAAGATGCCAATGCTTGAGATGATGGGGCGTCCAGGATTTCCAGGTTTATGGATCTTGGGTAGCAAATAGAATACACCTGGTCGGGGTTCTAGGCATGTGTCTGTACAGATCTGTTCCTGTGCTTTCTCCGGGAGTTTCTTGAGCAGATGGTGTAGTTTCTTTTGGTAATCATCAGTGGGATCAGAGGATAATGGCTTGTAGAATGTGGAGTTAGAGAGCTGCCTAGCAGCCTCTTGTTCATATTCCAACTTATTCATGATGATGACAGCACCTCCTTTGTCAGTCACATAAACACCACCCTATACTGGAAACCCACTGACCGCTATACTTACCTACATGCCTCCAGCTTCCATCCAGGACACACCACACGATCCATTGTCTACAGCCAAGCTCTAAGATACAACCGCATTTGCTCCAATCCCTCAGACAGAGATAAACACCTACAAGATCTCTATCAAGCATTCTTAAAACTACAATACCCACCTGCTGAAGTGAAAAAACAGATTGACAGAGCCAGAAGAGTACCCAGAAGCCACCTACTACAGGACAGGCCCAACAAAGAAAATAACAGAACGCCACTAGCCGCCACCTTCAGCCCCCAACTGAAACCTCTCCAGCGCATCATCAAAGATCTACAACCTAACCTGAAAGATGATCCCTCACTCTCACAGATCTTGGGAGACAGACCAGTCCTCGCTTACAGACAGCCTCCCAACCTTAAGCAATACTCACCAGCAACCGCACACCATACAACAAAAACACTAACCCAGGAACCTATCCTTGCAACAAAGCCCGATGCCAGCTCTGTCCACATATTTATTCAAGTGACACCATCATAGGACCTAACCACATCAGCCACACCATCAGGGGCTCGTTCACCTGCACATCTACCAACGTGATATATGCCATCATGTGCCAGCAATACCCCTCTGCCATGTACATTGGCCAAACTGGACAGTCTCTACGCAAAAGAATAAATGGACACAAATCTGACATCAGGAATCCTAACATTCAAAAACCAGTGGGAGAACACTTCAACCTCTCTAATCGCTCAGTGACAGACTTGAAGGTGTCAGTTTTGCAACAAAAAAACTTCAAAAACAGACTCCAAAGAGAGACTGCTGAACTTGAATTAATATGCAAATTAGACACAATTAACTTGGGCCTAAACAGAGACTGGGAATGGTTGGGTCATTACACTAATTGAATTTTTTCCCCCCCATGTTAACTTCTCCTTACACCTTCTATGGGTCATCTCGATTATCACTTCAAAGTTTTTTCTTCTGCTGCTACTGATAGCTCATTTCAATTGATTGGTCTCTTACAATTGGTATGCGTACTTCCACCTTTTTATGTTCTCTGTATGTATAAATATGTTCTGTCTGTGTGTTCCACTCTATGCATCTGAAGAAGTGAGCTGTAGCCCACGAAAGCTTATGCTGAAATAAATTTGTTAGTCTCTAAGGGTATGTCTACACTACGGGATTAATCCGAATTTATATAATTCGAATTTGGGAAACAGGTTGTATAAATTCGATTGTATGCGGCCACACTAAGCACATTAATTCGGCGGTGTGCGTCCATGTACCGGGGCTAGCGTCGATTTCTGGAGCGTTGCACTGTGGGTAGCTATCCCATAGCTATCCCATAGTTCCCGCAGTCTCCCCTGCCCATTGGAATTCTGGGTTGAGATCCCAGTGCCTGATGGGACCAAAACATTGTCGCAAGTGGTTCTGGGTACAGCCTCACCCCTCCCTCCCTCCCTGCATGAAAGCAACGGACGGCAGACAACCATTTCGCGCCTTTTTTCCTGGGTGAACACTGCAGACTCCATACCACGGCAAGCATGGAGCCCGCTCAGCTCAAGACAGCAGTCATGAACATTGTAAATACCTCGCGCCTTATCGTGCAGTTTATGCTGAACAAGAACCTGGAAAACCAGGCGGAGAGGAGCAGGCAACAGCAGCGCGGCGACGACAGTGATGAGGATATAGACATGGAATTCTATCGAACCGCGGGACCCGGTGCTTTGGAGATCATGCTGTTAATGGGGCAGGTTATAGGCATGGAACGCCGATTCTGGGCCCGTGAAACAAGCACAGACTGGTGGGACCGCATAGTGTTGCAGGTGTGGGATGATTCCCAGTGGCTGCGTAACTTTCGCATGCGTAAGGGCACTTTCATGGAACTTTGTGACTTGCTTTCCCCTGCCCTGAAGCGCCAGAATACCAGGATGAGAGCAGCCCTCACAGTTGAGAAGCGAGTGGCAATAGCCCTGTGGAAGCTTGCAACACCAGACAGCTACCGGTCAGTCGGGAATCAATTTGGAGTGGGCAAATCTACTGTGGGGGCTGCTGTGATGCAAATAGCCAAAGCAATCACTGAGGTGCTGCTACACAAGCTAGTGACTCTGGGAGATGTGCAGGTCATAGTGAATGGCTTTGCTGCAATGGGATTCCCTAACTGTGGTGGGGCGATAGATGGAACCCACATCCCTATCTTGGCACCGGAGCACCAGGGTACCCAGTACGTAAACCGCAAGGGGTACTTTTCAATGGTGCTGCAAGCACTGGTGGATCACAAGGGACGTTTCACCGACATCAACGTGGGGTGGCCGGGAAGGGTTCATGATGCTCGCGTCTTCAGGAACACTACTCTGTTTAAAGGGCTGCAGCAAGGGACTTACTTCCCGGACCAGAAAATAACTGTTGGGGATGTTGAAATGCCAATAGTTATCCTTGGGGACCCAGCCTACCCCTTAATGCCATGGCTCATGAAGCCATACACAGGCAGCCTGGACAGGAGTCAGGAGCTGTTTAACTACAGGCTGAGCAAGTGCAGAATGGTGGTAGAATGTGCATTTGGCCGTTTAAAAGGTCGCTGGCGATCGCTACTAACTCGCTCTGACCTCAGCCAAAGAAATCTCCCCATTGTTATTTCTGCTTGCTGTGTGCTCCACAATCTCTGTGAAAGTAAGGGGGAGACCTTTATGGCAGGGTGGGAGGCTGAGGCAAATCGCCTGGCTGCTGATTACGTGCAGCCAGACACCAGGGCGATTAGAAGAACACACCAGGAAGCGCTGTGCATCAGAGAAGCTTTGAAAACCAGTTTCATGACTGGCCAGGCTACAGTGTGAAATTTCTGTTTGTTTCTCCCTTCATGAAAACCCGCCCCCTTTATTGACTCATTCATTCTCTGTAAGCAACCCACCCTCCCCCCAGCTTTCTTTCAAAGGTAATAAAGTCACTATCGTTTAAAAATCATGTATTCTTTATTAAGTGATTATAAACATAGGGAGAGAACCAAGAAGGTAATCTGGGTGAGGTTTGGGAGGAGGATATGAGGAAAGTATAAGGCCACTGATCAAATTCAATATAATGACAGCCTTTTGGTTGGGCTGTCCCCTGGGGTGGAGTGGGAGGGTGCACGGAGCCTCCCCCCCCCGCGTTCTTACACGTCTGGGTGAGGAGGATATGGAACATGGTGAGGGGGGAGGGAGGTTATACAGCGGCTGCAGCGGCAGTCTGTCATCCTGCTGCCGTTCCTGAAGCTCCACCAGACGGCGGAGCATGTCCGTTTGATCACGAAGCAGTCCCAGCGTTGCAGCCTGCCACCTCTCATCTCGAGCGTCCCTCAAGACCTCACGTTCACTGGCATCTTTCCTAAATTTAGATACAGTGTCCTTCCACTCATTCAAATGAGCTCTTTCATTGCGGGTGGATTTCATTATTTCTGTGAACATGTTGTCTCGCGTCATCTTTCTACGACGCCTTATCTGAGATAGCCTTCGGGACGGAGGAGGGAGGCTTGAAAAATTTGCAGCTGCTGTGGGGAGGGTTGAAAGAAAGGAGTGAATTTTTTAAATTGATACATTTTACAGAACAATACTTATACTCTTTCATGGTGAAAAACACTATTCACATTACATAGCACATGTGATTTCAGTACAAGGTCGCATTTTCCATCTTAATATTGAGTGCCTGTGGCTTTGGTGTTAGAGATCACAGACGCAGGTCCGGGCAACAGAATTCAGCTTGCAGGCAGCCATGGTAAGCCATTGTCTTTCGGCTTCTGCGCCCTCCTTTCCCACATACCAAGCAAAGCCTGTTGACTGCTGCGGTTTTCCTGTTAACCTTCAGCAGCAGAAAACAAACTAACCCCCCCACCATCCAATTCTCTGGGATGATCGCTGTATCCCTCCCCCCACCGCGTGGCAGGTATCAGGGAAGATCCCTGCAGAAACCAAACTAACCCCCCCGCTCCCCCCCTCCCGCTATGAATTCCCTGGGATGATCAATGTACCCCTCCCCCGACCACGTGGCTGGTAACAGGGAAGATCCCTGCAGAAACCAAACTAACCCCCCAGCCCACCCCCCCTCCCGCCATGAATTCCCTGGGATGATCGCTTTACCCCTCCCCCCACTGCGTGGCTGGTATCAGGGAAGATCCCTGCTAGCCAAACGCGAAAAGCTCTGGGCCAATTCCCCCCC
>NW_020664417.1:61040666-61042878 GCF_002925995.2 Terrapene triunguis | reverse complement strand
CAGGCAAACAGCCCAGTAGGAACGGCCACCTCTGTCCCCTTAATTAAGTTCCCGTATTTCAAGCAGGTTACCATGAGCGATATCACTCTCCTGAGGATTACACAGCAAGATAAAGAACGGATGTTGCTTGAATGCCAGCAAACACCGGGACCATACGCTGCCAGGCTTTGTCAGGCAATGATACCAGATTACTTGCTGCAAGCATGGCATGGTCAAGTGTCCTACCATGGAGGACGGAATAAAGCGGCACTGCCCAGAAACCTTGTGGCAAGGCTTTTGGAGTACCTCCAGGAGAGCTTCATGGAGATGTCCCTGGAGGATTTCCGCTCCATCCCCAGACACGTTAACAGACTTTTCCAGTAGCTGTACTGGCTGCGAATGCATCCCAAGTCCTCAGGGCAAAATAATCATTAAAAAACCTTGCTTTTAAAACAAGTTTTATATTTTAAAAGGTAAACTCACCTGAGGTACCTTCCATGGGGTCATGGTCTTGGCTACTGGCTTGGGAGGGTACTTCAGTCAGGCTGAGAAAAAGCTCCTGGCTGTTGGGGAGAACGGAGTGCTGGGTGCTCTCTGCAAGCTCGTCCTCCTCCTCCTCCTCCTCCTTTTCCCCATCCCCAGAATCCTCAGGTGTAGAGACTATCCCCGACCCGGTTTCCACGATCACAGGTGGGGTAGTGGTGGCGGCCCCCCCTAGAATTGCATGCAGCTCGGCGTAGAAGCGGCATGTCCGCGGCTCTGACCCGGAGCGACCGTTTGCCTCCTTTGTTTTTTGATAGGCTTGTCTGAGCTCCTTCACTTTCACGCGGCACTGATCTGAGTCCCTATTGTGGCCTCTCTCCATCATGCCCTTGGAGATTTTTTCAAAAGTTTTGGCATTTCGTCTTTTCGAACGAAGCACTGAATCCTCTCCCCATACAGCAATCAGATCCAGTACCTCCTGTGCGGTCCATGCTGGTGCTCTTTTTTGATTATCAGCCTGCATGGTTACCTGTGCTGATGAGCTGAGGTATCTGTGGTCACCTGTGTTCTCCACGCTGGGCAAACAGGAAATGAAATTCAAATTTTCCTGTGACTTTTCCTGTCTACCTGGCCAGTGCATGCGAGTTCAGATTGCTGTCCAGAGCGGTCACAATGGTGCACTCTGGGACAGCTCTCGGAGGCCAATACCATCGAATTGTGGCCACACTAACCCTAATTCGAATCGACAAAATCGATTTTGGCGCTACTCCGCTCGTCGGGGTGGAGTACAGAAATCGATTTTAAGCGCCCTTTAATTCGAACTAAAATGCTCCCTTCTAACATTGTTTGGCAGCCGCCTGCTTTGTCCACTGCTTGCAGGAAGAGCAGCCCGTTGCAGCTAGCTGGTGGGGGCTTGGAACCAGGGTGGACCGGCAAGGATCACAGACTGGTGATCTTACTACCCAAGATCCACAAACCTGGAAATCCTGGACGCCCCATCATCTCGGGCATTGGCACTCTCACTGAAGGACTGTCTGGATATGTGGATTCCCTACTCAGACCCTACGCCACCAGCACTCCCAGCTATCTCCGTGACACCACTGATTTCCTGAGAAAACTACAATGCATTGGTGACCTCCCAGAAAATACCATCCTAGCCACCATGGATGTAGAGGCTCTCTACACAAACATCCCACACACAGATGGAATACAAGCTGTCAGGAACAGTATCCCTGATGATGACACAGCACAGCTTGTTGCTGAGCTCTGTGACTTTATCCTCACGCACAATTATTTCAAATTTGGTGACAATATATACCTCCAGACCAGTGGCACCGTTATGGGCACCCGCATGGCCCCACAATATGCCAACATTTTTATGGCTGACCTGGAACAACGCTTCCTCAGCTCTCGTCCATTCACGCCCCTTCTCTACCTACGCTACATTGATGACATCTTCATCATCTGGACCCATGGGAAGGAGACCCTGGAAGAATTCCACCATGATTTCAACAGCTTCCACCCCCCCATCAACCTCAGCCTGGACCAATCTACACGGGAGGTCCACTTCCTAGACACCACAGTACAAATAAGCGATGGCCACGTTAACACCACCCTATACCGAAAACCCACCGACCGCTACGCCTACCTTCATGCCTCCAGCTTCCACCCCGGACACACCACACGATCCATCGTCTACAGCCAGCGCTGAGGTACAACCGCATCTGCTCCAACCCCTCAGACAGAGACC
>NW_020664417.1:60972742-61035666 GCF_002925995.2 Terrapene triunguis | reverse complement strand
AATACTTCTGTTAGTCTTAAAGGTGCCACAGGACCCTCTGTTGCTTTAGACTGGTCAGTGTGCGGGGGCGCCGTCAGCTCAGTGCAGAAGGGTTTCATGTCCTGCGAGGGATGCTACAAGCACAACTTCCTCCTTCAGACGGCCATCCAGGAGGTCCAAGAGGCAGTGCGCAGTAGCATGGCTTGACCTGACCAATGCCTTTGGGTCCATACCCCACCATCACATCTTGCCACCCTGGGAGAGTTTGGGATGCCAGAAACCTTCATCCAGATCCTCCGGGACCTCTACAAGGACTGCACCACCACCATCCGTGCCACGGACGGAGAGACGGACACCATCCCCATCCGCCGCGGCGTGAAACAAGGATGCCCCCTTAGCCCCATCATCTTCAACCTGGCCATGGAACCGCTCATCCGAGCCATCTCCAGTGGCCCGACCGGCTTCAACCTGCATGGCAAGAAAATCAGCATTCTGGCCTATGCGGATGATCTGGTCCTGACCGCGGATGACCGAGAGAGCCTCCAAGGTATGCTAGATGCCACCAGCTGAGCTACTGACTGGATGGGGCTCCGCTTCAATGCGAAGAAGTGTGCAACTCTGCACATTGACGGCAGCAAAAGGGACTCGGTGCAGGCAACGGGGTTCCAGATCCAGGGTGAGCCCGTCATCCCCCTGGCAGAGGGGCAGGCATACCAGCACCTGGGCACGCCAACAGGTTTCCTTGTCTGGCAGACACCCGAGGACACTATCCAGGAGATCTTGCAGGACGCTGCCAAGATTGATGCCTCCCTGCTGGCACCATGGCAGAAGATAAACGCCCTGAACACCTTCCTGATCCCACGCATCTCGTTCACCCTAAGGGGATCCGCCGTGGCGAAGGTGCCCCTCAACAAGGCAGACACGATCATCCGGAAGCTGGTGAAGAAGTGGCTGTTCCTTCCCCAGACAGCCAGCAACGAGGTGGTCTACATCGCCCACAGGTACAGCGGCGCCAACGTCCCCTGCATGGGTGACCTGTGTGACGTCGCGGTGATCACCCACGCCTTCCGCCTGCTGACATGTCCCTACGCCACGGTAAGGAACATCACGGTGAACGTCCTGAATGACGCAACAGAGAAGCGGATTGGCAGAGCCTCCTCCAACCAAGACATCGTCACCTTCCTGAGAGGCTCCCTGGAAGGGGAATTCGGATGGGACGGGTGCGACATCGCTTCACTGTGGTCCAGCATTCGCAATGCCACGCGTTGCCTGGGGAAGCGCATCCGCTGCTGCTGGGAGTGGTGCAAGGAGCGCCAGGAGCTGGGAGTCCGGGTGCTGCACATCAGGTCCGACGACAACACCATCGTCACCCTGAGCACCAGGGGCTTGCTGGAGAGGACTCTGAAGGCCGCCATCCACTCGCTGCACGTGGAAACCCTGAAGCATAAACCGGACCAGGGTAAAGCCTTCGAGTTGGACCAGCAAGTGGGACGCCAGCAACCACTTCCTCGCCGGGGGCGGCTTCACCCGTTTTGCCGACTGGCGGTTCATCCACCGTGCCCGGCTCAACTGCGTCCCCCTCAATGGAGCCGTCCGCCACGGGAACCGAGACAAGCGTTGCAGGAAGTGCGGCTACTCCAACGAGACCCTTCCTCAAGTCCTGTGCAGCTGCAAACCCCACTCCAGAGCCTGGCAGCTGCGCCACAACGCCATCCAGAACCGCCTGGTGAAAGCCATCGCGCCACGCCTGGGGGAGATCTCTGTGAACTGCACCATCCCTGGTACTGACAGCCAGCTACGACCTGACGTGGTCGTCACTGACGAGGCCCAGAAAAAGATCATACTCGTCGACGTCACGGTCTCCTTTGAGAACAGGACCCCGGCATTTCGCGACGCCCGAGCTCGTAAGCTGGAAAAGTACGCCCCCCCACGGCTGACACCCTGAGAGCGAAGGGCTACGAGGTGCAGATGGACGCCCTGATTGTCGGAGTCCTGGGCGCCTGGGACCCCTGCAATGAGCGTGTGCTGCGGACCTGCGGGATCGGTCGACGCTACGCACGGCTCATGAGGCGCCTCATGGTCTCAGATGCAATCTGATGGTCCAGGGACATCTACATCGAGCACATCACCGGCCACCAACAGTACCAGGAGGCGTGAGCCAGAGTGACATCGTTCTCCCACTACGAGAAAGGGACCAAGTGACCTTCTACGTTGGATCATATGAACTGGAACCATAAACTCCCTGAACATTAAATCTCACCAAATGAGGATCAATCCATCCTCATCATCATATCCACTCATTATACTCCACACCCGAACATAGCCACTCTATGAACTTCATACCCTCATATCTCAATGCCTGTACTTTGACCCATCAACCTTTTACCCCCAATCGGGGATATTGCAGATTATGTATTCCTTATGCCACCTGATCTTAAACCAAACTTTACACCCTCGATAATCTGTACGTTATTCCCTGATAACCAGAAACTTCTATGCTCAAACTCTGTTCACTTTTTTTTTAACATCATCTTAATAAAATGTTTTTCAAGAGTAGGGTCAGCTTACTTAAATGGGAAATGCGCATCTCTCTCTCTCACTCTCACTCACACTCTGTCTGCAATGCTGTCTCTCCTCTCTCCATTCCTGCTGCCTTGTAGAGTGTGAGAGTTAACCCTTGAGGGCTCAGCCAATTGCTAGTTCATCATTTAGCAGTAAGGCATTTAGCACTAAGGCATTCCCTGGGAAATATTCCACACTTTGACCCCTCCAACTCAACCAAGCTTCACAATCATCATCACTATGTACCAGTATTAAATTGTTTGTTTAAAATTTATACTCTGTGTGTGTGTGTGTGTGTGTGTGTGTGTGTGTGTGTGTGTATGTGTATATATATATATATATATATATATATATATATATATATTAATATTATTAGTCTTTTGTCTGGTGAAAAAAATTTCCCTGGAACCTAACCCCCTCATATACATTCATTCTTATGGGGAAATTGGATTCGCTTAACATAGTTTTGCTTAAAGTCGCATTTTTCAGGTACATAACTACAATGTTAAGTGAGGAGTTACTGTATTTATTCTCTTCCCCTCTTCTGCTTTGAGCTGAAAACTCAGCTGATGGGAGGAATTCACTTACAAGACCCATCTGCATGGAGGAGGGCGAGTAAACAATAAGTCTTTTGTCCTCTTTAATGTTCCACTCTAGTCCATCAGCTGTTGATGAGCCTTCCTTGTAAGGCAGGAACACCTTCTGTTGGTGATCAGCATTTCACATGAGTTAATGTCTCTCTCCTGTCTGGTGATTTACACAGGTGCTGAGGCTTACAATGCAAGCACTCAAATACTACATTACAATAAGGGATACAGATATTATAAGTGAGATTAATACATGCAGCAACTCACAAGCATTCAGTAAAGTCTAACAGTAACCACATTCTTACCATTCTAATACCTATTTTAACAATACTAACATAGAGGTGAGCCAAACTGATCAGCTGTGTAATTATCAATATTCAGTTGAGGTATGAGGGCTTTGGCATGAGGTGGAACCTAGTCTGCCAGAGTCATGTAGTGGACAAAGAACATAATTTCCAATTGCACTTCAATATACAGACCTGAGGGACAGCCTCAATTGTAGGTTCCAGGTAACATAACATGAATCAATCTGTATTTAAGGCCCTGTACTGAGCTCTGGATGGGAGTTCTTTCACCTAGAGCAGGGGTAGGCAACCTGCGGCACGCAAGCTGATTTTCAGTGGCACTCACACTGCCCAGGTCCTGGTCACCAGTCCAGGGGGCTCTGCATTTTAATTTAATTTTAAATGAAGCTTCTTAAAAATGTTAAAAACCTTATTTACTTTATATACAAAAATAGTTTAGTTATATATTATAGACTTATAGAAACGTTAAAATGTATTACCGGCACGTGAAACCTTAACTCAGAGTGACTAAATGAAGACTCGGCACCCCACTTCTGAACAGTTGCCGACCCTTGGCCTAGAGTAAGATGGGGCAGTAACAGCATGCTGATGTAGATGTAGTGAAGGCTAGAAATGGATTTCTAACTCGTTAGCAAGAGGCTGTAATATACTCTGTAGCTCATGGTTTAATTCTAGGTACCTCTGTTGTACACATATCCAGTTAGAGAAAGCAGCTGTTTCATTTCAGCATTGATAAAGAACTGTGCTCCTTTGGCACAGTCTCAACTTCACTGTTTTCACACAGACCTCTTCCCTGATAACTGCTTCAAGGGCACACATTCAGCTTGTGGGTGAATTAAATATTCACCCACAAGATGATTCAAGTACACAAGTGAGTGGGTGTGCAGAGTCCACTTTTCTGGAAATTGCTTTCTTAATAACTCTTCTATTTATCAAATCAGCTCATTAAGAAATGGGCATTTTCTGAAAAATAAGATGGCTTTTCAAATCACAATACCTAAGCAGTTATCCTTAGCCTGGATGAGAGTAAAGAGAGGCAGCTGCAGGGAGCCAGTTGCAGCTCTGTGATCTTCCGCTGCTGCCCACTCCAAAGCAAGTTAGAACAGCAGGGCTGATGTAAAGTCACAGACCTTACACCAGTTGAAGATGAGTCATAGGGGAGCTGTGATCTATCATGTCTCTCCACCAGAACACCCCTCCTTTCTCTTACACTGGTGGAGGAGGAGCTGCTGGCACAGGAGGTGATGGAACTGTTTCCACTGGCAGAGAATCCCCTACAGAAGGGAAATTCTCCAATAGCTATTCCTGGCTGTTCAAGCAGCACACAGCACTCTTAGCGGATTAGAGATGCCAACCCTACCACTCTTTGCAACTTGCAGCTTTTTGGGTTATTCTTAGAACGTAAAAGAGCTCCTAGATATAACAAAATATGAACTGCAAGAAAAAGCAGAGGTGTGTTTCAGAGTAATAAATTGGGTTAGTATGAGCAGAGGGTGGCATAAAAATGCAGCAGATAATATGCTCAATTTGTGCTACTAGAAACCATGTTCTAAGCACAATGCACCACGCTAAGAGTGCACACCTTTCTAAAGATGGAACTGCATTTAAGCTGAATTTATGCATTGTTTCATTAACTCTGTTCCTGGCTCTGTGGTAGCAGGGCTTAAATTTGTTATTCCTTCTTTAAATACTCCATTTTCAATGACATGCCAACCTTTGTGCGCAAGTCTGATTTTTTTCAGTTACCTCTTGTTTTGGCAATTGATACACACACTAATATTTGCCTAGGCTGACTTCTTTTTTGAATTACCACTGTATTCAACATAAATAAAATGCTTTCAGAGCACTTCTTCTTATATATAGGACCTGTTGGTGACTGGATCTTGCCAGGGCACTTGGTGGAGTGGAAAAGAGAAATCACCGTCTCTCCAGATACAATTAGTGTCTGAGCTCTCCTGTGTACAGGGACTGCTTTCTGCACAGAGGTTGAAATCATACCAAAAGGGGCAGAGAGGAGCTTCTGCCATGGCAGTACTTCTCCTCCACAGCTGGTCAGCAGAGCTGGCCAGGTACAGAGGTTTCAGAGTAGCAGCGGTGTTAGTCTGTATCCGCAAAAAGAACAGGAGTACTTGTGGCACCTTAGAGACTAACAAATTTATTAGAGCATAAGCTTTCGTGGGCTACAATCTCCTCAATATAGGTTTCACTCTATATGCATCCGAAGAAGTGGGTTGTAGCCCACGAAAGCTTATGCTCTAATAAATTTGTTAGTCTCTAAGGTGCCACAAGTACTCCTGTTCTTTTTGCAGGTACAGAGGGAAGCACACTCCACCATCCTAAGGATGAATGTACAGAATGCACTCTCCCTGGATGCCAGGGAGTTACGGGCACAATCCCTCCTGGAGCTCCACAGGTGGTGGTGCACCCAGGACTGTCCTTATTCATACGCAAACTATGCAGCTGCGTAGGGCACCAGGAAATTTTATCGGGACGTCTGGTCACCCTACCGTGCACTCACGGGGCGGCGGGAAGTGGAACGTCCCGGCCCCAACCCGCTGTGCTCTGCCGGCTCCCAGCTGCACTGCCAGCCAGAGGAGCAGAGCGGAGTGGGCTAGGGCCGGGTCACTCCACTTCCCGCCGCCCCGTGAGTGTGGGGTTGGGCCTGCCATGCAATCACCGGGCGGCAGGAAGTGGAGCAACCCAGCCCCAACCTGCTCCGCTCCGCCGGCTCATGCTGGGGGGCAGTTTCCCCCTTACCCGCCAAGCCTGCTCCTGCCCTCCACAAACCTTGGGTGCAGGTTCCCCCCTCCCCCCGCGGAGGCCTGGGGCCAACACCCCCGCCCCCGCGGGGGGACTGTGTAGGGCACCACAATGTCTAGGGACAGCCCTGGCTGCACCCCACCACCAAGGCAGGGTTTTGCTTATCAGGCACAGCTAAACTCACAACGATTAGACATTAGAGATGCCACTTTTAAAGTATTTGTGAAGAACCTGTGAGAATTTGATGCTAGGCAGTTGTATGCTCTGCATAGACTTCTGAGTATCATTAATGAGTAATTCTGGATTTATTTTTAAAATATTGCTCTAATGTTGGTGGGGGGTTTGTGGGTTGTAGGTATATGATTGATATCATCAGCTTAGCTCATTTCAAAGCTTTCTTTCCTAAGTAGAAGTACAGTACAGTTGCTTCCCGACTTACGGAAGCGTTCCGTTCCAGAATGCCTTGCGTAACTCGAATTTTGCGTAAGTCGGAAACGTATACCCGACAATTATGCCGTCCTCCCTCCCCCAAAATGAACCAGGGTGGACCAGCAGCCCCCCATTAGCTCCCCATTCCCCTAAGTTCTCTGTGCAGCAGCCGCCCAGCAGGCTATCAATTGCCGGGCAGTTCAGCTGCCCGTCTCCCCACTACCTTGTGCTGCTCCTGCCCTCTGCCTTGGAGTTGCTCCCGGGAGCCTCCTGCTTGCTGTGCGGGGAAGAGGGGACAGAGGGAGGTTGCTTGCAGCAGCTGCTGTCTCAACTTGCTGATCTACTTAAAAAGGCAGTGTACTTAGAGTGGGGTCATGCTGTCTTCCCTCCCTCCATTCGTGCTGCCTTGTGTAGAGTGTGAGGCTATATTAACAACAATGTGTTAACCCTTGAGGGCTCAGCCGGGTGCTAGTTCATCATTTAGCAGTAAGGCATTCCCTGGGAAATATCCCAACTTCTGCCGTCCTCTGACTTCACCACCTCAACCAAGCTTCACAATCATCATTGCTGTGTACAGTATTAAATTGTTTAAAACTTATACTGTGTATATATGTGTGTGTGTGTGTGTGTGTGTGTGTGTGTATATATGTATATATATATGTATATGTATATAAAATATAGTCTTTTGTCTGGCAAAAAAAATTTCCCTGGAACCTAACCCCCCTACCTACATTAATTCTTATGGGGAAATTGGATTTGCTTAACATCGTTTTGCTTAAAGTCGCATTTTTCAGGAACATAACTAGAACGTTAAGCGAGGAGTTACTGTAGTTTACTTTCAAATGTTTATTTTTCATTGGTGATACTGCATTCTGATTCAATGTTATAGCCAACATGGGAGATGTGAAATCATTTGAAAATATAGCTCCCATTTATTAAAAAAAATATTATGCATATTGGAAGACATGCTTAATACATAAGTGAACTTTCCTTCAAAAGCTGTGTGTTCTGGTTTGGACACCAGCTATAGGAGAAATTTAGGATACTTCTGTGGACCACTGTTAGATCCTTCACAGAGTTGCCTCTTCTGTTATACCAATAAAAACTAGCAGGATCTTATTAAAGGGGACAAGATAAAGATGCCACATTTATTATGATAACAATTTGATTTATGACCAATAACTAATATTTTAATTCTTATACACACACATTATACCTAATACCTATACACACACACACACACACACACACACACACACCCATCAGATGTTCTGCAGCTGCTGCATAGTTACCAGTCCTGCTTGAGTCTGTGGCTTGAGTTTGCAGCTTGGGTTCGTAGCTTGTGGCAGCTAGGACGAGCTGGGTCTCTGTTGGGCATGCACCGATGCCCTTCCATGTTGGCAGCAGAATGTTACCCTCCTCCAAAGTTTTCCATTTTACCCATCCTTTTTGTAGGCTTTAGTTTGAATCCAGAGTCTATAGGTTTTGCTGTGTTACGCTGCCTCTGGGTTTGGTGATTGATCACCCGTCAATTGCAGACATGACTTTCAGCCTGGGACCGGGCTTTGATCTTCCTTCTATTGTACATTTTCTTTTTAGGGTGGATTCTTCTTACTTTGTTAGGGCTCTTGTCTGCATCTTCAGCCGTTGGTGTTTGAACTCTATTTAATTAGGACAGGCTGGGGCTGGAGGTTGATTCCATCATCCATACATACCTCATTCACACATCTAAACTAAACTAATAAGATTACAGCAGGGTTTGCAAAAATGAAGGTTGCAGCAAGCCCTTACAAAATGGAGTAAGCATTTTAAAATGGGGTTTGAATTACAATATGGCAAACAGTGAACAGAAGTTACAATATAGACAAGTATAATGGATGGCAAACAGTGAACAGAAGTTACACTGTAGGCAAGTGTAAATTACAATACTGAAACAGTGCAAGTCTCAGTGATTTAAGCAGGAATTGGATTGATAGTGAAACTTACAAAGGCAGCTGACTGTTAAGATGCTATGGCTTTTAACAAGCATCTTAACTGTTAATTAGCCAGTTATTGGGGTAACCAGTTTTATGAATGAATATTGTTTCATTCATAAAACTTTACTTATGAAGTTACATTAATAAAGTAAACAATTAAAAACAATTTCATTCATGAGTCCTACACTTCCATCTACCTCAGGGTTTCTCAGGTCCATAACCTTGACATCTAGGGAAGAATATGTAAACCACACAGGTTTCCAATTTTATTAACTAAACTAAATAAATAAGCAAAAGTGTAAACAAGTCAGATTAGAATAAAGTGGGTTAATATAAAATTAATCTAATTATCAGGTTAACTAAACCATATCAAATAGAAAATTTAGTAACTACCTGTACATAGTCCTTTATAGTGTTTTCTGCTGCTATCAGTTTGAATGCACAACAACAAAACTTTGAAGTTCTGCATTATAAAGAAAAAGCAGCCTTACCGTATACATATATTGGCTATAGATATAGATAGCTAATTGCTTTCCATATTGGCTTGGTGTAATTAGTGTGACACAAAGTGTTAGTTCATTTTGCTACCTGAAAGTCAAAGAATTTTTTTTTTTAAAGGGCTTCTGCACTTTTTCACTTCATGATCTATAAGCACCTGAAAGGCTTTTAACAAGACTTCTGTCTGCTTGTTTTTATCTTTAGAAATATCAGGAATGTTAAGTTTAGTCTTTCCTGACTTTGCTGGAAGACCTCTGGAAGATCTTGGGGATGTTTACTGTGATCTCTAACACCTTAATAGAGGGAGTGAGGGTGCTACATCTTTAACAAAGGGTACATTTCCCCAAAATGATGATTGGTCATGGAAATTAAATGTGTTAACAGAAAAGGGTTTAAAACTGATTAAATAGTCCTTCCCCTTTCACTTACTTTCTTGGATCTTGTAATACCTTTTCACTAGTTCTTCTGTCTAGATAGGACCTGAATATCTAGTGTAAAAATTTTTTTAAATAAAAATAGAAGCTCTTCCTTCCCATCCCTCAAAAAAAAAAAAAAAAAAAAGAAAAGCAACCCCCCCCAAAAAATATAAAATAAAAAGCTTTTCAAACCTTTAAATAGCTAAGAGTTAATGCAGTGGAAATTCAGTTGCCTATTTTTAAGCATTTCTCCATTCTCTTCTTTCTAGGTCTGCTATTGGTAATGTGGCCATCGGAGAGATGAAAGGTATCTTGCCTTGTTTTCTCTGAACTTGACAAAATCAACATCATGTGGGCAAAATAAAACAGAAAAGAAACTTGTTCTGAATAACAGAATGCCAAAGAAAAGGAAAAATCTGGGTGTGAGTCCCTCCAGGAAAATTGTGGATTCGGAGAGAATGGCTGCTTCTGGTGAAGGACTGGTACCACCTCCAGGAGATGTGTCAGTGTCACGAGCAATTTACAGTGTCAATAAGGAAGAGCTCTTAAACAACATGTCAGAAATGTTTTCTGATCTGGATCCTAGTGTGGTTTATATGGTGCTGTCTGAATGTGATTTTAAAGGTAAATAAAACATTTGTTATGTTAACAGTTGGATTTCATAGGCAAATTCTGCTCTCAGATAGGCAGTGCAGCTCCGATGGACTTCAGTGTTTTTAGAGGTCAGAATTTAACTTTTAATGAATACATGAGTGTGATGGGGGTATTCATCACACATTAGCCCTGGAGGGGTTAATATAGGCAAGAGAAGCCAATTAACCATTGGCTGCACCCAAAAAGGAGCTAGGATGCAATGAGGCTTAACTGGGGATGAAGCTCACCTGGACAGAAGCAGGTGGGGCTTCTGTAAAGCCAGGAAGCTGGCAACAGATTGCAGTGAGGAAGCCTACTGTCATGCTCCCTGATACAAGGGAGCAGAGTAAGAGCCTGTACTAGGAGTGTGGGAAACAGTCCAGAGAAGGAGCAGTAAAGGCTGAGAGAATAGACCTGAACTGCTGGTTCAAGGGCCCTTGGATGGAACCCAGTGCAGAGGGCGGGCCTGGATTCCCCTACAAGCCACTGCGGGAGTGGCGCAGTTGGTGCAATGGCTATGAAGACTTCCTGAAACTGTGTGGAGAGAGACTGGTGAGACCCTGGAAGGGAAGGACAATTGTGATTTGGCCGGAGGGCTAAGCAATGAAGGAGATGAACTGCAGCTCCTGACCAGTGAGAGAGGGGCCACAGAACGAGTGACTGTGGCAATAGGCTGAGCAACTGCCGGCTGGGGCATGGACGGTGGTGAGCTAATTCCCCAGATGAGCCACAAGGAGACTCCATCGAGCAGCGAGTAGCAAATACCCCATTACAATGAGTCATAATACTTAGGAATTTTATAGCACTTCTCATTAGGATGACCAGATAGCAAGTGTGAAAAATTAGGACGGGGTTGGGGGTAATAGGTGCCTATATAAGACAATGCCTGGAATATTGGGATTGTCCCTATAAAATTGGGACATCTGGTCCCCCACTTCCCATGTAGGATTCTCAGATTCATAACGTTTTTGTGATGATGGTAAGTAGAAATATGTTTTACTTAATGAAGTTAGGTGGCTTGCCGTAAGCCATACAGCAAGACCATGATTGAGAAGAGAACCCTGCTTTCCTGACTGACATTTCTGAGCTTTAATCACTACACAAGACTGTCCCACATTCTGTATGGGTGTATGCTACATATCAATCTCTTGTGATTTTACTAACCTGAGTATATTGTACCTGTAGCTCTGTGTTTTGGGTTTTGTTTTTAAACTCCCATTTTGTGCCAGCATCACTGGTCACTTCCCTGAGGCTCAGTTCATGCAGGATGCATTTTATCTGTGTTTTGCACTGGAATCTTCAGCAGGCTTCCTTGGACTGTTTTCCTTCCCTCATATTCCTTTGGGGTTTCCACTATCTCAAATTCCTTAGCCTCCTTTACTCTTTCTGGTAGATCTCGTCTATTTTTGTGTGCTCACTTATCTATTTCCATTATTATTCTAAATACAAGTTCACTGGCACTTGACACATAGGTAATGGGGGAGATGCAGAGTGCAAGTCCAGGAGGAGTTATTTTGGGGTGGGGATGTCAAATACAGAAGTATATTGGCTATATGTAATGAATTACATATAAAGTGGGATTTTACCAGGCATATTGCCAAGAAAGGGAAAGAATGAAATGTCTGAAATATTTATTTGAAAGCTAGTTATCCCTAAATAGTGCTACATTACTTACTACAGTAACTCCTCACTTAAAGTCGTCCCGGTTAATGTTGTTTCGTTGTTACATTGCTGATCAATTAGAGGAAATGCTCATTTAAAGTTGTGCAATGCTCCCTTATAACATTATTTGGCAGCTGCCTGCTTTGTCCACTGCTTGCAGAAAGAGCAGCCCGTTGGAGCTAGCTGGTGAGGGCTTGGAACCAGGGTGGACCGGCAGCCCCCCCATCAGCTCCCTGCTCCCCTAAGTTCCCTGTGTGGCAGTCGTCCAGCAGGCTATCAATTGCCAGCAGTTCAGCTGTCCCTCCCACCACTGCCATGTGCTACTCCTGCCCTCTGCCTTGGAGCTGTTCCCAGGAGCCTCCAGCTTTCTGTACGGGGGAGGGGAAGTGGGGGGCTAATGTCAGGGTGTCCCCCTCCCCCTGCTTCTGCCTCTCGCTTATCTCATCTCCATAGAGCAGGGGGGAGATGGGACAGGGCTCAGGACGGAGGGAGTGTGCTGACAGCAGCTGCTGTCTCAACTTCCTGGCCTACTTAAAAAGACAATCTACTTAGAGTGGTTCTGCGTACTTAAAGGGACAGTGCGCATCTCTCTCTCACACACAGGGTGTGCGTGTCTCTCTCTGTCTGCCATGCTGTCTTGCCTCCCTCCATTCATGCTGCCATGTAGAGTATGAGGCTACATTAACAACAATGTGTTAACCCTTGAGGGTTCAGCCGAGTTCTAGTTCATCATTTAACAGTAAGGCATTCCCTGGGAAATATCCCACCCTCTGACTCCACTACCTCAACCAAGCTTCACAATCATCATTGCTGTGTACAGTATTAAATTGTTTGTTTAAAATTTATACTGTGTATACATATAATATAGTCTTTGTCTGGTGAAAAAAAAATCCCTGGAACCTAACCCGCCCCATTTACATTCATTCTTATGGGGAAATTGGATTCGGTTAACATCGTTTCGCTTAGTCGCATTTTTCAGGAACATAACTACAATGTTAAGCGAGGAGTTACTGTATTGTTACCTAACCTAAATACTATTTTTAATGTTAAGTGCAGGCATTTACAAAGTTTATAATTTAACAGACTTTTCATGCCATTTAGCTATATAATTCTTACCCCTTTCTAAATTGAAGTTGATATCTTTACCAATTAAAAATGTTCTTTAAAAATTTGTTTTTTTTTAAAAAGTGTGGTAAAATAATAGATTTATCTTGAGGTTGACTGAGAATACATTGGGTTATTAATATACCCACTAAGGGAATTGTCATTTGCAATAATTTTGGTAGATATGTAAAGTGTAACAGTTGCATGTTTTATTCAAAAGAATCTATCCACAAAGATAATCCTTTAAAAATAAAAACCAATAACACCCACCCACGCAGGCCACTTGTGTGACTTACTGAAGGAAGCATGCTTCATAAACAATATGTTAGCAAAAAAACTGGATTTTAGACCAATTATTGAAGTATTAAAGATTTCCCTTTGCTTGTCTTTAACTCTACTCTGTTTGTGCGTGTGTGTGAGTACGTGTGCATGTGTGGTTTTTTTTAAACACCTCCAGTGTTTTTCCTCTCCTTCAATATATACCTTGTTGTGTTTCTCTATACACATTTTGGCTGGATGTGTTTTCAGATAGGCCTGGCCAAGTACTCTGAGGGAGCAAATAAGATGGAAGGGGGAGAGAAAAAGTCTGTTTCTCTTCTCAGTAGATTCATTCTGTCGTCTTTGGCATGAAGGGGTGGTTTTTGGCTATTATTTTGTTATCTTCCTCCTGTGAACAGATTTAAAAAGGGAAACTTATCACTATCACTTTTTAATGGATTGGTAGTTGGTGTAATAAACAAGGAGGAAAGGCTAGCCAGATTCTCTAAATTAAAGGGAAGATCTACCCAGCTGTGCTGAAAGAGCTGGACTTTAGGAAAAATCCTTTTTATTTTTTTAGTGTGCAGTTTCTTTCTACGTAGCTCTCTGGAATAAACAGAAAAGTTCCAGCTTATTTGAGTCATCTTAAGACTCCCTCGCCCCCAATTTTTTTTGTCATTCGCTCTTTTAACTAGCCCTGACTATAATAAAAAAAGATTTCTGTGCCTATCTTTTTTTAATTTGTACCTCTACAATTCTCCTTTTAGTGACTATTTCAATTTATTTAATCCTATTTCTCCTGTGTTGTATAGACTATAAACAAGTATTCCATTTAATCAGTCTGTGTAATCTTTTTCTTTGTACCCAGAGTTAAATTTAGCTCCACAGTTTATTTACTTTTTTGCATATTTTGTTGTTATATTGAAGTGTGTGCAGATTCAGTTGGGTCTTGTCCCCAGTGAGCAACATTTGTTGTAAAGGTAGGAGGAAAGTATGTTAGCAAATTAACTGGTAAATTTTCTGTTTACTATCTCTGAAATTCAGGGTTTGATGTAAATATTTCTTGATTTATAGATTGTAAAAAGTTATTTAAATTGGATTAAAATTAGGCTCTATTCCTTACCATGATCATTTTCTTTGATTTATTTTCTTTATCTTATTTAACAGTTGAAAATGCTATGGATTGTCTGCTAGAACTTTCCACAGCTGCTAAGGGAGTAGCATCTTCAAAAGTCTCAGGTTTTGATTCAATAGCATCATCTCTATCTCTTGTTAACCAGCAAAGCTCTGTTGCAAATGAAATAGTGGGCGAAAGTTGTGCAAAAGAAGATATTGTGAACTTTAAAGAAGAATCAGAAAAGATCCCATCACCTGATATTCAGCTGACTGAAGAGCTAGATTCCTTGATACAAACTGCTTTTGAGAAATACAATCTGAAAGACAAATTGTATGATTCCACAAATGACAAAATCACAGGAAAGCAGCCTATGACATTGGACCAGAGTAATTCTAATGGCATTAATGAATTTCCTGAGAGTGAAAAATCCAGTTTAAGGTTTAATGTCCTGCTTTCTCTGCAGCAAGCAGAGACAGAGAATGAGAAGTTAGAAAACTTCTCTATGTTAATCTCAGAGGGTCACAAATCTTCTCAGCCAGCTGTAAGTAAATCTAGCATTCAAACAAAGGATAGTTCATCAGCTGACATGGACATTTTTGCACAAGTATCAGTAAGCTCTAGTCTGCCAGAAATTGATACTGACAATGCTTCAGAAGTCATTAAACCAACAAACTCGGAAGTGGCTTGTAGAAAGCTTGATCAATCACAGAATATTGTTTCAGACCATGGAACTTTGAATTTCTTCCAGGGAGCTGTAGAAGCTGGTACAACAGCTAGTGGAAATTCTAGCTCAAAATGCCTTGAACAACAGGAAGGTGTAACGGCTGTGTGTAGTGGCCAAAAAAGCATTTCTCTCCCTGAAGTGTGTGAATCTCTTGAAGGATCCAGTTTCAAATCGCCACAACTTGCAGATGTTCAGCAGGGATGGAATTTACATTTTTCTCAACCTCCACAGCCTCCTTGGAATCCAATGGCTCCTGTGTTTTATCCCTCAAGTGGAAGTCACAGCTTTGTAATTCCAGTAGCTATCAGTCCGGGACAATGGAGGCCTGTTTCAGACTACAGAACGCATGGCAAAGGAATGCCTTTTCCTCCTCCAGTGGTTTCACATGTCTGGGATAGCAACGCTTCTCCGAAGGTATGGGGAAATCAAGATGGAATCCAAAAAATGAACCTCTCTCAAGTACACCAACCACCTGTTTGTCCGGTGATGAGAAAAAAGACACATCTTGTAGGTCAAGTACTTGTTCTTCTCAGAGGGGTGCCAGGATCAGGAAAATCTTTTTTGGCAAGGTAGAACATTTATATTATGTGTTTATAAGAGAAATCACTTAACACAGTGGTCTCCAAACTGAGGTCTGCGGAGGAATGTTCGGTGGGAGCTTGGTGGGGCCCAGGCCAGCCCTTACAGGGGGTGGGGAGGGAGCGCCACCCAGGCCTGCTCTGCTCCCAGTTGCAGCCCTGGCCGGGGCCCTGCACCCTAACTGTTGCCCTGCTCCCAGCTGAGGCCACAGCTACAGCACTGGTCCTGCTCCCGACCATGGCTCCCAGAGTGGTGCGGACAAAAAAGTTTGGGGACTACTGACTTAACAGTATTATTGTAGGATTTATTAACAAGAGAAAGCAACAACAAAAAATAGTTTCCTGATGTTTGCAAATGGCCTAATTTAAGCCCCAATTCATCATCCTGTCCAAGCTGCACTCAGACATAGTGGACATTGACAATTGCAGGGAGCTGAGCCAGTTGCATCTACCTGATCCTTGGCCAGCTGTTGCTGGTGGAGGTTAGAGCAATTGGGGGCCTACTCTGTCTGTCACTGGTGCGAGCTCCATAATGGAGCTTATGCCAGTGGAAGGGGGAGGGATAGTTCAGTGGTTTGGCCTGCTAAACCCAAGTTTGTGAGTTCAATCCTTGAGGGGGCCATTTAGGGATCTGGGGCAAAAATCTGTCTCGGGATTGGTCCTGCTTTGAGCAGGGGGTTGGACTAGATGACCTCCTGAGGTCCCTTCCAACCTTGATATTCTATGATTCTATGAAGATCAGGTTTAATAGAGCTCAGCTCCACCATGCCCCTCCTGTCCCTGGGCCAGTTCTGACATGCCCCCACCTCCACATGGCATCAGGGATGGGTTTAGCTGGGAATATGTCAGGTCTGACAGGTTTACAATTGCTGACATTGCCCCTGGCAGAATTCTCCGTAAATCTCTGGCCTGTTTAAGTTCACTTTAAACCAAATAAGTAGTGCATAGTGAACTTGAGAATCCAGCCCTTTGTTTTCTGGGCAACTCCTAGAAAGCTTTTTAATAGTTATACTTTTAATATACATATAGTAATCAATTTCAGACTTCTGTAGAAATGTCATACTACCAGTTATGCAAATAAAACTTTGTGTGGGACTGTTGATGCAGAAGCATTTCATTATATACAGATATTTATTTTTCTATTATTATTAGGTATTTTTTTAATTCTATTTTTCCCCTTGCATTTTTTCTGTCAAGTTAGTCTTTAATTTCTTTTCTCTTACTCTATAGTATGAATTCTTGAAGTGTCTTCCCCACTCTTTAGATATGTTTTTACTCCAAACTATTATCATTTTTTTTCCAATTACTTTAACTGTCCCCTTCCATTAAAAATATTTGAGGGTCCTGTCATCCCCAGCACAATATTCTCCTGCACAGAATACTTGGAATATATGAGTTGCATGCTCATTCTTCCAGCAGGACATGGGGTTCCGCCCCTCCACTGCTGCCTAGAAGAAATAGGGGCATTCTGCTTCCAAAACCCGAGTTCCCAGGGTTTGCAGAGGTATAAGATGATCAACACGGAGGCTTTGTCCTTCTCTACCCCGTTCTATTCTTCCCTCCAAAACCTCCCCCCTGCTTCTCAGCAGAAGGAACTGGAGGAGCCACATAGCTAGGGCATTTCCCAGCAGCTGCTTTCATAGGGACCAAATGCCTATAACCTCCCCATTACAGGGTGACAGTTGTATTGTCACCTACCCTCTTCTTGGGGCTGAACCTTCCCTCAGATGCATTTGTTCCCTGTGTCCCTGGGAATGAATCAAGATGTGTGTGTGCAGGAGTCAGTAAACCTGTCATTGAGACGCATCTACTACTGGTTTGGAGGGTGTCCGCCAGGTCGGTGGGTGTCCACCAGTGGATAAACCACATATAGCACTCTGCACATGGCACAAGAAGAAATTTTGAAGGCGCCTAAAGCACTCTCCCTTTTTCACAGAAAGTGCTACAGGATCTTTAATATCTATTAAGAGAACACAAGACTTCAGTTTGAAAGGTCTTGTTCAAAAAATCTGTACATAGTAGACTCAATGAAACTTAATTTTTCTGCAGTGGAAGAAAGTAGGGTTGAGGCAAACTTGCTAGGAATGAAAACTGCTTTTTTAGAACCTGAGGCTTAGATCACTAAGCCATTCTCTGTTGTATATCTTATGTAAACCCAAAAGGAGTTAATATTGGGTTCACACATATTGTTGATAAAAGGGGACAAAAATTGGAAAAATGTATTGTTTTATCTTTGTGATATTTCACAGGACTTTGCTTGAGGATAACCCAAGTGGAATCATTCTTAGTACCGATGATTACTTTTACAAAAACGGACAATATCTGTATGATGCAAATTGCTTAGGAGAAGCACATGAGTGGAACAGGAAACAAGGTAAGAACTATATAGGGGATTACCTCAACTGCTTTGCGGATTGCTGAAAGCTATTATAAAAGCAGGCTTTCCTGTAATTGCACCACAGGATGAGCTTTAATCCCCTTTTAGAGGTATAAATTTTAAATAATATTGACAAAAATGGGATCCTAGACTCCAGAATGGCCTATCTAATGTGCTGTTTGCTAACAAATGTCCAATTCAGCACTGAAGGATTATTTTCTCCTGGAATTATATCAGGGTATATATGTTGCATTAGGTTCTACTTATTGAGTGGTAATCTGTGCTAGCTCTCAGGAGGATTCCTTCCAAGATTAAGATCAATAATCATTATTTGCACTCAGATGCTATCCATGACAGTGGATGTGTTACACATATGGCACCTATCCAGATCTTTTCCCTGCCTTTGAACTAATGTTCCTTATAGAGCACTACATTATTGACAAAAATTAGGAAACAACCAAAAATAGAGGAAACCAGTAAATGGCGATTTTCACCAACAAAAGTTTTTTTTTCTGTTTCTCCTCCTGAAACTCTTCACTAAGCAATTATTTTCAAGCTTTTATGTGCTAAATTTTAAATATGATGACATTTTTGCAGGTATGTTCTAAACCTATTCAAAAAATGGGTTTATAGGAAAAGTACACACTTAACAGCAACTCTGGTTGTGCAGGCTACTTTAATACTGCCTTCTGTTATTTTTTTAAAGCAACTGATAAACATTTTATTATTGTGTGTAAAAAAACTACACTTTTTTTTTAAAATTTTTCATATTTTATACAGTTTACAGAGTGGACTTATCTTAAGACTGTTATAAAGCCAAGAATTTTGTATGCAACAAAGAAGTCCACTTGAAGGTGATCATGTAGGTTTTAGTATAATTTACTGATTAGTCATATTGGTGTATTATACATCTGCATTTCCATTCCTTTATTATCATACATATATTATTTCAATGTGTAATACAATGTAATTGTAGTTTTTATGTTTGGAGGGTGGTGAATTTAAATAAAAAATAAAAAAAGGGTGGCAGAGAGATCAGACTCCAAAAATAGTTATTTTGGCAACTGGTTAAACATGGTGTATTTAAAAAAAATAAAATTAACATTAGATGTAGATTTTTATTATCAAGAAATTAACCATATCTTGCTCTTTTATACTTGTTTGTCTTTCAGCCAAAGAAGCATTTGAAAAGAGAATCTCTCCTATAATAATAGACAACACAAACATACAGGCATGGGAGATGAAGCCTTATGTTGCTTTGGTTAGTATGATGATTTGAGCAATGTGAAAAGAGATTGGTAACTAACCTGAGACTATTTTAAAGTGTGGTTATGGGGCTCAGTCCAGCTTCTGGTTGCGTTCAACAAGAGTTGGATCAAGCCCACAATCAAAAAAATGTGTAAAAACGGTACCATATTATTAAATATTCTGCTTTGTGTAGGTCTGAGTGTTTTATCTGCTTATTTTACTGACAAATTCAAGTGTTTTGTACTGCAGAGCAAATACACATTTTGAAGAATAAGCTGGATTCTGTTCTTCCTTATGCATAATCAAATAACACTATTAGCTAGTGTTTTTTTTTTTTCTTTGCTGCTCATATTAGCTGAGTACCAACAACGGGGTTGGTGGTGCTCTACAGAAAGGCCCTGCCTCATCCTAAATTTGACATCAGTGACACAAGCACCAAATGAAAGATGGAGGCCTAACTTTCTTTTATTTGCTGGACTACCGTTGATAAGTTTCACGTAAGAAGTGTGTCTTAAATACTGATTTGAAGATCAAATTGTCCTGTAGCGTTATATTTTATTTAGCTGAAATATTTGAAAATAAATATACTCTCCAACTGGAAATCCTACTAAATTGTTTAAGTAGCAATATTACAGAGTTTTATTAGGATATAGGTGAGCCTACTTATAAAGCTTTTCATATCTTCTATAAGCAGTTATGAAATACTGTTAGCTCAGTTGAAGGCAGGCTAGATGAATCCATTTACATTGAGTATATGACTCATATTTAGTTAGTCAAAATAATGCTGCTGTAATGTTTGTTAGTGATACATTTTTCTTATAATATTGTCTTGTCTTCATCTTCTGGTCATTTAGCTCCCAATTCTGTGAGGCCCTTGGTGCCAATAATGCCTATTGGAATACATCCTCAGCTGGTATAAGTTGACGTAGCTCCATTGTGGAGCTTTGACAACATATGTCATCTGAGGATCTGTTCCATTGACTTCAGTGAGAGTTGAGGAATCTCGGCCCTTTGCAGCAATGGTATCTTAGGGTTTATCTGCACTTAAAATGCTGCAGCTGCACCACTGTAGTGCTTGAGTGTAGACACCACCTATACTGATGGGAGGGATACTCCCATTGGTGTGAGTAATTGACCTTCCTGAGAGGCGTAGCTAGATTCACGGAAGAATTCTTTTGTTGATCTAGTACTGTTTACACGGATCGGCTTAACTACTCTGGTTAGAGCTGTGGATTTTTCCTGAACTGCGTAAGTATGCTGACCTAATTTGCTAGTGTAGACCAGGCCTTAGGAATGGCAGAAATTCACAGTTCTCTTCTGGTCCTTCTATATTTGGAGCCCAATTCTGAATGCTTAGGTCAATAATTTAAACCGGTATGCATTTTTAGGCTTTTAACAAAAAGTGGTCTGTTTTTTTTATTTATTTTATTTTTTATTTTTTTTTAAGGGTGCTATGCATGGGGAACACGCTGTGATGGGTTGGGTCACAGAAACTCCCTCAACACTGTCAGTAGATGTGCTGGGATACCACTGAGAACAAACCCCCTTGCCAGAAGAGGCTTCCCCCCACTCCTGTCTTGCTGAGTTAGACACTTCAGTCAGCTTCTTAGTTAGTAGGGACTTTCCCAGCACCTAGTATTCAGTCTTTCTGGGAGCCTAAACCCTGAATAAATCCGCTTTACTCTGTATAAAGCTTATACAGGGTAAACTCATAAATTGTCCGTCCTCTATAACACTGATAGATATGCACAAGGTATTAATTATTTACTCTGGGTTAATTAATAGCAAAAGTGATTTTTATTAAGTATAAGGATAAAAAGTAGGATTTAAATGGTTCCAAGTTATAATAGACAGAACAAAGTAAATCACCAAGCAAAATAAAACAAAACACACAAGTCTAAGCCTAATACAGTAGGAAACTGAATACAGGTAAATCTCACCCGCAGATATGTTCCAATGAGCTTCCTTCACAGACTAGACTCCTTCCTAGTCTGGGCCCAATCCTTTTTAGACCAACATTGTGGCTTATGGCCTGGGTCCAGCAATCAGTCACACCCTCGTAGTTACAATCCTTTGTTCCAGTTTCTTTCAAGCAGTTTCTTTCAGGCATCTCTTTGGGGTGGAGAGGCCATCTCTTGAGCCACCTGAAGACCAAATGGAGAGGCTTCCAGGGCCTTTTATATTCTCTCTTGTGGGTGGAAACCCCTTTGTTCTTCTGTGCAAAATCACAGCAACAAGATGGAGTTTGTAGCCACCTGGGCAAGTCACATGTCCATGAATGTCCAACACCATTGTTTACATGTTAGTTTGAATGTTCCCAGGAAAGATCAGATGTGGATTGGCGTCTCCCAAAGTCCATTGTCAGTTAAGTGTTTCTTGATTGAGCACTTACTCAGAATACTCCTTTCTTAAGAAGATGACCAAATGCTTCACTGATGCTACTTAGAATCAAGCACATTGAGGTACAAGTACATAGCCAATATTCATAACTTCAAATACAAAAATGATACACGCATACAGACTGCATAATCATAACCAGCAAATTACAACCTTTATATAGACACCTTACTTGACCTCCTTTGTACAAGATTTGGTGCAACTATAGGACCTTGGTTGCAACAATAATTTATACGGTCACAGTTCGTCAATAACGTCACACATGCATTTTACTACTTAGATTTTATTTTGTTTTTAAAGTAACTTAACTTATTGAACCATTTTACAGGATCCAGTACTAGAGCTGGTCAGGAATTTTCCAACCGAACATTTTCTAGGGAGGTTTTTCAAATCCAGGATAGATATTCTGATTAAAATTTCCTTTTTTTCATTGTTCCATTCATCACAATGTTTGTAAGATACTTTATATTTAAAAGGTACTTTCAAATCCTTATAAGGAAGCTCAGTTATGCTTGTTAAAAAGAATACCAAGGAGTGGAAATGGTCTCTTTGTTTGGAACTCCCACTTTTGATATGGCATTGAAGCCTAGTTTTAAAAGTCATCCATGTCAGTATTGCGAACAAACCAAACCAGACCATCAAATTAGAACTAATTGTCAACTTTGTTGCCAGCTTCAGCCAAGAGACTGAGAGTTGAATTGGGATAAGGATTGATCTACTTTCTTATCCCTAGAGGTTTTCATCCTAGTCTGGGTTTAGGCACATCAGTGGGAAAGTGTTAGAACCTTCTGCTGCCATTTTATGTATTATAACTGGTTTTGTTGATAAACAGAGGACTTAACCAAGTAGTACTGTCGAGTTGGTACTTTTCAGCATAGTAAATTAACTTAAAAAATAGGTCTCCTCGGGATTTCTCTATACATAAATGCCCTTGTAGATATAAAAGCACTTCTTTGCTCAAATGAGATGAACACAGGATTGAAGTGGTTAGTAAAAAATATTCTACCTTTGCTGCATAGAATCATAGAAATGTAGAGATGGAAGGGACCTCGAGAGGTCATCAAGTCCAGCGCTCAGCATGTGTGATGGACAGGTGAAAGGTGGGACTTGTTCAATATTTAGATTCTTTTTATGAATGGGGTCTAATTTTATACCTGGTCATAGCTACAATGTTAATTGTGGAAGGTTTTAAAAAGGTACTTTTGAGTGCTGTCAGTTCATGGCTATCTTCTTGGTAGTGTTGCATACTGCATGAAAGTACAAGGAAAATACTTCAAGTTCTGTTTCCAGGAAAGTGCTTTGGTATATCTCCAGGACAATAGGAATGGTCCTGAAGATAGGAATGGGGGACAGTCACCTCCCAAGTGATTTCTCTTGGCTAGATTTAAAGCAGATTTGTTTTTGCCTTGAGAAAATACCATAGTATACTAGAAAGAGAGAGAGCTCCATGCTTGCAGCTAACTGAAATAAGAAAAGTTGAAAAAAGGGAAAGAAATGGTTCTTAAAATAGTCAGATTTTTCAGAATGTTGCTTGGACAAAACTAAATTAGCTCTGTCATGTAGAGACTGTGGTTGAGATGTGAGATACATTTCATTAATTTTAAAGGAAGATATTGTATCTAAGCAACCTAGACTGCTTTGAAAAATCCCTATTTGTGTAACCATAAATGAAGCCTGGTACATAGTTAGTGTATTTTTGGAATGTTTAACTTGTTTTGTAAAATGGGAACCTGATACGTGTCTGTTTTGTACATTGTGTGCTCTTTCATGAAAATATGACATTACTGATGTATTTTGTATTCTATTTGTATTTTTATTCAGTCTCAGCAGTACAAATACAAAGTAATGTTCCGAGAGCCTGATACTTGGTGGAAGTTTAAACCAAAAGAGCTTGAAAGGTAAAAGCACTGTAGAAGACATTGAAGTAAGCTGCTTCACCTTTCATTTATCCTCTTTAAAATAACTTTTTTTTTTTACCTTTACAATGGCCATTAAGGCTCCAAAACATCAGTAAGCCCCCTGTTAACAATTGAACAAACACCTGATTAACTTTTTATTTTAACTGTTCTGCTTAGAACTTTATGATGTCCGTGTAGGGTTTGAGAAATTCCTTTCATTGTTTTGTTTTGTTTGTTTTGATATCCAGTTTCAAAAGAAATTAGCTAGCAGCCAGAAAGGCACCTTTGTCATTTATATGACACTTTAAATCTTCAGAAAGCTGTGCAAATGTATATTCATCCCTAAAATATCCCTTGGCAATCCAGGCACAATGATAGATCCAATAGGACTCCTGGAAAGCATCCAGGGTTTATCTTGTCGTTTTGGGTTTGTCCTTGCATTGAGGTGATCTATTCTGCTGTTAGCTTTCCTGATTCCAAGTGTCCCTCCTACCTTATGCACTAGAGTAGCAGTCATGTCTTGATGTGAGCAGAACAAGCTCCTGGGGACAAGCTCTGCTGAACCACCAGTGGAAGCTTGGTTACACCTTTTCCTAGGCATTACCATCTGGGTTGAACACATAGCTGATGCAGTTCTCAGATGGTGGGTGCTTATTGGGATCCTTCTAGAGCAGCTGTGAGTTGCTTTTCTTCCATGGAGTGGTGGGTACCACCATTTCTTGCTGCTAGGGGTTACTTGGGGTTTTCTCCCCTCCCCTCAACACCAGTTCCCCTCTGCTTGCCACGCTGGCTAGGATTTACATACCCTAGGTCAGGCCACTGCCAAGCAAATTGCTTTCTGAGACGTAACAAAGTCAGTGTGAATCCTACTCAGAGGGATAAGCTATACTGACAAATGGCTAGAAGCAGGGAGATCAGAGTAGGCAAATATGTTTTCTTCCCACTCTGAGAAGTTCTCAACTGAGCATAGCCTACAGGAGGAGGACTCCTGTAGGCAAAATCTTCTTTATGCAGTTTGGCTCCCTGACTCCTAACAGAACATGAAACACCAAGCATCTGGTTTACAACATTCCAGAAAGCAGTTTAAGAAAAAAATATTTTAGCCTAATTCTTAGGTTTAATATTAAGCAAAACTAGAAATATAACAGCATAAAGAGAAATGATTCCATCTTTCAGTCTGTTTTGTTTGATTATTAAAATCTGGAATGTTACTTTTTTCATCTTTTAATCTGTAGGCGAAACATTCATGGTGTATCTAAAGAAAAGATCAAAAGAATGTTGGAGCGATATGAACGTTGCCTTACTGTTAACTCAATCTTGAATTCTACTGTCCCAGACAAATCAGAAAATGCTGATTGGAATGAAGATCCTTGTCAGGGGGAAGGTTATGGGTAAGACTTACTTGCTCTATATTCCTAAATAAAAAACTTTGTTACACAATTCCAATCTTAACTTTTTTTTTAAAAAAACAGTGGAGGCTGGCTAACTCCTCCTAACCCGGACTGTTAAAAAAAAAAAAAAAAAAAAAAAAAAACACCCCAAAAAAGTTGAACAAAAATTCAGCATTTCTTATTTTTACAAGGTTAAGAATTTTAGAAGTGAACAGTTAAGGGAATCAGCCATTTCTCCATTTCTATATGATACACTATTAGTCCACTAGATTATTGCTGTCCACCAACCTTAACTTTTTCCTCTTGTTTTCTTCTGTACTGGAAATATGCTACTGGGTGTACAGTATAGATTTTTATATACTAGCTATTAAATGTGTAATAAAGTTTTTAAAAGGAGTATAGTCCTACATATATGTAAACACCCTAGGTCTGCATTTTGTACTTATAGAGTGGGGTGTTGGTGGAGTTGATTATTTTTATGATTAGGATTGGAGTGATTGATCTGTTTGGTATTATGGAATATATTTATTATATGGAGGCTTATGTGAGTATATGTAGACTGAGAGTATATTTCCAACCATATTTTGTAAGCAACTAGCATCTGTGGTCTTCTGTAGTGGATAATGTAGAATGTGTTTATAGTATCTTGGAAATGGATCCCTTAAATAGAATAATAGAACTGTAGTGTTGGAAGGGTCTTTGACAGGTCATCTACTCCCGCCCCCTGTGCTGAGGTAGCACAAAGTAAACATAGACCATCCCTGACAGGTGTTTGTCCAACCTCTTCTTAAAAACCTCCAATGATGAGAAATCCACAACCTCCCTTGGAAGCCTATTCCAGATCTTAACTACCCTTCTAGTTAGAAAGTTTTCCCTAATATTTAACCTGAATCTGCCTTGCTGCAGATTAAGCCTATTATTTCTTGTCCTACCTTCAGTGGACATAGAGAACAATTGATCATTGTTCTCTTTGTAACAGACCGTAACACATTGGAAGACTGTTATCAGGTCACCCTCAGTCATCTTTTGTCAAGACTAAACATGCCCAGTTTTTTTTAACCTTTCGTCATAGGTCAGGTTTTCTAAACTTTTTATCGTTTTTGTTGTTGTCTTCTAGACTCTCTCTAATTTGTCCACATCTTTCCTTAAAGTATGGTGCCCAGAACTGGACATAGTATTCAGCTGAGGCCTCCTGAGTGCTGAATAGAACAGGACAGTTACCTCCTGTGTCTTACATACGACACTCCTGTTAATACACCCCAAAATGATATTAGCCTTTTTTGAAACTGCATTACATCATTGACTCGTATTCAGTTTATGATCCTCTATAACCCCCAGATCCTTTTCAGCAGTACTACTATCTAGGCAGTTATTCCCCAATTTATAGTTTTGTATTTGATTTTTCCTCCTTAAGTGTACTACTTCATACTTATCTTTATTGAATTTCGTCGTGTTGAATTCAGAACAATTCTTAATTTGAATCGTAGTTCTGTCCTCCAAAGTACTTGCATCCCCTCCCAGCTTGGTATCATCAGCTAATTTTATAAGCATATTCTCCACTCTGTCATCCAAATCATTAATGAAAATGTGGAATAGTACTGCACCCAGGACTGACCTCTGCAGGATCCCACTACGTACGTCCTCCCATTTTAACAACGAACCTTTGGTATCTACTCTCTGAGTACAGGTTTTCACCCAATTATGCACACACCTTATAGTAATTCCATCTAGTCTGCATTTCTCTAGTTTGCTTATGAGAAGGGATCCTAGAAATCCGTTTGCCATGGGAAAATGCAGAATTTGCATTTTTATACAGAATCTTTATTTTTTCATAAAATGTAAAAACTAAAAACATATACTATAGAACTCTGTTTATCCGAGCCTCCATTATCTGTCTCTCCGTATTAACCATACCAGGATTGACAGCCCGAGCCCCGGCTGCGAGAGCCCTGTCTGTCAGCCCTGCCGCTCTCCGGATTATCTGAATTTTTGATTATCCAATCTAGCCACAGTCCCAATTTGAATGGATAAATGGGGTTCCACTGTATATTAATAAAACATTGTGTTCAACTGATACCTATATACAGTATATTGTGGCTAGGGACACTAACGTTCAGCATTTCATTTTAATCACAGAAAAGCTTGGATTTTTATGTTTTCTTTTATCAGAGAATTTTGTTGTATTCATCACAGAAAACAGATCCCTGCTTATGAGAATGTCATGAGGGACTGTGTCAAAAGCCTTACTAAAATAAGATACATCATGTCTACTGCTTCCTCCTATTCACTAGGCCAATAACCCTGTCAAAGAAGGAAATTAGGTAGCGTTTGGCATGATTTGTTTTTGACAAATCCATGCTGGCTATTTCTTATAACCCTATTATCCTCTGGGTGCTTACCAAATTGATTGTTGAATAATTTGCTTCAGTATCTTTCCAGGTGTTGAAGTTAGACTGACTGGTCTACAATTAAGGCTGCGAGTCTGTCACGGAAATCATGGATTCCGTGAGTTTCTGGGACCTCCATGACTTCTGCAGCAGCCAATGCGGCTGGCTCCAGGGCTGCCTGGGCCAGCCGCACCAGCCACTGCTGGGACAGTCTCAGGCCACTGCACTCCACCTGCCCTGCAGAAGCAGCAGTGGGGGTCCCGGGCCCCACAGCACCGGCGGGGGTCCCGGGCCGCGTGCCTCCACCCAGCCACCCCTCCCCAGCACTGGTGGGGGTCCCAGCTGCCTGCCGCTGTCCTCCTGTTGGAAATTGCAGGTTGGGGTAGAGGGAGATAGACTAATGTAAAGAGAAAAATGTAATCCCTATTTGGAATCAAGGAGGGGCCCTTATCAAGTAAATATCTGTGCTGTTTTGTTTTGTTAGTGGGGAGTGTTCTTTTTTAAACTGTTTTCCTCTCCCTAGATTTCATGGATTGGGAGTGTGTGAACATTTTATGTATGTCTCAGTTCAATGATTGTATAGTATTCTAAACTAAAATATGGGACCCTGGTTTAAAGAGCTTAGGAGCTTTAATTTAAATTTATTTAGTAGCCAAGCCAGAATAGAAGTTTGTGGGAAAGTGGGGTTGGGTTGTTAGGTTTTTTTTCTTTTAAGTTTTCTTTAAACGTCTTCTGTTTAATTGTTTGTCTTACAGGCAAAAAGAGGTACATGCATATGTGAAAGAAGAGACCCTTTTTCCTTCAGCTTCAAAGCCTCCTGAATTAGCTGAAGAGGAGAAACATGCATCTTCTACATCTTCAGCAGTAGAAAATAACTTAGCAGATAAATATTTTCGAAAAGAAGAGGAGGAAATTGAAAATAATTTAAGAGAACATGTTTCTGAGAATAGCATTATTCAAGGTAGTGTGGATATCAGTTTATCAGATTATGAAGAAAAAGAAGTGCCTTTGGGGAAAAAAGCTGTAAAGAGAGAAGAAATACATAGAATTACTGAAACAGAAACTAGTAAAACTAATGAGGTGAAATCTGAAGAAACCACACACTTGCATATCTGTTCTTGTGAACATATTCAAGAACATAGTGACAAAATTCTGGAAGTTCAAACTGAAAAGGATCAGTACAATGAAATTGCAGTAGAACCAGTAGTAACACATGAAAGGAAAATTATGAAACAAAATGGTTCATCTTTGGATGTATCAGTGAGGCCAGAATTATTAAACTTTCTGGGTGACTGGCCTGTAGAACAATCAATCGGGCAGAGAACCAAAAGGACTAGAAGAATAGAAAAATTTTCTATGAAGACTGATAAAGAGGATAAAGCAACCAGCCAGCATCTTCTTGATTCACACAAGGCACAAGTGGACCTGGCAGATATTCAGCAGGAAGTACTACATGGTGAAAAAAGACAGAGAGAGGAAAATTTAGTCTCTGACTCTTTCTGTGTTCTTGGTGCAGATAAAATTACCCCAGAATTGCAAATGATGGGAGACTGGCCTGCTATGAGCTCTTTGCAGCAGAGGCAACATAGATCAAGGAGAATATCAAAGAGAAGTCTAAGTGAATCTGATGAAGCTGGAAATAATAAATGTGATATACACAAAAATATTCTTGACACAGTGGATGTGCTTCATGGAACATCTGTGAGCACTGAAGAGCTACAGGACACAGAGACATCAAATTTTCAAGAACCTGAAAGAATAGCTAGTGAAAACATCAGTGAGAAAAAGCCCCAACAAAATAAAAGAACACGGAAGCATCATAAATTAGCCCTCACGTTTACCAACAGCAGTGTGGCCCTCTCCAAACCAGAACAGTTGTCAACGCTTAATTTGCTGGAAGAGAAACCTGAAAAACACATCTGTAAACAACTAAGCAGGTATTCACAGACTGAGCCACAGGATTTCGCGCTCTTATGGAGATTAGAAAAGAAAATTATTATTTCGGAGAATATTATTTCCGAGAATACCAAAGTATTACATGGCAGATTAGAAGCATTCAGACCAAAAGACATGGATGCTGCTTCAAGTTCTCAAGAAAAAATACCCTATAGAGTTATGTATGATAAAAGCACATATGTGGAAGAAAGTGAACTTATCAGTATTGATGAATCTGAAAATCTGAATGTTCTTTGTAAACTGTTTGGGTCCTTTTCATTTGATGCATTGAAAGACTTATATGAAAGATGTAACAAGGACATTGTCTGGGCCACAAGCCTGCTATTGGATTCTGATGAAAAGTTGTGTAAAGGCGAAGACATTGAATGCTTGCAGGAGGCAGGAACTGAGCCAGCTACCACAGACCTTGAATTCAAGGAAAATACAAACTATGGAGAGAATCTTAAAAATTCTAAACAAACCAGCCAAATAATTGGGACTGATGGTATCACTCAACTTTCAGAAAACAATTTATCAGTGTGTTATGCAGAGAGTGAAACTGCAGACATACTTGAGACAGATGCTAAAATATCTGACTCACTAACAAAACTTCCACTGAGTGCTTCAGTAAAACTCAAAAATACCAAGGACATTGCTCCCAGAACTCAGGCAGAAGATTCAGGAACAGATATCGAGCAGTCTGTTTCAGATACACAGAAAATAAACTTAAAGGTGATGAGCCTTGTTAATGAAACAGAAGAAAAACCAGTGGTGTCACAGCTTGATGTGGGCTTATGTCTACCTGTGACTTTACCTAAGGTGCTTAACACTGCTCCAACCATTTTGAAACCCAAATTAAATAAGGAGGTAGACAATAAACTTTCAGAAACATATCTAGAGAGTTCCAAAGTAAATAATATGATTCTTCCGTTACTGCAAATGGATCAAGCACCTTTGAAGAACTGTGCAAGTGATGAAGAAGAACTGGAAACCTATAAAGAAACTCATGGGAATGATATGATATCAATTGGAGGTGATAAGGAAGAAAGCAAACCTTCTAATATGGATGAAGATAGAACCAAGATATTGAACCCTACTTCATTATCCTCGGGATCCATGAATATAAATTGCCTAGAATTGGCATTACCTCCTGAACTAGCCCTTCAACTGAAAGAAATATTTGGGCCAGTTGGCATTGACTCAGGTAAGGACATGAAAAATAATTAATACAAATATATATGTAATGTAGTTTTTTTTTTAAAGCCATTTTATTTTATTTATTATGCTTACTTTGAATTCCTCATGATATTGTGGTGCTATTCAAAGGTTCTTGTTAATTTAAAAACTGAACTGAACCAGAATGTTACATAAAATATAGCAGCAAAGATAGCTATCTTTTCTTTTCAATTTTTTGTCTCTGCCCACATATACATTTGAAGAGTATTGCAAGAAAATATTTCCACTTGTCTGGCTTGGAGCAGAACCTACTTTCCGTCTCCCAAGGGTGGAGAGGTAGATAATGATGAGGAAAATTTTTGATTGGTTGGGAGAAGGAAGAGAGAGAGAGAACCTTTGATGGGACAAATCAATGGGGAAGGGAGATGCCAAATCAGAAATGAAAGAAAGTTTGAGAGAGAGAGAGAATAATATGAAACATTTTTTAAAATGAAAAATTAGTCTGAGAGAAAACTCATTGAAAACCACCTGAAGACGCATCAAGATATAGAATTAAAAGGAGAGCGCGATCAAGAGAAAATGGAAAGAAAAAACAAAATAATCATCAAACACACAAAGTCCACTGGGGACTGTTGTGCCAGCCAGGCATTGTTTAGTGAAGTTCCCAGATCTGGCTCAGTCCTGCAAATCACAAATCTGTAGGGTGGCCCCGCAGGCAGTTCCAGGTGGGGTCAGGGCCTTCATCCCTTCATGGGATGATGGAGAGTTTGAGAACATGTATCCATCCTGGCAACATGGCTGAAGAGCATGCAGCACCACTTTTGAATGTAATGAGGGATTGAAGAAAGGCCAGATCTTTGAGATTGTGACATCTGGCACAATATCAAACCATTTTTTATGCTCAGGATTTGATGCTGACAGTGCATATGGAATGCCTCTAGCCACTCCAAGTCTGCCTGTAAGAGGGTCCAGGTTTCTGACCCATGTAGTAATACAGGTAGTACACAGGTTTGATTGATCTTGAACTTTGTTTGAAAAAACAAAAGGAGGTTTAGTAATCTTTGAAATTATTTTTCATAATGTTTACTTGATATAACATTTTGAATCTATAATTTATTGATGGGTTTGGCTGTGAGCAAAAAAAAAAGACATTTTCTTGGGTTGGGGTAAAAAGGGGGAGCGGGGTGTTACTATTTCTCAGACCTGTCCCCCTTTCTTTGCATGCTCTAAATCACTCTCCTTTTCTTTTTGAGAAACTGACAGGTGTAATAGTATCAGGTAGGTGTGCCGGGGAAAGATTACATTATACTGCTACCATGGTCACTCTTGCTCTCTGACTAGTGTAGAAAAGGATTCTTGGCTTTTATGCTTCCTAGGGAGGATGCTTCTCTAAATTGGGTATGATGCAGGGAACAATGAGGACACTAATGCCTGATGTATTCTTCAGGGATGATTATCCATGGAGAGAGATTAAATTAGGGAAAAAAGCAGCATCACAATTGGTCAGAAGGTTCAGAGTTAACTGCAAAGACGTTAAATGCAAGGATGGACATATAAAAGAAGAATATGCATTAAAAATTATAAGTGTATAAAAAAGCCAGTCATTCCAATAGTTAGGTTTAAACAAGATGCAATTAAGATTAACTTGCCCTCTCCTGCCCCTTCCATATTGTGTTGGTTTATGAATCCTGTTGGGTGAGGGCTCAGAACTCAGTGTCTTTATTTAACTTGGAAGTCACTGCAGTTTTCAGGCATGACATTTTTATGTAAAATTCCTAAATGCAAATTAATTAGTGGTAAGCCACAGTGCTATACTTGATAGGACTAATTTTTGTACAGTGCTTTAATGAGTATATTTTCTTTCTTCCATAAGGATCACTAACTGTTGAGGATTATGTGGTTCATATAGATCTGAATCTGGCCAAAGTGATTCATGAGAAATGGAAAGAATCTATTATGGTTGGTAGGCTTCTTTCTTATAAGAAGTTACACTTGGGCTTTGTCAATCTATTTGTTTCTCTTTCTGCATTTGTCTAAATATTTATATAAGGTATTTTTTATATTTACTATAACAGTGAGAATATTAGCTATACAGTGTAAAATACATAGGGTAAGTGGACATGTAGCATAGAGGAAATCATTATTTTAGTTAGATAGTGTCGCCTGCCCCTGCAACAAATAAAACCCAAAGGCAATATAATACCATCTCTTAAAATACAAACGTAAAAACAAACTATGGAGTATAATTTCAAAATGGGCATCAGTGCCCCACTCTCATGCTTCTAAAATACATTTTTGGAGGGAAGGGGAGGAAGAGGAAATCATTGACATTTTTCAGATTTTGGGAGGGATAAGATGAGAAGGATTTCAGGGAAGAATAAATTTCACACCGTAAGACATACCATAGCAAAAATTAGATTTATTATGGGGGGAAAAAGATCATAACATACAAATTTTCACAAAAAAATCAGTTAATGTCCAATCTGTTATTAGGTATTGCCCATTGTTTAAACATGAATTTTAAAACTATCCACCAACAATGACATTTGACCTTGAAAAGCCTTGATTTTATTCTTTAAGAGGAAGTTTCAGTGCACATTACCTATTATGTATGGAAAACAAATATATTTATATTAACTAATTGAGAAAGGTTCTCTTAGAGTCTCATGTCATCATAAATTCAGCCAGAGTAAGAAGAAAAACTGCTTCAAACTGCATCTTATTTTTTGGTACAATCTTCTCTTGGTTTGTCTAATCTTTAATTTAATTATGAGATCTGATTTGATATCTTAGCACTACTTTGATCTGTCATTTGAAAAATAGTATTATTTTCAAAATTTTACCTCTTAATGTATTTCTTATCTTAGATATATACACATTTTTTTCAGATAAAAAGTTTAAAAATTTTACCTTAATTTGAAACCTGTTTACCTGAAAAGTAACATTTGTTGAGTTAATATTAGTGGGAAACCTATATCTATGGTTCACTAATGTGATTTTGTTTTTAATATTCGTATTTAGAAGAGACAAAGGAAGGAAGATGAATATTATAAGCTGCTTATGCAAGGTACAGTATACTGTTCCCTTAAATTACTGTAATAATGCTCAGTTCTCGAAAACTAAAACTAGTAAGGTTAAAAAATTGCAAATTGTTGAAAATAGACTGCTTCGTTTGTTAAGCTCAGCTTGCATTTAGTGGACGATATGGTACTCACCATTATCTTACAACTGTAGCAGTAGTAGTAAAAATAAACAAGCCACTGACTTTAACAATAGCATTAAAGCACTCTATAAGGATTGGCTTTTCTCATGTCTACTTGGGATCAAAATGCATAGGGTGAGATTGTGACTGAGTCTGTATGGATGTTCAAAGGCCTGATACAATCTCCATGGGTAAAAGAGACACTGATCCAGGCTAGTGCTACAAGTGGGGCTACCTTTCTGCAAGAAGAAAGTGGGAGGGGCCATGGCCTTAGTGAGCATCCCATCCTTTCACCTTGGTCACCAGAACTGGCCCAGCATGGGAGTAATGCATGTGACCCTCTTTCAGATGGTGATGGATCTGCTAATCAAGCATTCAGTCCCTCAGCTCCCCATGAGGAATCCTTCTTCTGCAGCAAACACCCACTCCACTCCCCTACGACCTGGGCTGTGACTTCAAGCCACAATCTGGTCCTTAGACTTAAAAAAGGTTTTGCCTAATAGCTAAACTGTGCCATTAACATCGCAAGAGAAACACGTGACCAAATAGTTAAATATCTGTTCATAAGTTGTGGATGAAAAATATATATACACACAAAAAGGTAACCGTGAGTATAAAAAATCCCACACATGGTCACATGCAGTTATCTATTTGCAGGTGTAAGTTAGGATCCAGCATTTAAAAATTCCATCTGGATTGTTGCTTTTTTACTAGTTAGAAGAAAAATGAAGCTTGATGGACTTTGGTAGGGAGAGGGTGAGGAGGAAAATGTAGGCAATGTAATGTTATTTTTGCTAAAAATATAAGTTGCTTAAATAAAATTAGATTATTAATAAATAAATTAATGAAAATGGAGTAAGGTGAAATGTATTTTAATTACTTCGGGCTTTGCTTTAATTAAATACATTGACTTTTTCATTTTGTCACCTTGAGATTTTTGTTGCTTTTGTACTGTTTGACCAATTAGATCTGGATGACTCCAATACAATCTTATCTCAGAGCACAGACAGTAAACTGCAGAGAAAAAAAATGGCCTGTCCCTCTCAGTCATCAACAGAGCCACACAGTGAAAATCTAGCAACATCAGAAATTTTCCCTTTTATGGATCACTGGAATGCACAGACTCAAAGAGTATCACTCAGAGAAATAATGTCTGAAGAAATAGCCTTACAGGAGAAACAGGACCTGGTATGAATATTGCCACTTTTTATGATGTCTAAGTTGTATCACACTGATTTTTCCCCCCTGCACAGTTTGGTATGGTTAGAAGCCATATTTTGCTTCTACAGCTGCCTGTCTTTGTGCAGGATGACTAGTGCTGAGTTTCTGAGATAGATGTTAACTAATTTTATTAATTGTTTTTTGATAGCTAGAGTTTACTTAAGGTGCTAGATAAAAACCAGTTGATGTTTCTGTTTAAAATAAATCTGTCATTTGAAAGTTTAATATCTTAATTGTTTCACAAACAGATCATGCTATATCTTGGTGTACAGGTTAGCATTTGCATTTGGTTGAGCTGTATTTTTGGTTGTTTACTTTTAAAAATTTATTTATCAAATTGGCTTCATGCATTCTTTGTGAGACACCATGCAAAAATTTGTAATTAGCACCATGCCATGCTTGTTCAAAAAGATACTTAATTGCTTGTGATACTTTTTTAAAAAACCCACAACATTCCAGACAGCTGACACATTTAAAGGGTATTTAAGATGTAATTCTCTCTCAATTTGGCACACACTTATTATTCCCTAAAGTTTTTTTTTCTTTTCCATTTTCTTAGTTTCCATTTAGTTTTCCCCTGTTTTCAATTTGAAGCTTGTAATGATCTAGCTAACTGCGCTACTCTCCTTTAATGGAAGCAATGACAGACTAGTGCAGTTATGTCTTTCTTTGTTATTCTGTTGCCCTGTAAGTAGTTGTCCTAAAAATAGAATGTTCCTATTTCTGTTGACATTGAAGTTCAAATAGTATAAGCCTGTATTTCTGAAGCAGAGTGTTGTGGGTTCTTTTCCTTATGCTTATATGTGGCTTACTGATAACGATGGTGTCCACAGATTGATTTAAGCTTGGTGTAATCTGGCTCAGTTTTGTTTTGATCACTTTTTTTATATGAGCACTGGAATTGTCAGCTTTATTTATTTCAGTTTTATAATTAAGGACCTGTCATGTCATGTCCTCTAGGTCAGTGTTTCTCAACCTTTTTGATACCAGGGACCGGGTTGCTGCCTTCCCAAACTATGTCAGGGAGATCTAAGGGACTGGTGCTGGTCCATGGACCAAACATTGAGAAACACTGCTTTAGGTGACTTCTGAAATTTGAATGCACAATACATTGAAACAACCCATACCTGCCTCAAAACAAAACCAATATTTCCCATCATCAATAAAACAACCAGAGCTCAACCCCAAACACTCAGTATGCTCCTGGCCCAGTTGCCTGAGGGGAAAAAAGATGGGCTTTGCAGCATGCCTGGAATGTTCAGGAATCTGGACATTTATAGACCAGCAGGGTAGCAAATTCCAAAATTTAAGGCCCCCTCGAAAAATACCTTGCCATCTGCCTTCTCTCAGTTTAAATTGAGAGAACGCTAGCTTAGTCACTTCCAATGATTGCAGACTCTGGCAGTACAGTATCACACAGCATGATATGCCCATCCCAGCTTTCTGTGCACCAGATGAGTGTGTGTGGCTGATGCTTATATGTAATTAAAATCTTTAGCATGATAGGTGCCTAGGTAGTGAATACATTTTTTTGGTAATAACAAATTAGTTACGTTATTGGATCAGTTTTATTAATGTAGATTCCTCTAATGATGATTTTACCGTTTCACTTACTTTACTTTCTGGATTAGAAACGTGTTCCTTCCATGGCTAGAAAAGACTGTGCTGCCAGGTTGAAGGAGAAGCAACTCTTTGAGATGTTCCCAACCATAAACCAAAACTTCTTAATGGACATCTTCATGGACAACAAGTGAGAGATCTTTAAATGTTTCCTTTGTAAAATGCTGCATAGTAATAACATACAGTGGATGGTTATTCTGTCACAATTAAGTGCCCAAAAAATTAATACTTTGTTAAAGAATGGTTCTATCCCAGTGGTTCTCAAACTTTTGTACTGTTGACCCCTTTCATATAGCAAGCCTCTTGAGTGCGAGCCCCCCCTTATAAATTAAAAACACTTTTTTATATATTTAACACCATTATAAATGCTGGAGGCAAAGCGGGGTTTAGGGTGGAGGCTGACAGCTCGCGACCCCCCCATGTAATAACCTCGCGACTCCCTGAGGGGTCCCAAGCCCCAGTTTGAGAACCCCTGTTCTAGCCAATATAACAAAAATAAGTTTAGCTTTAATTAAAGGCCAAACTTCGTGGTCCTTAACAGCAAAGATTTTTTTTTTTCTTCAAATTTATACGTTTTCACTTGTTTTAGTCTTGTCTTACTACTTTGAGAAGACTCTTCTCTCATTCCCTCACTTTCCCTCTACTATATTCCTTGGATGATGTTGACTAACTGGAGCCACTTTCTATCGATGGTTCTGCTAACTCAAGGAGCAGCCATCCTAAGAATTGACTTGGAGAGATTGGCAAGTAATGGGAACAGTATGGTCAGTGAGAATGGCACTCAGCCAGAGGGAAAATCTACCGTGGCCGAACATCTGCTGCTAATTCTCTACTCCTCACCACAGCAGCTATGAAGCAGGCCGTGGCACTGTCATCTCTCCTTCCATCCATTCTTGCATCTGATTCTTTTCAGCTTCTTATCCTTGATGTCCAGCTACGATTTGAAACTCAAGATTGTGAAAACCTGAGGTCCATCATTCTTCCTAAAACTTCCCTTCTCCTTCTCTTGCTATCACCCTTGACCATTCCAACTGTCTTCCTCTTCACACAGAGTTTCTTGCTTCCTGCATGTTCTCCCTACACATCTAGGCTGTCATCAGATCTTGTAGGTTATTTCTCTATAGCATCTCTAAAATTTGTCCTTTTCTCCATCTCAGCAGCTCAAGCACTTGTCCATACCTTGGTCATCATTCACTTTTACTGCTGCAGCCACCTCCTCTCTCACCTCTCTGTAACTTTCTTTAGTTCATCTAAAGTGCTGCTGCTAAAATAGTCATTTTCATCCACTGCTCAGGCCATTTCATAGGCCTCCCTGAATCCATTCACCGGTTTCCCTTAACCTTTTACATTAAGTTTAAGGAGCCTGTCCTCCCTTTCAAGCCCACACAATTCCACTTTTGTAGCATCTTTGTTTTCATTTCTTTCTTTCCTCACAAGTTTCCCTCCTAACTCCTTCCTCGGTATCCTTGCCTTTGTGGCTTCTTCACAACACCTTATTGATTTAAAATAGTCTCCCCCTTATCAGTCTATTGAACAATATGAGAAATAGAGGACTACCAAAGTTGTGATAGTAAGACCAGGATCAATTTCTTCCATAAATCTATACAGCAAAGGCTGATTGAAAATAAGACTAAGTATTACATGGTTTCCTTAATGTTCAAAGGTACAATGTCAATATATTCTTCATGATTTTTTAAAGTCACTTTTCTTACTATTGGTTATAAATTTCAAGAAGCTTGAAAATGAAATCTGTTTTCTTCTCACAGTTATTTTCTCAGCCACACTGACGCACATGATTGTTGTTGTAGTGTAGGTTGTGAGTGCTGGACTATTGTCTATGATTTCTTTTTTCTTAATGAGCACTTACTTCTGTTTAAAATGCACACAAAGAATACCATGACCTTTGAAAACAGAAATAATAAAGTTCTGTTTTGATTCTACAAATCTTAGCAGTGTCTGTCCCTTTTAATTACTGGCTGTCAAACAGCACTTGGTACATCTGTTAGCACCAAGGCAAGTATGCAATTCAATGAATATCTGAGTCTGGTGATGTATTACAAGGAACTTTGCTGAACTAGTGAGTAGAAAAGTGACAACTCCAGTACTGTTATGATAGCATTTACTCCCGTAGCTGTATGAAGGTCTACTGTATATATTTTAACAAATGCAGCTGCTGTTAATATGCATTGGGACAATATATATGCAAAGTTACTGATATTTTATTGACTCTCTACAGCTACTCCTTAGAACAGACCGAGCAATTTCTGAACTGTGTCCTGGAGGCAGACCCTGTAAAAACGGTTGTAGCTCAAGAGATTGCTCAGCAAAGTGACACTCTCCCTTCCTGTAGTGCTATAAAGAACCGAGAGAAAAAGGTACAAGACAATTTTCTTCATAATTACAAATATATATATATATATATACTGAAGTCCTGTCATCAGTGTTATAGTACACATTTTGCTGCAACATTTGTGGTTTGTATTTTTGTCACAGTGAATGTGGATATTTTTGACATTATCTTCTTCCTAGAATGTGAAGCACTGAGTAAAGAACACTCAGTTCTACTGAGATTTTTAGAAGGGCAGTACTGACCTGTCTTTACTATCTAACAAGCTTGAACCATAAAGCTCTATTCTTCTGAAGTTTAGCGGTTTTGGTGTTTTGCCTAATTTTCTCAGTCACATATGCACACTCCCTTCCTTCATGGAGTGAATACTGAGATTGGGCAGGGAAAAGTGTGCTTAGAACGTTCCAAACAATCAGAAAAATCCAGAATTGGAAAGTTTGCACTTGATCAGCCGCCCTCCTCCCCCTTCCCAAGGGGTATTTATTTTAAAGAGCTACAGTGAAATATTTAAAAGGCCTTTTTGGAATTACCAAGGCAGCATCCTTCAGTTTAACTGAAAGCAGGGACTGCTATTTCCTCAACTGATATCATTAGCTCCACCATCCTCTTAGAGATAGAATCATAGAACTGGAAGGGACCTTGAGAGGTCATCTAGTCCAGTCCCCTGATATGTGTTTGTCTAACCTGCTCTTTAAAATCTCCAATGATGGAGATTCCACAACCTCCCTAGGCAATTTATTCCAGTGCTTAACCACCCTGACAGTTTGGAAGTTTTTCCTAATGTCCAACCTAAACCTCCCTGGCTGCAGTTTAAGTCCATTGCTTCTTGTCCTATCCTCAGAGGTTAAGAAAAACAATTTTTCTTCCTCCTTGTACAACCTTTTACATACTTGAAAACTGTTATCATGTCTTCTCTTTTCAAGACTAAACAAATCAAATTTGTTTCAATCTTCCTCATAGGTCATGTTTTCTAGACCTTTAATCATTTTTGTTGCTGTTCACTGGACTCTCTCCAATTTGTCCACATCCTTCCCGAAATGTGGCGCCCAGAACTGGACACAATACTTCAGTTGAGGCCTAATCAGAGCGGAGTAGAGCAGAAGAATTACTTCTCATGTCTTGCTTACAACACTCCTGCTAATACATCCCAGAATGATGTTCGCTTTTTTTGCAACAGTGTTACACTGTTGACTCATATTTAGCTTGTGGTCCACTATGACCCCCAGATCCCTTTTTGCAGTACTCCCAGTCATTTCCCATTTTGTATGTGTGCAACTTATTGTTCCTTCCTAAATGGAGTACTTTGCATTTGTCCTTTATTGAATTTGCTTACTTGTGCTTGTACAATTTCTTAGTAATAAAAAATTAAATTGGACACTTACTCCTGTATATACGCATTAGCCTGACAAACAGAGACTACAAACATGGGGGGGTATTTTCATTTGTCACATATCTGTCAGTAAAACATTAGTTTTACTTGTAATGTGTTAATATTTTCTCTCAAGCTTGTTTTCCTGCGCTATGTTTGTATTTGCTATACTACAATGAATAAATATCACACAGCCCATGTTTCAGACACAAGTAATCTCACTTAGAGGTTGATACTGCACTAGTGAGATCAATGGGAGCTTTGCAGTGGACTTCAATGAAATTTGGACCAGGCCTTTATTGCAAATGTTATCTGTCGCAGGCAAAAAAATCCAAGGAGGCTGAAGATGTTTTGAATGAGATGGTGTTCCAAGACATTGAGTACCCTGGGTATGATGACTTTAGAGCAGAGGCTTTCCTTCACCAGCAAAAGAAACAAGAATGCTTAAAAAAAGCAGAGGAGGCCTATCGCATGGGTATGAAGCCTGTGGCAACATTTTATGCACAACAGGTAAAAAGAGAAAAGTGCGTTGTGTTTTGATTTGAGGATGTTTTCACCCCTCAGCTCATAGAGAGCCAAATACCCAACTGAATGTGATTTGAACATGAATTCACCTACTGCACTTGTTTGGATTTGCTTTATTATTAAACCTCCCAAAATATGCAAATCTTGGGAAGTCCCCCAACTATCACAAGTGCATTCATTGGTTAGAAAGTAGATTGTAGTTTTACACTGATCTGAAAGCTTGTGTAAAACTAATATTTTTATAGTGCAAATTTCTATTGAAAGTTTTAAAACTATGAAATACTCATCACATCTTTGCTATACAGTGATACAGAAATGTTACTATAAAATAATTTTTCTAGGGCTGTCAAGTTTTTGCAGTTAACTGACGTGATTAACTAAAAAAATTAATTGTGATAAAAAAATTAATTGTGATTAATTGCACTGTTAAACAGTAGAATTGCAATTAAAATTTATTAAATATTTTTGGATGTTATTCTACATTTTCAAATATATCAATTTCAGTTACAACACAGAATACCAAGTGTACAGTGCTCACTTTATATTATTTTGGCTATATGAATCTTTAGCACATCTGACATGTAAATATCTTGCGACGCCGGCTACAACGGTGCCATGCAAACACCTGTTCTCACTTTCAGGTGACATTGTCATTAAGAAGTGGGCAGCATTATCTCCCATAAATGTAAACAAACTTGTTTCTCTTAGCGATTGGCTGAACAAGAAGTAGGACTGAGTGGACTTGTAGGCTCTAAAGTTTTACATGGTTTTGTTTTTGAGTGCAGTTATGTAACAACAACAAAACTACATTTGTAAGGTGCACTTTCATGATAAAGAGATTGCACTACAGTAGTTGTATGAGGTGAATTGAAAAATGCTATTTCTTTTATTTATCATTTTTACAGTGCAAATATTTTAATAAAAAATAAATATAAAGTGAGCACTGTACACTTTGTATTCTGTGTTGTAATTGAAATTGATATATTTGAAAATGTAGAAAACATCCAAAAATATTTAAATAAATAGTATTCTATTATTGTTTAACAGCGTGATTAATCACAATTTTTTTTTAATTGTACAATTATTTTTTAATCACGCAATTAATCGCAATTAATTTTTTAATTGATTGACAGCGCTACATTTTTCTAATAGAATATTTAATATTTTATATTGTGTGCAATTTTATTACCTATTACTCATATTGGTGAGTTGAAAAATTTTATTAAAATATTTAGTATCTGATTCTTTTTTTAAAAAGTAGCTTTGTTATATTTCTAATCTAGATATTGTTATGGCTTGTTCAGGAAGATTCTAAATAGTGATGTCTGCATGATTGTTGGACAGAAATATAATTTCAACCACTATCCTGCCTCTTCATCATGGACACAAATTATAAGTGAAATTTGCAAAATAAAGAATTTATTCTACGGCTTTTAGGGAAAAGCTGTTACCTTCACTCTTGTGAAATACTTGCCTCTTGTGTTTAATTTTTTCTTTGTACTTTCAATTTGAGGCAAAAATTGTAAAAACTAGATTTTGTTTGTGAGGCTGAGTTTGAGACTTGAATGTTTGTGGTGTTTGCCTGTGCTTACAGCTCCCTGCAAGTGAGGATTGCAGGGCTGGTATCTGTGAATCTGCCACTAATACTGGTCAGCCACTAGAGAAACTTTAAGACAAAATGTCACCTGCAATCTCTTCTTCTGCTTATTGCACCATCAGGCCAATATCCTAAGAGCTGCTCCCTGCTGTATTGACAGTTCCAGTGCTTGTTCTTTGTCTCTTCACCTTCTTCTCTTTAGCAGGCTGCACTATTCCCCTGATAGAGGTGCTGCCTCCATCATGGAAGATTTTCCATAAAGAAAACCAGGAGATTTGGCAGCTATGGAGGAAATGTTTGCAACTGCATGGCTAGTCTGATCTGAATGAATACATTCTGTAGACTCAGACTAAATTTAAAGTATTTGAGAGGCTTGTTCTGGCCTGTGGGTCAATTGTTTGAGACTTCTGATTTAATAAATGCAGGGGCGGCGCTATGTTTTTTGCCACCCCAAGCACGGCAGTCAGGCGGCCTTCGGCGGCACACCTGTGGGTGGTCCGCCGGTCACGCGGATTCGGCGGCATGTCTGCAGGTGATCTGCCGGTCCCGCACCTTCAGCGTGCCCGCCAACGAATTGCCGCCAAAGCTGCGGGACCGGCGGACCTCCCGCAGGCATGCCGCCGAAGGCTGCCTGACTGCCGCCCTCACAGCGACCGACAGGCCGCCCCAGGCACGCGCTTGCTGCGCTGGTGTCTGGAGCCACCCCTGAATAAATGTACAACTAATATTTGCAAAAAGTGCAATGCCATTGTTAGGATAGAATATTAACTAACAAGTTAAAATTCAACACTGAACGGGGTTTATGTTAGTGTTCATGTAGGCATCTTATACTGTTTATTTCTTTCTCTCTGGCTTTCCTTCATTTTCTTGATTCTGATCTCTTCTCTGTGCAAGCTTTGACCAGTGTCCTGTGAGCGAGTTTGATTAAATCAGCACATGACTCCCTCTAAATAGGTTTTAGTGACACACTTGCAGAATTTCAGTTGTAATTATAGTTCACAGTTTGATGCAATGAAATTTAAAAGCACCCTGCTTGTGCTGTCATCTTGAATCCTGATAACCAGTATGGAGCTTAGATTAAGTCTTAGAATTTAACAGTTGATGTGTTTATGAATCAAGGGTCGCCTTCATGAGCAGAAGATGAAAGAAGCAAACCATGATGCTGCTGTGCAAATCTTTGAGAAAGTAAATGAATCCCTGCTGCCTGAGAATGTTTTGGATCTGCATGGTCTTCATGTAGATGAAGCCATTAATCACTTGTCCAGAGTACTACAGGAGAAAAGCCACGGTAGGAATAAACTAATAATCAATCCACGCACACAGTTATCTCTTTGACACTTTGCTCAGGAGGCCAAAGTAGAAAGAATACATTTTATAAACAGGGAAATATAAGGGGTATGAATATTAATAATAAAGGCAACTTAGCAACACCTGAAGACAACTTGGTTTTATTGTAACTTTAACGATCCCCAGTGAACAGTGGTATTTTGTGTCATGGAAATGCAAATAAAATGTGCTTCTTTTCTCTTTCCCACCTGTATTTCTCTATTATTTTGTCTTTCCCTTTTTACTACACTTTATTCTCATTTTTTCTTTTCTTCTTCTTCTCCTCCTTTATCAAGGAGATCAGTTAATTTCTCCTTTATTGATTTTTTATCAAAGTTAATCACATCCCCTTCCCTCCCTTTTTAAGTCATCTTTTCACTCTCTTCTCTTTCAGAATTTTGTTGGTTTTTTTTAATCTTAAGAAAAAGTGTTATGCTTGCAGACCAGCAGCATAATCCAACAATGTCCTAACACAAGTTTTATACAAAAGTGTTCAGATTTCTGAATGATCTTTTAATGGCCTTTAAGATAAAATTATCACCTGTGTATTGGATTCTCTCAAGTTTCAGAAGTATTGTAACGTTCCTAAATGTCATTCTGTGCAGTTGTGCATGAAGGTGTTTTTTAATTTTCCTCCCAGTGAAGCATTCAAGTATTGCAGTTCTTTTCTTAGGGGGAAAAAAAAATTATAAAAATAAATGCAGAAAATACTAACTTTACAAATTAAACACACCTGGAATGTTTTATAAGAAATACGTACCATGTGAGGCACAACCATGTGAATAGAAAACACTTCTAAATGATCACTTTAAAAACAGTTTCCTAACACAGGGGAAACTGAGGTGTTAAATGGGGCCTCTCACTTGCAATATGAGTGCCAGAACTAATTAACTCCAAATTTGCTCATCTCATCCATGCTAGTCATAAAATGAGACTCCTATACTATAAACCAATGGTCTCCAACTTTTCTATGCACAAGATCACTTTTTGAATTTAAGTGCAACCCAGGATCTACGCTGCCCCTTCCCCGAGGCCCCGCCCTGCTCACTCCATCCCCCTTCCCTCCGTCGCTTTCTCTCCCCCGCCCTCACTCACTTTCACCAGGATGAGTCAGGGTTTTGGGGTACGGGAGGGGGCTGGGGCCAAAGGGTTCGGCGTGTGGAGGGGGGCTGGGACCAAGGGGTTTGGCATGTGGAGGGGGGCTCCGGGCTGAGCCGGGGGCAGGGGGTTGGGGAGCAGGAGGGGGTGAGGGGTGCAAGCTCTGGGAGGGAGTTTGGGTGCAGGAGGGGGCTCCAGGCTGGGGCAGAGTGTTGGGGTGCAGGAAGGGGTGCAGGGTGCAAGCTCTGTGAGGGGGCTCAGGGCTGGGCAGGGGGTTCGGGTGCAGGGTGATGGCTCCAGGATGGGACTCAAGGCTGGGGGTTGGGGTGTGGGAGGCTGTAGGCTCCCACTGGACAGTTCCCGGGCAGTGGGGCAGTGGGGCTGCGGCAGGCTCCTTGCCTGCCCCTGCTGCTCCCGGAAGTGGCCAGCATGCCCCTACAGCCCCTGGCAGGGGACACGTGGCTCCGGGCGCTGCCCCTCCCTGCAGGCACTGCCCCCGCAGCTCCCATTGGCCACAGTTCCCCATTCCTGGCCAATGGGAGCTGTGGGGATAGTGCTTGCAGGCAGGAACAGTGTGTGGAGACCCGTGGTGTGCCCCACCCCAGGAGCTGCAGAGACGTGCTGGCTACTTCCAGGAGTGGCATGGGGCCAGGGCAGGCAGGGAGCCTGCCTTAGCCCCACTACGCTGCCGGACTTTTGGTGGCCAGAGATCGCGATCGAGTGTCAGAGGCTCCAGGATCGACCAGTCGATCATGATCTACCAGTTGGTGACCACTGCTATAAACCTGAACCTCTGCTTACTAACGTATCGTATATTTTCCCATTAATCCATAGAGTTTTAATTTCCTATGACTCAACACTTATTGTCAGCAGCTCTGGAACGCTGGCAGAGTCGTCCTTGCTCAGTAGCCTCCTGACTCTGAAATATTTATTTATTTGTTTCGATTTACATAAAAAGAGACCCATCCCAGGCTCTAGGTGCTTTGAAAGTTGTCAAAGATCACAGATAATACAAAAAAGAAGTAGATAAAGGGGAGAGAGCAAGATTAGGATAGATCCTACACAAAGTGCCAATCTGTAAGTGGTCCCTTCAGTTTAAAAAAAAAAAAAAGAAAGAAAGAAAAAGTTAGCACCTCCAATTATTTCGTTATAAAATCCAGATTAACTCTTCCTTCCCCTCCCCAGTAGTCCCCTTCCAGACGATACAGTAATAGTAGATTACTGCAACCTTTTCTAGAGGCAGAAGATTTGTGACTACTAGAGAAGACCTAGAGAAAAGCCCTAGTAGAGCCCATGCTGATGTATTGAAATGCTATATTGATCCTTAGGATGTTCCCAAGAACCTGCTCCAATGTTTGAGAAATTACTACCCTGCTAGTCTGACTTTGATTCAGAGGTTAAAAATTAATGTACAGTTTCATGTTTCTTCCTTGTCCTATCTTTGTGTGTCTTGTGAAAATTATTTCATTTAAAATATTTCTTAGTGCAAAACTGATACAATTTATTTAGATTTAAGAATTTTGCTTCATGTTCATGATGAGTTTGTTCTTGTAAACATGTTCTGTACTAAAAGTGCTGTTTTTTTATTGTGCTCTTTTAACTATCTTATGTTCTAACTGGCTGTAAATTCCAAATACAGGTCTGACATGAATGATGTTTCTATAAAATCATGAGGTTTCTGTGACAGAGCACAATGTATAGGTTTCAAGATATAGTCCAGATTTGAAAAGTTCATTCAGACATATTTCTTAAACTCTAATGGCAAATTTAATTTACTTTTTATGCCAGAGGAAAAGTGGATTGTAGTGATGCATACATAACGGTTAAAGCTAATGTAGGAAAACAGAATTGTAAATCACTGTGGTGAAAATTTTCAGATGTATGGATAAGAAAGTTCTGTTAAATGCTGAGTCTGTGCAGAGAGAACATTGTAACCGTTACAATTCCTCCTGTAACAGAGTACAAGCAGACTGGTGGTAAACCATATCTGTGTGTGATCACGGGAAGAGGAAACCATAGCCAGGGAGGAGTTGCTCGCATCAAACCAGCAGCCATTAAATACCTCACAAGCCACAACTTCAGGTGAGCTTAGATTTCTGTTACTGATATTTTGAATCTACATTCAGCTAACTAAACACTGAAATGTGTTTTAGAAAACTATACAATTTGTAAAATAATTAAGGCAGATCAACTATCATAATAGTTTAAGATTGCCAGGCATCCGGTTTTTGACCGGGAAGCCCAGTCAAAAAGGGACCCTGGCGACTCTGATCAGCACTGCTGACCGGGCCGTTAAAAGTCTGGTTGGCCGCAGCAGCCAGCTCCGTGTGGCTTCCGGAAGTGGCTGGCGTGTCCCTCTGGCTCCTAGGCGCAGGGGCAGCCAAGGGGCTCTGCACCTGCCCAAGTGCCGCCCCTACAGCTCCCATTGGCTGGGAGCCACAGCCGATGGGAGCTACAGGGTCAACACCTGTGGGCGGGGGCAGCACGCAGAGCCCCCTGGCTGCCCCTGCGCCTAGGAGCCAGAGGAATATGCCTGCCGCTTCTGGGAGTTTCCTGCGGTAAGCACCGCCCAGAGCCTGCACCCCAACCCTGAGCCCCCTTCCTCTCCCAAACTCTTTCCCCAACCTCCTGCCCCAGCCCTGAGCCCTCTCCCACACCCAAATTCCGTCCCAGAGCCCGTACCCCCTCCCGCACTCCAGCCCTGAGCCCCCTCCTGCACTCCAAACCCCATATCCCTGGCCCCACCCCAGAGCCCGCACCCCAAGCTGGAGCCCTCAGCCCTGCACCCCAATCCCCTGCCCCAGCCTGGAGCCCCCTCCTGCACCCTGAACCTCTCATTTCTGGCCTCACCTCAGAGCCTGTACCCCCTCCCACACTCCAGCCCCCTGCCCCAGCCGGAACCCCTTCCCAAACTCTGAACCCCTTGGCCCCACCTCCCAGCCCAGAGGTTCCTGCACCCCAAACCCTTCATTCCTGGCCCCACCCCAGAGTCCATACCCCCAGCGGGAGCACCCCTCCCGCACCACTGCCCCAGCCCAGTGAAAATGAGTGAATGAGCAAGTGTGGGAGAGCGTGAGCGAAGGGGGGAGAGAGGATGGCGTGAGTGGGGGCAGGGCCTCGGGAAGGGCAGGATCTCAGGGCAGGGGGCAGGACAAGGATGTTTGGTTTTCTGCAGTCAGAAAGTTGGCAACCCTATAATAGTTCCAGTGGAGATAAAATTTCATGACATAAAACTGTCCCATAAGGGAAGTTCGATACAGTTTTCTTCTGTTCACCTTTACTTTGGACGGTAGATGAAAACATTAGATGAGTTTGTTTTTGTGTACATAATTGAGTTTCTGTCGAGGTTACTGGAGCAAATTACTCCAAAGACCCCTTTTAGTCCCTCATAAGTACATCCCTCAGGTGACAAGCCTTGCTTCCTGCACCTTACCCTGGGGGGAACCCTATAGTCCATCCACTCTTAGGCTGGATCTCTGGGCTGCAGCCCCGGTCCCCAATCAAGTTAACAACACAAGTTCAACTGGCACCTGTAAGTGTTTCCCTTTTGGAGCCTGACAGCTCACATTTGCATTTGCAGTGGCACAGAACCAGCATCTTCAAAACAAAGCATTATGTATTCATTCCCAAATGATACGAAGCTTTTGATGCAAAGGGTAAAAATAATGAGGCCTACACATGTGGATATTACTTAGACCTTTTAAAGGTTTTCCTTCAGCCCAGCTGATTCTGTCTCTGAGTTGGGAGAAGCAGACAGCATTTCTGGAGTTTTTACCCCCCTCCCTCTGTGTGAGTTTGCTTGCCTGTCAGCATTTCACTGACATACACTGGGAGCCTTTCTCAGATCACCCAACCCCTCCTCCTTTTTTCTAGGATCTTGAGGTTTTCGATCTCCTTTGATCCAAGGTTTAGGTTTCTGAAGAGTAAACCATTCTAACCTGGATGGAGCAGGACTGGTAGTTTCTTCTCTATTAATGGCCCAGCCATTGTTATCTTGGCTGCTTTGAAGGTGTGTTCCTGAGGCGGTTTTATCTTTGATATCGTTATCTTTGATAGCAAGTAACCCATCATAATTAACCACACAGAAGCCTGCACGTATTCGTAAAAAATACAAATATTTTCCAGTTTGTCACTATTACCCATTTCCAATCAGTATAACCAGTCCATGAAGGGAAGCAAATACTCAGAAACATATTAAAATTAAGATTTTTATTGAGTGTATACACGCATGCCAAACATTTCATATGCTTACCCATACTTTTAAAAATCTCTAAACTTTATTTTTCCAGAATACTCTTAAACTATCATTGAATCAGAGAAATAAGATAGAGAAAATACCTATTAGTTCATCCAACAAATTGACAGTGCAGTATTGTTCCCTGTTGTACTTTTTTTAGTTCTTTGACCAGTCATTAGAGATGACTGCACTGAGGTGATAGAGGAGCACTCACGTTGAGAGGGTGCAGGATTTTTACCATCTTGTCTTTAACTTTGTAATCTGTTTGCAAGCTGGTGAAAAGCCTGCACCCAATCCTCGAGTGCTCCTACTATTGGTAGCTCCCAATGGAGAATTACACCAGTGCCAGATCACCAATTGGAGAAGCTCTGAGAATGCACAGTGTAGACAAGACTTACCTGTACATTCCCAAGCAATGAAGCATGTGGCATTTCAAATAATTCTGCAGCCTATGAGCATTTTTTTTCTTGATATTCAGCCTACAGTTTTCCATTTCTTAATTTCATTGAGCTATAACTAAATTCCTCTCTCTTCTGTTATATCTTCAAATATATTCCTCATAAATCAATCCCTCCAAACCTCTGAACTCCCTCCAGTTTGTTACTGTTTCTAGTACTGTGCAATATTCTAATACCAGTGCAATATTCAAGCTACCTAAAGAGGGATCATTGTCTCCTTGCTCTATGAAGTGATTCATCTGCCCCAAAATTGTATTGGCCTATTTTGTTGCCATATCTCACTAGAAATGCATGTCTGATTCCTCTTCTATTATCACTCCAAAATCTCTCTTCTTAGTACTTCTTTCCAAATTTTTCCCTCTCACTGAAAATCTGTTTGTCTTAGGTGTACTAACTTGCTTTTTACTAAAAGGAATCTAATTTTTTATTTTATGACCATATTTTTGATCTCCTTAGGTCCCTTTTTATTTCTTTGTCCTAACTAGTCCTTCAATTCTGTATAATCTGTAAAGTTCGTTAAACACCTTCATTAATGATGATCTCTAAAAAAGATGAAGTACAATCTGTTTAACATCAACACTGCAGTGCCACCCTAGACACCTCTCTCTGATAAATGACAATGTCTAAAATCAATCCAAGTTTGTCTGCCAAAATTTGTACTTTATAAATTCATGCCGTGGAGTTTGGTCAACACTGCACATTTCTGAAAATCCTACCATCAATATTGTGTGATCTTTCTTTTTCCCACCCTTAATGTTTGTTTCATTATCCTATTAGGAGTTGAAGTTAGATTTACAGGATGGCAGTTACTGGAATCCTCTTCTTTCTCTTTCTGAAGATGAGTACCACATTTGCTTTTCTTCCGAAGAATAGGGAAGAGTGGGAAAGATAAAAGCATAGCAGATATTAGGAGGAGGATTGGGCAATTTTTTCTCTCTCTCTCATTACAGTTGCCAAAACCCTACTGTTCAGAGCTCTCTGACCATACCAAAAACCATCCCATGTAAAATCGTCCACTCTATAAATAGAGGATGTCCTGATTTCTTCACTTTGGAAATCTTGTCACCCTACTCCTGGATGACAACCTTATTCACTTTCTAGGACTAGGAGATATGGTGCTGGGCATAATATAAACTTTGAATCTTAATCTCCTCTTGTTTAACAGGTTCACAGAAATAAAACCAGGCTGCCTGAAAGTCATGCTGAAGTAAAAGGGTGTGAAGAAGGAGTGTGAAACTAGAAATTTTAAACAGTGTCAGTAATTATAACTTAATGTACTTTAAAAACAGTATTTTAATAGAAATTTTTTTCAACTTATTTTATATCAATTAGTTTTGTCAGCATGTGTTTCCAATAAAATGGTAAGATTGAAGTGTATTTCTTCATAACTCCAAAGGGAAGATCCTCTTACAGAGATTGTAATATGAGAAGTACAGACCTGCAATACTGCTGAACAATAGAGAAATTAAGGTCCCGTTTTCAAACACTGCTTCCTTCTCAGTGCAGACAGAGCCTAAGATTATCTCTGGCCCAATACATTTTAATAGTTGTGGATTTTGTAACTTTAAAATATACACAGTAAAAGTTAACTTGTTTAAAGATAGTTAGTTATTGTGTGTGTGAGAATTTTGAGTTGAGATTTTCAAAGGAGCCTAAAGGAGCGAGGTATCCAACCCCCATGGAAATTTGAAACCCAAGGCAGGTGAGTGCCTAACACTCAAAGACTCTTTTTGAAAATCTGAGCCATGATCTTCAAGTGGTGTTTTCTTGAAAATATGGACCAGTTCTGCTGTCCTTATTCATACAGAACTCTTCTTGAAGTCAATAGGAGTTGTGTGTTATAAGGACTCTGGATTGGGACCTAAAGTCTGTTAGAAAATTTTATTAATGCACCTTAATTCTTTAAGGAGAAAAACATAACCCCATAGTCTCATCTCTACCTACATTTTATCTGTGTATAATAAAATAAATAAGTAGATAAATTGGCACATCTCCAGTAGTAAATATTATGTTTAACTGTATGGCATTTCAAGCACTTTTTCTAGCAGCAAAACAGTTTATAGTAGTATAGTGGTAATTGCTCAACTGGAAAGATCAGATTAGAGGAAGAATTTCTTTGACATTAGCAGTTCTTCAGGATCCAGAAAATGTGCTTATAATGCCTCTGCGCCCCCTCCCCCCCCTACTTAGAAGATATTTTTTCAGCAAACAATCAGAGCATTTATTTTAAGAACAAGATGGAACAACTTAAAGTATGCTTTTATTATAGTATGTAACCGCCTTGAAAATTGAGGCATAAATTTCCTTTAATATAATAGTTTTTAAAGCTTTGCTATGAAACTTTATTTTCATAACAATTGAGTTATGTACTGGAAATAATGTTAATAGGTGAATGTGAGGTATTTTTCATATTCTTAAGTTAGTATGTCAGTAAATTTTGGGGGGGGGGGAAATTTTCAAAACAGTACCCTTTGTTTGTGCTTACACAGAGTTGTATGCACACAAATAACAGAATTTACGTGCACCACCCCTTTGTACGTGCCATTGAGGCTTCGGGGGTCAGGCAGGCTTGTACTCAGCTAGCCTGGGATGCCTCCAGTGCTGCAGTGTCCAGGCTGTTATGTTTAGCATGCTAACTTGAACTGAGCTAGCATGAGTCTGTCTACCCATGCTAGGAATCATGCCTCCCAGCTGCAGTGTAGATATCCCCTCTAATAACTGTGTTTTGGTTTGTGGGTACTTATGTACACGGTTTGTCTCTCCACTTTAGGTCTCTGCCCTGTTCCTGTAGGCAAAATGTTCAAATATAAAAGAACCCTGCTCTTTAAGTCCTTAAGAGCAGAGTTCTTTTTATGCTTCTGCACTGTGCACTAGGGGCCTGAATATGGTAACGGGCAGTTGTGTAATAACATAAGATAAATAGATTCTTCTCTATGGAAATCAATGGCCAAACTTCCATTGATTTCAGTGGTGTATGATCAAACCCTAAGGTACCAATTAAGCAATGCATTTTAAACATGTGCTTAAGTCTCATTAAAGCAATGGGACTTAAGTATTCTGCTTTGCTGAATTGGGACCTAAAAAGGAGGAGAAAACCAGAGTGGAAGAGGAGTGGTGGATATACAAAAAACCTCCTCTCTATCTTGGATTATTTGCCTAGTTTTCCAGAAGAAACATTGAAACTTTTTTTTCATTTTTATAGCCTTTGTTTTGGGAGCCCAATAATTTATTTTATAATGGGAAGAACTGTTTTAAATAACTGTATTTTAAAATATTTTGAAGTAGGTAACATTTTTTGGGACTTCCAGCCTTTACGGTGTCCTTTTAAGAAGAAACTAGTGACATAATTTTTACTATGAAAATTTCAAACCTTAAAGTATTACCACCAGCACTCTGAAAGAACATAGACTGTTAAAATAGGTATGCACCAGTTTCTTCTTTTCCTTTTATTTAACACTGTAGAGGTTAGTAGGCCAAAAATATGACTCCTTTCTTTTAAAAATACTTGTTCTTAAAGTTCACTCAATTTATTAGATTAAAAAAATGCTTCAAAACTTTTTCCTAAAGAAAAGTTAATGTCAGCAGCTTAGCATTCATGAGCAATTCTCAATAACAGACCCAAACATGCCCATGCAATGAAAGAAAACATGATTCTGCAAAGGAACAGATTTGTTTAAAAAAAAAAATTAAAGATCATCTTTCAGATTTCCAGGGATTATAAAAATAGTAAGGCAAAACTGATTTTTAAAATACTTTTAAAAATACTTTGATGGTCCTTTTTATTAATGCTTTTGTTTTTCTTTTATAGTTTGTGGTTCAATTTCTTTTAAACTTTAAATATTTTTCTAGGCTTAGTTAGGTCATCTTAAACACAGTCATAGCGGTACCTTTTTGAGGTTAAGTTGTTGGAAACCTTTGTAATTCAGGAGTCCTCATTCTTAGAGTTTTATAGATGCCCCATACTACCTTGTAAGGAGACCATTTTAATAATCATGCACTGTATATAAGTGATATTCATTGCATGCCCTACAGAACTTGTATTCTAATTAAGTTTTACTGTGAAGAGGTGGAATTTAACCACATTCACATCCAACGTGTTCATCAAACATGTGCAGAACATGTGTGGATAAGAGAATAATCCCAGTGTTGGTATTATTAAACCAATGTCGTTGTAAATGTGCTGAGATGCATTAGACATAGAATTTACATTACCAGTGCTTATATCTTTAAATGTAATTCACATTTCTAGAATGGTAATTAGCCCTCTTCACAGAATTGAAGAGAGGATGGAGTAGAACACCTTGAAAAAAGAAGAGTACTTTGACTTTTCACAGTTCTGTGGCAGCAAGGTTATTTTTCTTTAAAAAGAAAAAAAATGATCTTGCTATCTCAACTAATGAGCAAGCTCTGATGAGGATTAAGTAACTGATACCTATGAAAGTGCACATAATAAAAGTACAGGTTTGCAGCTATCAGTTGTAAAAGTTATTAGGACCTGTATAATAGATGATATACACTTCTATTTTTAAAATTAGAATATGAAAAAAAAGAATTTTATTTGTATAAAGTTGTACATTTATTGTTAACTATTATGCTCATTTTTACTGGAATACAGTTTTGTAATTTGCATTTAGGGTTTCTTATGTCAAAATGAATTTACAAATGAAATCTAGATTAATAAAGGAATTTTACCACAAACATGATCTTCAGTCTTTCCTTCAGAGACTAGCATTGTCAACGTTTGAAATGAAATAAAATGTACTTGTGGAGTTTTGTAAGAAAGCTTGTGTTTGTTTCTTTCTTGAAGTCATCTTCTGGGATACAAAGTAACAGATTCATGGTCTAATTTTCAGTGATGTGAATGGAAAGTGAGTGCTCAGCATCTCTGAAAATCAGGTAATTGGTTCAGTATTCCTTTGTTTTTTCAGTAGCTGAAAAGAAGCCAAATAAGACTAGATCCTTCTGTGCTTTGCACAAGTGAACTAGAGAGAGAAGGGTAGAAGGAGCCATTTCTCACCCACCCCCAGTGCACCTCTGCAGCCGCAGGGTAAGATAGAGTCCAACCTTGTGTCAAGAGAGCGCTAGGAGCAGAGTCCAGCTGCCATACTTATAGCCACTCTACAAACTTTAGGGGGCAAGGAGATGCAGCTGCTGGCATGTGTGCATGCTAATGCTAGGGTGAAGTACATGCTGAGGTTGGCACTGTTCCCTTGGCCCGGCCTGAGCCATCCTGTTCTGTACAGGCAAGTTGGCTCTGGTAACTAACAGGTGACAGGCTATGCTTCATCCTTACACATATTTAGCTCCAGCTGTTGAGGAAAAGAATTAGTCCTTATCGCCCAGAGGAGAAAGAAGAGTATCAAGAGCCTGAGTAATCCCTCAGAGGTTTTATTGATTCATCTTCACCTGTAGTCAGCTGAAGGTCATTCAGCAACCTACAAGACCTGACCCTAAGTCTACATTGATCAAGGGACTTCAACAGGTAAGGAGGCAGCCTATCAAGTTTGGAATCCTAAATTACAGCGCAGGGCCACTCTCTTCCTGTGGCTGAAAAGGTGAGAGCAAAGCTAATGTTTATTTTCATTGCTGTGCAAGGAGTTTCTTACTTCTAGTGCACCTATGTGTGTGTGCGCACACACCCACACACACACACACGCACCCACACACACACACACACCCCACCCCTCCCCAACACTAAGAGAACATTATGAAGGTTGCAAAGTCAAGCACTCAAACGTTAGGAAATGCCAGAATTAAGGTTGCCAGTGTAACCTTAATTCATCTTCCTTCTGTGTGTGCATTCTGATAGTCTAATTACATGGTCACATATTGTTTTTTCCACAGGACCCCTGCCTCATTCAGGTCACAAGACGGATGGTGCTCACTGAATGAGCAGCTATTCAATATTTAGTTTTCTCATTGTTCAGTTGTTGCCCCTGCTCTTATTTAGAGTACACTAGTCAAACCCTGATCTGAAGACAGAATTATTTATTTCCTCATGGGCTTTTCTGCGTCCCTTGTCACTATAGTATGAGTGTTTCGCAAGTGTTAACGAAGGTATTTTCGCGCCACCTGTGTGAGATGGAGTGGTAATTCCCATTTTACAGATGGGGAACTGAGGCACAAAGAGTTGAAGGTCAAAAGTATTCACTAATTTTGGATGCCCTGTTTGAGATGCCTGACATGATTTTTCAGTCCTTAGCATTATACAGTATTAAACGTGTTTGAAGCACAGCTCCCAGTGACTTTAGTTCTAACTGTGAGCACTTAGCACTTCTCTAAATCAGACACAGGGTCTCCATGTCAAGCACCCAGAAAATGAACGCACAATCAATCGCTACCTGTAAAAAGTTTGTTTTAAGTGACTTGTCTAGCATCATATAGTAGAACTCTGTGGCAGCAGCAGGGATAGAATCCAGTTCTCCGGGGAAGCATTCACCTACCTTAACCATGCCTGTCTCTTCGTGGGTATCTAGCCATCAGCTCATGCGCAACTTGTCTGAACCAGAGCTCCTAATCTTTTCCCCGCAAGTCCTCCTCCCACTCCTTTCTCAATTACTATGTAAAACACTGTCATCCTGCCTGACGCTCAGTCCCATAACCTGGGCGTCATTTGATCAGAGACCTCTGTCTAGGTCCTTACATCCAGGCTATATTTAAAATTTCATGCAGATTTTTTTTTCTACATGACATCTCTTAAGATATGGCTTCCCCTATCCATTCACACAGCTAAAACGTGTGTCCAGGCTCTCATCATGTCACATCTCAGTTACTGCAACATCCTTCTCTCTGGCCATGACAAATTCAGTTTTGCCCCAGTCACAGCCATTCAGAATGCTGCTGCAAAGATATTTTTTCTAGCCTGTCGCTTTGACCATGTCACCCCTCTCTGAATTCCCTCTGCTGGTGACCCCTTCTCTGTCACATCAAACATGAGTTGTTTCCCTTTCAAGGTCCTTCATGGCCTATCCACATCCTACCTATAATTCACTATCATAATGTCAACTCCTGCCTCCAATCAGCACATGAGGCCAGCCTCCATGTTAAATTTTCAAACAAGCACATTCATACTTTCTCCCATGCTGCCCTTGATGCTTGGGAGGAACTCCCTGTGAACATCTACAAAGCTACCTCCTTCAAATCCTTCATTAAAATTCCTCTTTTCCATGATGCCTACAAAAACATGACAGTGGTTAGGCCCTGCCTATAATACAAGTTCTTGCACTACCCTCACCACTAGCTTCTCAGTGCCTTCCAGGGGTGCATTAAGTAGTGTTACTAATGTATCGCATGTGGTTCATTATCTCTCATCCTCTCCCCAGGGGGAGAATGTTGTGTGCAGTGTAGTGATTTGTTTTGGTAGGGCAGGGTTTTTCAGGAGGGAGGTTGTTTTTAATATGTACATCTGCTTCATGTTTATGTTGGAGAAGGCACGTCAAAGAAGTGCACCTTGCACTTGGAAAGGAAGATTGTGAGGTTTGTGAAGTCCTTAGTTCTTGTGTGAGTTTGTTCCGCGGTCTTGGACCTGCACAGATGATTAACCTGCAATGAAGGATAGCAGTACATGTACATATTGACTGTCTCTTTGTTCTGTGTTTGTGTAGCCCTTAGCAAAATGGAGTCCTGGTCCATGGCTGGGGCTCCTAGGGGCTATGATATTACAAATAATAATAATCGGGGTGTCCCTTGGGTTCTGGGCAAGCTGACAGTACATCCCTTTTTAAAGGGTTTTGGCACTTGAAGTTCTATACACACTACTCTATATGAAGAGAAGAGTCTTATATTCCATGTTGCAAGCTTTATAAATTAATTTAAAACTGCTTCTTTATTTGAAATAATTTAATGCAGCAACTTTTTTACAATCTTGACAATCTTTTTCCTCTGGACCTTTCTACTGCTATCAGTAATCATTGCACTGCCAAAAGCCTGTCGTACCAAAAGAAAGTCTGTGGCAGAACTGGAATCCTGGCTCAAAAGGTAGATGAACAGAGAAAAATGGCAAGGAATGTTGGTCAGTAGAGAGCTACTGCCCTCAGGACTCTATAAACTAAGAAAGTTGGTCTCCGTGACACCTTGACTTTTCTATCCTATCATAGATCTGATGAACCTGATCCTGCCATGTATAAATAGGGGAGGAGGTAAGAAACACTGCTCATCTCTGTCTAAATTGGAAATGGGATACTATTTTCCTAGGACATAGACTGTACCTTGAAACCAGACTCCCCCACCTAGATGAGCAACTTTGAAAACTGAGGATTTATTGAATTAAACATGAATAATACAAATGGGTCAGCATTTTTTGTTACTTATTTTTATATTACATTCAGGTCATGTAGCTCCCATATTTTTTCCATGCTACAGATGTTTGTCTTGACAACATTAATTTAATTGTAGAAGTTGAAAGGGGGATTGGAAGTTTTGGCAGCTTGTTCAGGAAAAATGGGAGCTTTGGTACCAATTTATGTAGCAGGCACATTCTGTGGCTTTGAAATCACAGAAAATGCAGAACATTGCTTGTAACAAAGAATTTGGTAAAACAGCAGTGTGTCTTTGCCACCACTAGAGGTCACAGTTGATATAACACAAGGTCTGGCCCTTAGGATTTTTTTTTGTTAAAGTTGTTCTTGTTATTTATACTGTTAAAAGAGAGAGAAAAGATCCACCGTATTGCTCTGTACCCCGTCCCTCCTCCCAACCCTCCCAGGCTGTTTTGTTACCTCTTTCATTGTGTTAGGTCTAAAATTAGATTGCAAACTCCTTTGGGGCAGGGACTGTGTTTGCTTATTTATACTCCAAGCTGCCTGGCACACTTTTGGGCACAGGAAAATACTAGAAAAACTGTATAAAATATTAAACACATTTACAATATCACCCATCACATTAAAATCAGCAGATTGATGTAGCCTTTGGGCGTCATGGTAATCTTTTGGATGTGAGGTTTCTTTCTTCTTTTTTGATTCCTATAATGTTGAAAGCAAATGGAGTCAGCCTTAGCATTTTTACACAGGCCCAAGAAACAATTCCAACATTGTTGCATTTATACGCACAGCACTGGCCTAAAGAATTTGGGAGTATGATCGTGGTTCATTTTACATTTATGAAAGAACAATGGTCTAATGTTGGCAGCTGGGTGATCCGGATTCTAATGCTCGTTCTGCCACAAAATGTGTGTACGTCCTGGGGCAAGACGCACTCTGTGCCTTAATTCCTCATCTGTAAAATGAGGTTAATAATACTTCTGCCCAACCTTTGTCTGTCTGGTCTTTTCAAATACTCTCTGCTCCTCAGTGTTTATCATCTTCCACTATGCATTTGTGTAGCACTTGCAACAATGAGGCCCCATTATTGGCTGGGGCCTGTTGGTACTATTGAATAACAATATTAAGTGTGTATGTATAGTAGAGGGAGAATTTTTATCTCCTCCTGCCTCTAGCCCATTACTTCCAACTAGGATAGTGGAGTCTGTCTGCTTGTTCTTTTTATCCCTAGTGATCGGTTGTGCTTGGGATATGGCTACTTTTAAAATGCTATTGTAGTGCAGCTGCGCTGCTATAGAGATTCAGTGTAGACACATACTACAGTGATGGGATGGGTTCTCTCTTGTAGTTAATCCACCTCCTGAGGCTGTAGCTAGATGGACAGAAGCTCTGTCTACACCGGAGGGGGAAGTCAGCAAAGCTACATCTCTCGGGGTGTGGACGTAGCTATCCTGATGTAAGTTTTCAGTGTAGACCAATCCTATGTCTGCATTTACAACTTATATCATCATCGCTATGTCAGTCAGGAGTGCAGTGACAAAATCCGCAGTGTAGTCACGGCTATGCTGATAGAAGACTGTTTCTGTCAACATAGCTAATGTCATTCGAGGTGGTGTTCCAGTACACTGACCAAAAACCCCCCCAAAACTCCTTCTGTTGGTGTGTAGGCTGTGTCTATGCTAGGGGGCTATGCCAGCTCAGGCTTTTTAGTGCAAATATAGCTTTCGTTTACAAGGCTTTTTTCACAAGGAAAAGGTGAGAAAAGATGTTTAAACAAAAACTGAGTGTCGTCTTTACATATCTGGTTCCCCTAAATCAGGGGCTCTTGTGACTTTGGGCTTTGTCAGAGCCAAAGACCTGCTCTGTGGTGAGTGTTTTTTTAATATACAAATCTCTTTCTCTATAAGTTTAGTATACTACTAGGATTTTTTTTAAAGTCCTCAACTCGCATTCCAGAATAAGATTACAAGCAGTACACACTATCTGTTGTGTTTATGGGAAGTACAAGGTACTTTTGCCCCTTATGCTCATAATAATTATTCTTTACTGATTTTACACTGTTATTCTCCACTTACTATATATCTTGCCTAGTGTATGTGAGTGCGTGGGAGGGGCTGGAGTTGAGCTGCCCATTATGAAAGGGTTGTGGTTTTCTTGGGCGCGGTAGTGCAGTTTTTGTATTTGTATTAGTCACTGGAGGAAACAGGAAAGGCAGGCGGGTGGGTATCGGAGGCTCTTGGGGTCAGTGGATTGTATGTATGTGTGTTCTGATCATGAGAGCCTGTAAAAGAGAAAGTATTTTCCTAGAGAAAGGATGATGGTGCCTCAAAGGAAATGGGACCTGCTCTTCATCTACCCCAACTCCTGTGAGCAGGGTGGATCAGAAACAGTGTTCTGAAGCTACAAAACAGCCACACCACCTGCTAATGCAACCAACAGCAGCCTGCATTTTAATCTGCTGCTGAAGTACATACCACTGTGAGTTAAATTTCACAATCATCTGTGCTTGAATTGTGGGCAAAAAGCTGGTGGACTCCCCCATTATGTCACACGTTCAAAAAAGAAAAAGCTTCACCCTCCACAACCCTTCTCCCTTAATAAAACCCTCGGAGCCAAACCCCAAAGTTATGCTGTCTCTTCTCCCTACAAAAATAAAGGTTGGGGTCAACTTTTTCCTCAATTCTTTTTCAGCCTTTTTCTTTTCTTATTTCCCCTCCCTCCACCCCTCAACCTGCAGCAATGGGAAGGGGAAATGCTGCACAACCATCTCTGCCAGCCCAAGAATTCTAGTGCTAAGAATGTGGAAAGTTGACCCTTCATGGAAGTTATAGTCCCGTTTGCTGTAAAAATTATTCTATCATAAAGAAAATAATCAGAAATTCCTCCTTTGCTTAACATAGCCCAGGGTTGTTTACATGTTCACTGCAAATGTGATATCATAATAATACGAAGCTCCGATATAGTGTTTTTCAGCAGTAGATCTCAAAGCGCTTCAGTCTTTAATGTATTTATTCTCACTACACCCCTGTGAGATAGGAATGGGGAACTGAGATACAGAAAGGTTACGACTTGCCTAAATTGAAGAGGAAAAATATCACTTTCCTTTTGGTTATGAAATAGAAAGTATATGCTTTGAAATAAATAAATAAATGGCATAATGTATGCAGCCAGATGCTGCCCTGCATTTGGACAGATTTGTGCTGCTTTAAGTCTGGCTTATCCAGCTGTAGGAGGAAGGCCCCAGTGCAAGGCAATCATCAGGTGGTGTAGGGCCCTGCAGCTCTTATGCCACCTACTTGCTTTCCAACTGGGCAGGACAGATGACGTGGCTATGGGCACCTGTTGTGCTCTGGTGATCTCATGTTGTTGGAATGGCTACTTTGGGGCTGTAAATAGCTCTAAATAGCCAAGACTGACAAAGGGTGGGAGAAATCAAGTGTTTTCACCATTTTACAGAATCACAAAGAGATCAAGTCACACACATGCACAGTAACAGTTGTATGCATATGTGGGAATTAGTACATCTTTACACACACTGTTTTATCTTTGAAGCGGGGAATTTAACTTGTTTTCAACTGTTTTATTGTTTTTATGGTAGAACATCAGTGGAAATAATATTTAAACTGGGAGGGAGGGAATTAAGTACCTGTAAATGTACAGCTAAACAAAATTTCAAATTGAAACCATTTAAAAGAAATGAGAAGTAGAATTTCACAGTACCATAGAGGAAGGCTCGTGGAAAATAGCTTCCTCCAAGCTGCACATGCCACTACTACTTCATTGTCGTCATGATGGGAATTCCAGTGAAAAGTTTTTTTCATTTTTTTCTGCCCGCCAAACATCAAAAGCAAAAGGTGTAAATATTAGATTGGGCACACAGCATAGAACACATACAAACAGTCCTCAGTATTTGATCCCAAAGGATATTGATCTGTTATTAGTAACCAATAAGTAGGATAAACTATTTAAAAGTGGTAAAGAAACAATTCGACACTTTTAGCCACTTCTCCTCTTAAAAAGCAGATTATAGAGGGTTCAAAAGGTAGGGAAACATCCACCTTTTTGAGGTTATCTATAGTACAAATTACACACAAAAGCTACATTAAAAGATCAATTATTAAGAACATTGCACTGTCAAGCACTCAGAAATTAGGAAATGCCAGAATTAAAGTTGCCTGTGCAACCTTAATTTGACTCCTTTGTGTGTGTGCATTATGATCTAGTCCAGTTACATAATCATACTTTTTTCCCACAGCATCCCTACCTCATTCAGTGCACAGGATGGATAGTACTCACTGTCACAGGGTAAATGCACCTGTGTTTCCTCTCTGTCATCCCTCTGGGCCACCCCTGTAAGGTTTCTGGTTCCCAGCCATCACCTCGCTTGGGCAGAGACCTATGTCTTTCTCCCTCCTGAGCGGAATTTTAAGGCTGCACAGTTCCCTGCCTTACGCTGTTGTGAGATCCCCAACAATCCAGACTGCCTAAAGTTCAGCACTTGTGCTTTGCTTTCTCTCCAGTGGCTATGAACAGTGTATTGCCAGCACTTACAAGTTACCACACAGTTCTTTCTAAGCAAGTACCTTTTATTCTGAAGGTGAAAGCATGACAGAGAAAACATGCAGAAAACAATAAATGTTTCTATACACATGCTCAAAGCTTACCAGAGGTCACCCATCAGTCTTGTGAGGCCCTATTAGGCCAAAGTCTTTCCAATCCTTCTGCAATGTTTGAGGCCTTTGTACAGAAGGTCCTGTTTATTCATCCTGATCAGAAAAAAGACTCTGACTGAGTCAGTTTAACTGCAGTCTTTTCATGCCAAAACCCCTCTCTTTGTCTGTTGCTGTATGGAAAATACGGCCTGAACCAGTACATGCAAGCCTTTTCAGGACTTGTTCCTCTCTGGAGGTGTTTAAAATCTAAGTGATTTGCCTTAATCACCCTGTGACAGGGTGTATAAACCCCTCACCAGACAGGAGGGGATTAAGGATGCTCGGGTTGGAGACAGGATTTAAAAACCAGCCATGCAGCTCAGTCAGGGACTGGCAAGCCAGGGAGGAGGACGTGCCGTGAGAGCTCTAAGGGAGGATTGGAGCTGAGTCTGTGGGTGAGCAGAGGAACCACAGCATCAAGCGGCTAGGATGAGACCTGGAAGCCCAGAAGGTGATGTTCCCCAGAGATGGGCATTGGCTGGATGGGCTACGGATTGGGTTGGAACCCAGTGGAGTGGGAGGGCCCTGGTTCCAGTACCCCACCTGCAGTGTAGCCA
>NW_020664417.1:60961282-60972732 GCF_002925995.2 Terrapene triunguis | reverse complement strand
CCACTAATATTGGATGCCCAATTTGGGACCTCGGACCTGATTACTTATTATGTGGCACTTTATATGTTTAAAGCACAGTTCCTGTTGACCTCAGTTGCAGCTCTGGGTGCTCAGCAATCAGTGACCCAGAAAATGAGGAACAGGGTGACCATGTGTGAAAAGTTTAGTTTAAGTGACTTACCCAGCATCACACAAGAACTCTGTGGTACAGTCACAAATAGAATCTAATTCTCCAGGGCAGCAGATTTAAGGGTGCGACCATCCTTTCTTTTTCTGCCGTTCTCTGCCTCAGACACTATACACTTTCCAACTTCTGCAACAAAGGAGGCCGAGGTCACTACACGCTCTAGAGCAGGCCCAGCCTGTGCACTGAAGGAGACAGGGGTCTTGTGGGAGGGGGGAGGGGGGAATGTGACCATGTATTAAAGATTGTATCATAAGGCATACACACATGGGGATGAATTAAGATTGCACAGACAACCTTAATTCTGGTATTTCCTAACTTTTGAGTGCTTATCTTTGCAACCTTAATAACGTTCTTTTAGCATAGTTTTTGTGTGTGTAATTTCCCAAATTAAAAACAAAAACCAAACTAAACCAACTGTCTCTCTCCCTTCCAGTTGCCAACCCCTCCTCCCCCACGGTGCTTGTCTCCACTGGCTCGCAGTCCTAGGGCTGGTCTACACTGGGAACTTACATCGGCATAACTACAGGATGTGAAAAATCAACCCCCCCTGAGAGACGTAGCTATACTGACCTACACCCTGCTGTAGACAGCGCTAGGTTGATGGAAGAATTCTCCTATTGACATAGCTGCTTCTTGGGGAGGTGGATTACCTATGCCGACTGGAGAACCTCTCCTATTGGCATAGGTAGTGTCTACACTGAGTGCTACAGCAGCTCAGCTGTAGCTGTGCCACTGTATTGGTTTAAGTGCAGACATAGTCCTAGTCTCCTTCCCCAGGTTCTTTGTCGAATCTCAGTGCCTTCTCCACCCCTAACTCCTTGCTCAATCTCTTTACCCGGCCAGTCCCAGTTCTCCCCCCGCACACAGCTTCTTGTCAAAGATGTCTCCCTTTCCCCCACCACACTGTTTCCCAGTCACAATCACCTTGTTCTTGTCCCCTCCCCCAGCTCCTCAGCCAATGTCAGTTTACTACCCCCAACCACTGACTCCCCCATTTCCCTTTCAAGCTCCCAGACTTAGTCTCCTTGCAGGGGCAATCCCAGTCCCCATCCCTGTCTCCCAGTTCCAGTCTCCTTCCTCATGTCATTGCCAGTTTTCAATTCCAGTTTCCACCTCCAGGCTCTTTGTCCCAATCTCCTGCCCAAGCCCTCCCTCCTAGCACCCTAGGTTTGGCTCTTGTCCCCTGTGCATTTGAATCAGATGGCATCCTTCTCCACATTGCCTTTGTGCCAATGGGGGGCGGGGGCGGTCATTGAGAGCACAGGAGAAACAGGCTCCCTGTTCTCAGTTCCAGTGCCCAGCCCCACTCTGGCCCAGAGCACCTGGAAGCAGCAATTACAGGGAAAATCTGGTTTCACTCCAGTAGCCCTGGGTTGGAGGGAGCATTCTCAGTTGCTCTTTGGGGAAGGTACATGTGCAGTCTATGAGTACTAAGAGCGACGAGGGGCTGGAGCATGCTCAGTGAGGATTGAATCTGTGGAGATTTTAGCTGTTAAGACTTAGCAAATCTTTATTGAGCATGTGTAAACTGTGATATTGCAAAAGCTTATAACTTAGCCAAATTTAGGTGGATTTTCACAGGAACAGCAAAAGGCATATCCCCGACACAAAGCCCACCCCAGTCTCAAATTTCAGGTCCCTGCTCACAATCATGGGGCTGCTAGAGCTTTCAGAATAAAAGGTTACAAGAATTTTTTTAACATTGAAAATCAATGTATTTTTCCCTTGCCTCATTTTTCAAAATGGCTGAACTGTTTTGTCTGAATTTTTCCAGAAAAAACTCAGCCCAAGGCAGACATCTGGCATGGGAAATTTCAGGCTGAATGGATAAAGCCTGGCAAAGTACAACGCAACTAAAAACATGATCTTGTAATGGGAATTGTCATGCAACCTAAATAATAGGGAGCACTACCAGCTCCACCTTTAATGTGCAACAGTTTAGCTTACAGAGTAGTTATATAACTCTTTTGATTCACTTAGGGCACATCTTCACCGGCAATGTTAAAGCGCTGCTGCGGCAGCGCTTTAACGTGGCTTGTGTAGTCGCGGCACCAGCACTGGGAAAGCTCTAAAAAAACCACCTCCACAAGGAGAATAGCTACCAGCGCTAGGAGTGCTGCTCCCAGCACTGGTGCACTGTCTACACTGGCGCTTTACAGCGCTGAAACTTGCTGCACTCAGGGGGCTGTTTTTGAGCAAGAAAGTTGCAGCGCTGTAAAATGCTAGTGTAGACAAGCCCTTAGGTACCAAGCAACAAAATACTACCAGGCATAGTACTGACACTGTCATGAGTAGTTTTAATGTAGTAAGACCTGCTCATGAAAATACCTCTCCCTGCTTCCCCTCGCCCACCCGGTGTAGTTCTTTTACCATGAGTAATCTCATTGAAGTCATCGTGCTTGTTCTATATATCTTAGGTAAATACATGGTGTCCGTTACTGCAGTATCTGAATATCTCACAATCTCTAATATGTTTATCCTCACAACATCCCTGTGAGGTAGGGAAGTGTTGTTATTCCCATTTTACAGATGGAGAACTGAAACACAGAGACATGAGAGTATGTCTGCACAGCTCAGGGAATCGAGCCTCCCAGCCTGGGTCGACAGACTTGGTCTCATGGAGCTTGTGCTACCTCACCAAAAATAGCTGGGCAGACAGTGTTTTGAAGTTGCAGCTCAGGCTCTGAAGCTCACCCACTTTCTTAGGTAAAATAAAATCATAACATGCTGTCTAGAGACTAAACTTAACTAACAAGTTACTCTCTTGTCTAAAAAAGTTTTATTTCACCCAATGTTCTCTTCAGCATTTTCAACCAAGCCTGGCTGAGTCCCCTTTTTCATGAAGCAAAATCATTGTCCTTTTGCTTCCTCTGCAAAGGTGCCAGGGTGTCTTCTTTGTCTCCCAAATATAGTGGAGCAAACATTCGAAGTGCACCCCAAGATAAGGTTCTCTCCCCCACTGTGTTTTTCTTACTATTAAACCCTTTTTTGAAGTTCATTCTTACAGTCCTTTATTTGCATTTGATTTAGACTTGTGGTAGGAGACCCACTGTAAATGAGACAATACTCCATTTACAAGAAAACGGATAGATGAGTAAACATCTCTTGTCTGAGAGAGAACCTCTTTTTCTCCTTTGCTGGTGACCAGCCGGTAGACACTTACTTTAAGAACATATTTTCAGGATATATACATAACTCCTTACATAGCAGCTGTACATACATTTCACAATGATATTAATGATCAGTGTGTCAGCGGCTCTCACGTGACATTCTTTGTTGCTCCAGAACTTACACACCAGAATCCAGAGGTTTTGCAACCCCCTTGCCAGCTGGCATAAGAGGTTCTTGGGTCACATGTACCCTAAGTGACTTGTCCAAGGTCACACAAAAACCCTGTAGTACAGCACAGAACTGAACTGTAGTCTACCATATCCTAGACTAGCAACCTAACCACAGAGTCATCCTTCCTTCCTTCCTTCCTTGTTAATGTTAAGAACATAGTGTGTAAATCAATTATATGTAAAATTGAGCACAGCTCTAGTTTTATTATTGATTAAAGTTTTTACACAGTGTCCAGACAGTCATGAGTGTTTATATAAACAACTTAAAATAAAATTAGTTTGTACAATGTTAAGACATCCTAGGATATGAGGCGGTGTAACAGGGTGAACACCCACTCTAGCCCTGAAAGGGTTGGAAAAGCCCTGCAGAGGGCTGGGGCTGTGAAAGGGAGCAAAACCCTTCCTGATTGGGGGAAGTGGCTGCAGCTGGGGCCACGCCCCAAACCAAACAACTGGGCCTTATAAGAAGGCCAGGGAAGGTGGAGGGAGAGTCTCTCTCTGACTAGAAAGGGAGATAGGCCTGGCTGCTTGGGAACTCACTCAGGGGACTGAGAGTGAGGCAGAGCTGGGGAAAGGCCTTAGGAGCTGGGAAACCCTAGGCCAGCAACTCCCCAGTTCTAGGCCCACCTAGGTATTGGGCTTGCAGAGGGGCAGCCTGAGGGTGGGTAAAGGCAGCCAGTCCAAACCCCTTTGCCTGTGATGAGTGGCTGATACTGCAGTCTGCCCCAGTGAACAGGGGCTAGATGGAGACTGGGGAGAAGCCAAGACTGAGGCAAAGTGGGGATAGTGGGTGGGGTTCCAGTGGGAGGGGGAGAGCCTAAGACTGAGGGGTTCCTGCCAGAGGGCAGCACCCAGAGAAAGGGGCACTGGGGTCCAGGGTGGGACATGGGGGCCAGAGGACAGGTGGACCACCAGCCTTCAGAGGGCGCTCTGGAGCTGGAACAAGCTAATTCCCAGAAGTCACTAGTGGGAGGTGCCGCAGGGGTGAGTCCGTACCTCTACAGGCGGGCTTGTAGGCATCAATGTAAACAGATACCTTAATGGAGATTCCTCCCCCAAATCAGTTAAAAGTAGTTCACTTTACTTTCTGAGCATGTGTGTATACTACTGAGGAGGAAACAGCAGTGTTTTCTATCACTTAGAGCTGCCCAAAGCATAACTAAGAGAAGCTGAGAATGAAAAGGAAATCAGACAGTGGTTATATGAAAGAAAATTCTGGGTTTGATCTCACAATCCATATTGACATGGGTAGTCTTTATGCAAGTAGCAGCATTGTGCTTCTCAGTGTTGTAGTATGCACGCTATTTGAATGAGTAAGGATTGCAAGATCAAGCCCAATGACTTTATCATAGAAACTATTAAAAGACCAACACAAACTTGTATGTAAATCAGGTTGCATCGTACATTAGTGACCAAAAAACTTGAGTAACGTTACATTATGTAACTTGACATAAACTGAGTTCACCTGAATGTTTCTCTTTAGTTTCTGAACCATTGTTAACTGATTTTCAATGCAAAACCAAAATGCAGTCCTCTGCACCTCCCCCACCAGTCTTCCACAAGTAATAGGTGGTTTCTGCAAAGCCCCGGAATTGTGACTCATACCGAATTTCAAAAAAAGGAGAACCAATATATTTTGTTGTGTGCTAGTGTTAACAAAACTCTTTCACGGCCAGATGTTCCCCGCCACTGTACGTAAGGGAAAAAAAGGAGCAGAAAAACAGCAAGAAAGACAAACAGACAAGTCCTGAGACTCAAGGAAGGGAGAAGTCACAGCTATGCTGTGTGATTCTACTCTTGCTCCTGAGCTTGTGGGTTCTCTTGTAATTTAAACTGGTTAGCCATAAGTAGAAAAAGCCATGGAGCAATTGTTGCCTACAACATGCTTCCCTAAGAAAGGTCTCAAATTTTTATTGAAAAAAGTAAGAGAAGAAAAATATCTTCTACCCAAATCTTCCTAGAAACCTCTAGGTTGAGACTGTTCCAGGAAGAACAGTGAATTTTGCAATCTAAAAGTGGAGGGAATGGATGGAAATCAAGATAAATTAAAACCAATTTCTTACTCCCAGGCCTGCTTTTTCACAAAATTCAGTTTAGTTGAAAGTTGTTTATGAAATATTTAGCAGATGGCTGTGTTATTTCAACCAAAATGCAAACAGTTTACCAGATGGTCTTCACATCTGGGTTAATCAGTAATAAATAAAAAAACAAGAAACACATTTGCATTTCTAGGCAACTGTTTTGTCTGTAACTCCTAAAAATGGATGGTGATCACCTCAGATGTTTAAATCAATAGAAGTTGAGTACAGTATTTGCTATCCCTGATTCAAACAAAACACTGAGTTCCAGGGGAAACATCCCAAGACATCTTAGTGTACTATAATAGAAAGAGCCTGATTTTCTCTTTATGATAAAGTACTAATAATCTTTACAGAAGCTTTTAGCCTGAATGCACAAACTAGTCTTGGGAAACATGAGCCTGATTAAGTGGATATAAGAATTAAGAACTAAGTTTATTTGTAATCAAGTGACTCAAGCGCTCTTATCTAAATCGATGATGTGCTGAAACCCCTTGTCAAAAAAATTGATAAGAAGATCAGGTGATTTTCCTGTCTTCCAGAGTGACATCCTTTCTAGATTCTAAATCATCCCTTCCAGAGATGACATCCTGAAAGCCTGCAAAATTTCTTTTGAAGATCAATTTGTTTCCATTGAAATAGACTAGGTTGCACTAAATGTCAGGTGTGTCCTAAAAATTCCCTGGTGAGGATATTTCTGGGCCCACTACAGAGTCGTCACCCTCACTCCCTTTTCAGATTATACAACAATGTACTGCCCTAAACTCTGATATTTGCTGACTCTATACTTTTCAGAACAGAGTATTCCAGCAAATGACCTTTGTTTGTCAAATGATGTTCCCTTCTTTCTTAAGCATGATTATCAGAATGGATTTTAATTTAAATGGGAAAACAAATAAATAGATTCCCAAGTCCTTCATGCCTCGACTCTGAAAGAAAACTCAGTGCTTTTGTGTGGTTATCTCAGCAGGCTTAAAACGTGTCTACAAAGTAAAGTTTTTTTTCAGTACATCTTTAGATAGTTTTGGCATAAACTGCCTTGTGTGCACACACAAATAACCTTTTGTTTTTTTCACTTTATCTTGCATCTTATTCTGCTATAATGAATCCTCTTTGGAAATGACATAGCTATTTTAGAATGAGTTACACCACTATAAGGTTTGTGTGGATGCATCCCTGTGACAGAGTGCTGGGCAACAACCGCTGAGCCAGCACTCTGATCACTGCAGCTCCAATTAAACACTGCAGAACAGACCTTGTTAAGAAGAGCTGTGCCTTATTGGTGGGTGGAGAAGAGCTGGAAGGCTAATTAAGCCATTAAACAGAGGATACAAAAAGGCACAGGAAGGAAGTGGGGGGAGGGCAAAAGAGAGATTGTGATTGCTCTTCCCTGCTTGCCTCAGGAGCTGAGGATCCCCTAAGACTGTAGGAATAAGGCTGTAAAGTGTACAAGGGTGGTGGGAACTAACATTGTAAATAAACTGCACTGAGTGTTTTACCAGCATAAAGGTCTCTGAGCTTAGGACTTGAGCAGAGGCAGGAGTGAGTGGGCGGGCCCTGCAACAATCCCCATTTTGAATGATTAACTATATTGTTTCATGCAGTCCTCCCATTGATGCAATGCAGTATGCGATAGCATATCTGGATTGCCTTGTCTGGTTACATGCATGCTTTCCCCTGCTCTGGGAGCATCTTCTGTTTAAATGCAGGCACACACCCAAGCATCTCTGTTTGCAACTCCAGCTCATGGCAAGTTCGCAGTCCCTAAGTCTAGTACAGCCATGTGTAACAAGGCGATCTGCTCCTTTCATGATTGGGGGTGGGGAACAGGGAGCAGCTGACCTATACTCCAGAGAGAAGCCCAGAGGCAGGTGCTGGGAATCAGCTGACCCATGCTGAACAGCACTTCATAACTGGCTCATTCTCTCAGGTGAAGGTATAAAGGAGGACTCAGTTCCATGGGGGGGTGAATCAGGAGAGAGTAAGGCGCGTACTCTCCTGTAACCAGAGCAAGAGGCAGCAGCCAGGAGGCTCCTGTGGATCCCCCTAGGGTTGGAGAAGGCCCTGCCCGGTAGCTGCCAGAGGACCCAGTCTGAAAACCTTAAACCAGATTGTTGTTTGTGTCACTTTTTGCACATTTTCTTTGTTTGTTTGCAAAGATACTTTCTTCAGGGCTCTGTTTATTGATAGAAACTAATCTGGGCATGGCTGACTATTGGTCCCCATCTGATGATAAGGACCACCAGGGTACACCACCATGCCCTGTTCTTATGCTTGGTCTTGTCAGAGACCCTGGACTTCCTTGTCTTCAGGGGCAAACAAATACTAGAGAAATTATAGGTTGCTGGAGAAGGAATCTTGGGAATTTGACACCAAGTCCTAGAATTTCAGTAGGATCTGCTAGGTATCCCACAATCCACCATGAACAACAACTCATAATGCATAGAGCCTAGCAGCAAAACATTGCCCCCGGGGATAACTATATACTTATTTTTAAAAGCGCAGTGCTATGTGAGTCAGAAGGGAAGTAGTTTAAGCAATTTTAGACAAAGCATAGTGGACACACTCTTTTGGTTTAGGAGGGTAGCCGTGTTAGTCTATATCAGCAAAAACAATGAGGAGTCTAAGGTGCCACAAGGACTCCTCATTGTTTTTTATTTTGGTTTAGTTATACCTGTATAATTATAGCAAAACAACTATACTGAAAAAAATTTCCTGTGTGGTCAAGGCCTGAGACTCCATCTAGACATACAAAAAGGGTGTGTTTTTAACTCATGTTAGCTCAAACTAGATTAACACAATTGAGATGCCCTCTTAATTCTAATTAAGGGCTTTTCTGCACACAAAAATTGTATTGCTTCAACTAAACCAATATAGATAAAGCAGTACAACAACCCCCCTTCAATATGAACACAGCTATACTGGAAGGCACCTTTACACCGATATAACTGTGTTCACACAAAGGGCTGTACTGATGTAATTATTTAGGTAGAAAATCACACCCTTAGTTAAATCAGTAAAACAAACAAACAAATGCGTAGACCACATCTAAGATGTAGGCTAACATGTTTCAAGCCATTTTGTCTGGTCATGTTGTAGCCTAAAAGGGAGCTGAGGCAACAACACAGCCAGCCAGCTAACATGGCTTCAAATATGTTAACCTGAGGCTTTGTCTACATGAGAAAGAGTGGTGTATTGAACATTCTGTTAAAGCGATAAACTATCATTTTAAATTCTCATGGGTTTTCTTGGTCTTGCTTGCAGGTGAGGGGCTCTGTAGGGAAGTGTGTGATCTGGGTCTTTCAGCAGCCACCCTAGAGGAAGGTGGGCTGAGCTGTAACTCTTTGCCTTAAAGAGCAGCCTGCTTTCTTTCTCTGTTTTTATTACTTGTATGTTAAGGTTCTAGATTTTAAGAAATAAAGTAATGTTACATTTCAACCTTCCAGAATGAGTATTTTATGTTTTATCTAACTTCTTTGTTTGTATGCTGTTGTAACCTACACACCTCCTGGTTGTGGGGTTCTGTCCCATCTAGTGGCACTGAGACCTCTTAGGCCTGGTCTACACTAACACCCCAATTCGATCTAAGGTACGCAACTTCAGCTACGTGAATAACGTAGCTGAAGTCGACATACCTTAGTTCGAATTTACCGCGGTTCAGACGCGGTCCACACGCGGCAGGCAGGCTCCCCCGTCGACTCCGCGGTACTCCTCTCGCTGAGGTGGAGTACCGCAGTCGACGGCGAGCACTTCCTGGTTCGAATTATCGCGTCCAGACCAGACGCGATAAATCGAACCCGGAAGTTCGATTGCCAGCCGTCGAACTACCGCGGTAGTGTAGACAAGCCCTTAGAGAGAGAGAGATTAATGAGTCTGCTCTACAGCCTTAGCTAACATCCATGTGGCTTTTAGCTCATGCAGTAGAGGCTCATGCATTTAGCTCCAGAGGTTCCCAGGTTTGATCCTGCCCGCTGCTGCTGGGGGTCTGTTGGCATTTACACTATGGATATAACAGAAAGTTTTACTATTTATCCAATGTAGTTGTATGGGGTAACCCACTTTGTAGACACACTGATTCTGATACGAATTGTTTTTTTTTTGTTTTAGCTTAAATCCCTTCCCAAGCAAAATAAGCTAAACTGAAACGGCCCTATTATACCAGAATAAGGGCTTGTCTGCACTACAGTGGTTGAGCTACAGCCTTGTAGCTATGCCATTGCAGTGACATAGCGTAGGTGCTTCCTACAGTGACAGAAGGGATTTTTTTCCATCAATGTAGGTAATCCACCTCTCCAAGTGGCAGTAGATATGTTGACTGAAGCATTTGTCTATCGACTTAGCTGTGTCTACATGGGGAGTTAGATTGGCATAGCTACCACACTCAGGGTTTTTTTCTGTGGCCATGACAGCCTCCTGTGCAGAGATGGGTAAGGGGGGAAAGCAGCGGCCCCACCCTGCAGCCTCCAGGGTAGGGCTTCAGTCCTCCCCTCCTCCACCGGCCTGGCTTCAGCAGTGAGATTCCAGGGGTGGGCTTCAGCCCTCCCCTCCCCCCAGGTTCAATCAGAGACGCTGGTGGCAGGCTTCAGTCCTGCCCCCTCCCCGCCCGACTTCAGCCACAGCACTGTGGGGGAGGGCTTCAGCCCCCCATCTCCTGATCCAGTCGGAGGCTCTAGCAGCGGGCTTTACTCTCCCCCTCACCCCAGCTTCAGCCAGAGGCTCTGGAAGCAGGCCTCAGTCCCCCCGCCCCATTCAGCCACAGGGTTCTGGCAGCGGGTTTTGGGCTTCAGTCCCTCAGGGTGGCGGGGCTCTGGGCTCCAGACATGGGACTCCGGCTCACGACTTCAGCCCAGGGTGATCGGGCTTCAGCAGGGCCTGGGGTGTGAGGCCGTGGAAGTGAGCTCAGAGCAATGGGGTGGGGGAGGAAGCAGTGGAATCCAGGGAGTCTGGGGGGACCATGAGGAGTTTTTTGGTTTATCTTATGTTGGAGTGAGGTGGCGGGATCTGTGGGGGGTTAAGGGAGGCAGCAGGGGCGGGGCGGGGACCCGGGGGGGGTGCCGGGGGAGGCAGCGGGGGCTAGGGGCACCAAAATACAACTGTACATAATTTTTATTATTGAGTCTGCACAAAAGCCCCTACATAAAGAAATTACAATGATTTGGACATGTGTATGTGCATATTTATTTGTTTTCCTAAGGTTAATTAAGTATTTTAGGAAAACTTGTCAGAGCAACCACCAGGAAGAGTTGGTGGCCACTTTCTGAGGCCACCAAAATTTGTTGTGAGAACCCGTTTTAGGGTATACCAAAAAACCTTTCCCATGTAGACAAGGCCTGAGTCTTAACGGGGCTTTTCAATCATGTTAAGCTAACTCAACTGAACTAACACAACTGAAAAATGGACCCTTTCAACCTGTCAAGACAGGGCCAAAGGGAAAGAAAGCAGCACATTGCTCAGCTAGATCAATCTCTCTTTTCTTTCCTTTTTGTGATTTAGGCCTTGACTCAGGGTTGCACTGGTTTGTCTAAAGGAGTGTTTTTAAACACAATTTAATTAGATCTGACAAAAACAAGTGTGGAAATTCATCAATCAATGTAGCTTAATTCACTTCCTAACCAAATTAAGGCAAATCCCTATAAACAAGTTTTAAATCATTTTAAGAGTATCCATACTGTTTTGCACCTGTTCAATTTAAAATCGCACTTTTTAGGGCTGGTCCACTCACAGACTGGAACCAAAATGTTCACTGGTGTGAATTAAAATCAATGTAAAAAGCAACAGAGGGTCCTGTGGCACCTTTGAGACTAACAGAAGTATTGGGAGCATAAGCTTTCGTGGGTAAGAACC
>NW_020664417.1:60933444-60960882 GCF_002925995.2 Terrapene triunguis | reverse complement strand
AAGAAAAAAGAAAATTTACTGTTAATCCAGCAAGGAAAATTCCATTGGAAAAACAAAAACCGTAGAGCTCCAGTTTGCTTCTTTATCCTCCACTTGCACTAAGAGTACTTGACTTCCGTAACATTTATTTTCAAGAGCCATGTTCAACATCCTGTGTCTGGTGAATTTTTGCCCCCTGCCCCCCAATGTCTTAATGTAAATATATATATTTTAAATCAAGATTAGTGTTTTTAGCTGTCACCATTGTCTCATCTTACAAAACTTGATTTGAAAACTACAAATACTTTCAAATTTTATACAAAATAGAACATTCCTTATTGTGATATCATATTAAAAGACAACCTAGTCCCCCTTGTTCACTTCCCCTGGATTTTTTATGATATTTTATGCTTACTTTCTACTTCAGCATAAAAAAACCACGCTGCTGCCCCTGGATTTTTGATTGTGTTTTAAGGGTTTTTTTTGGTACTTCAGTCTAACATGACCCATTATAAAGGGAGGACATAAGTGAGGTTGAACATACCAGTAACTTTATATGTTAATTGATGCAGGTAAAAAGATAGAAAACAAACAAATCTAAAAATTCTGGGTCTGATTTTGATCTAATTGACAGTAGTGTAGATCATGAATAACTCTACTGAAGTCAATGGAGTTATACATGCGTAAACCTGATGCAAATGAAAGGAGGATCCCATCCCTTGTTTGTTAAGTAAACTGTCACTGAGGGGAAAATTTATTGTTTTATTTTTACAATATACATTTAGAATGAGAATTGTTTTGTAATAATTTTTTCAAAGAGGTGAAATGGTAATGTTTTATTAACTGAAGTTGGTATTAAAAGGTTTTTAATTTACTGATTTCTTCAGCTCCATTCCTAGTTTCAGTTGAAGCCTGGTCCAGCTAGGATCCTAATGATTTTTCACCTCTTCATTTTGAGAATGAAGTCCTTAACTTGCCTTCTAAATGGCCACAAACACAATTCTCCTCTTCCTTCTCAATGCTACTCCTCTCGTCTATAGAACAAGTACTTATTTTCACGACACATGGTCTGTTTACATATGCAGTGGTGTGTATATACATGTAAACCCAGATATACACATGCATTTCAAGCTTCTGATTTCAGAGGCTGCTCCTCCAAACGTATAAGCTATTCGATAATGGTCACTTTGCCAATGAAAAGGTAGCTAACGTAAGAAGTGGATAAGGACAGAGTCTAAGGGTGCTGGATCACATTATATCTACATAATATCTACATAATAGACACAGCCAGGTCTAGATTTCTCTCAGGTACCCGTAAAAATCTGAATGTAATTCTTAATTTTCCTATCCTTCTCTTTCAGTGCTGTTTCCATTAGTACATGGCATAAGAGTGGGGCTGTGACCATCTGGAAGAGGCCGTCTTTAACACAAATTTGTCCTAAGGAAAATATTTTCAGAGTGGAAAGGTAGGATAAAAAAGGCTAGATGATCCTTGCGGGGCTGATCTGCCTGCTTTTTCTGTACCTACTGTATGCCTGTCTTCTACTGCTATAGAAATAAGGTGGAACTTTGCATTAGATTGTGTAGTAGTTTACATTTATAAAAAATCTAACAGAATTTTTATACAAATAAATTAATTTAACTTTCGAAGTTACCATAAATGTGAAAGTGATTCAAAATGTGGTTTAATCTCATCCATCAAAGAATGACTTAAATACGTATCACATAATTGAATCCAATTTCATTAAAGAGGCAGGGACTTGGCATATATGTACTGTTTAGTTGTTGGGCAGAATTAAAATTATAGGAAGGCTTACGTGACTTTACTTCCTACAGCAAGAAATACCCTTGGAAGGAGGAACTGGCTGAATTTACTTTAGGGTTTTACACTCACTAGAATAGAAGCTCTACAATGGGAAAATGAGACATTTATGTGTTTATATCTTTTATGTATTTATAAATGACCTCCACCCATTGTCTAAGCCTCTGAGCTCATTAACCATTAAATTGTAGTATATGGGCCTGAGTTTCATTACACTAAGACCAGTTTACACTGTTCTGTTATACCAAGTTGCCTTAAATTGCCTGTACACTGTACACAGTATAAATGAGAATCAGGCCTCAAACATTTAACTTTTTTCTGCCAATGATTAGCTGCATCAGAGGATATGTCTCACATGTCCATTTGCCAGAGTAAGAGCATAAATTTAAGTCTACGTCCCCAGCCAGTTACCACTGGACCTGGTCTACATTTAAAAAATTAGATTGACCATGGTTAGATCAATCTAGCCCCCAGTGTGGACGTGGCTAGGTCAACTGACGAGTTCTTTCATAGATCTAGCTATCACCTCTCATAGAGATGGTTTAACTACATCAATGGAAAAGCCCCTTCTATCAATGTAGGAAGCATCTACGCTACAGCAGCACCATTGCAGTGTTTGGCTGTGCTGCTATAGCAGCTATAATGTAGACATGACCTTCCCAGAGAAATTCTTACGGGTCTGACCAAACTTCTCAGGAAAATCGTGAGTAGAGAGATGGGTTTTACACCATGTGCTGAAGTTCAACAAACTCTCGCTCTGTCTGACCAATGTGGGAAGTGAGTTCCAGGGGAAAATACCCTCCAATGAAAACACAGCAGCCCGCAGTCACGCAAACCTCAAGAGAGCATCAACTGATCTCAACTACCACAGTGGTGGACAGCAGAGAGTCGATCTCTTGGGTAGATAGGACTAAACCATAGTCCTTTAAAGGCCTAAATGAACATTTTGCATTACACCCAGAAGCAAACCGGAAACCAATAGAACTAGAGATGTAATGAGCTCCCTGTGGCCAATCTTGCAAAGCAAGAGATCTGCTGTATCTGCACTAGTGGAACCTTCTGACTGGTCTTTCCTGGTAGTCCCATGTATAGTGTGCAATATGGTAACCAATCTAAAGGTCACAAAGGCATGTGAGACCAAGACATTAGCCTCTCTCTCACTTCATGGATCTAGAGCCGGTTGTAATTTTTCATTGACAACGTGGTTAGCTGAAAAATGGCCTTTGAAAATGAAATATTTCTTTTGTTGCAAAAAGTTAATGTTTTTTATAGTTAAAAATAATGAAAACATTAAGTAAAAGTTTGTTGCAGTTTTTTGTTTACCATTAAATTAAAACCTTCAATAACCTTTTCAGTAATGTTTTTCGTTAAAAAGAATTTGTGGAAAAAATGAATGAAAATCATGAACAATTTCTAAAACACTAAAAATGGGTCTGTTTCAAACACTTAAGAATGAAAACAATGTTGACATTTCAGAGTTTTTCACAAAAGTAAGTTTTTAATTTTTTGACTAGCTCCAGCTGGATCTTTTAAAACAGTGGTTTTCAAAAATCACCATGCCATAACCCCATAAAAAAACCAGAAAATAGTTTTGGGACCCTTCTCCCACCTAGTCATAAAGAAAGGGAGAGTGGCTGTTACCTTGTCAAACTCACCATTGAGAACATATTTTAAAATATTGTGCCAATATCGCTATGTATTGGAAACATACAACAAATTTGAGGCCCATGACTTGCCATCACTCCTTTCACATAAAATTAAACATATTTTCCTATATATTTAGCATAATTTAATTGTGCTTAATTTCTAATGTTCACTGAAAAACCAAAAGACTCCCCAACACACAAATGAGCTCTGATCTGTGTTGAGAGGAGAATAATATGGAGCCAAAGGCTCTGGTTATGCAGCTGCTAAGTATGAACAATGGGAATCACTTGTACAAAGCGGTTGCATAATCAGGTCTAAAATGTATCTCTCACCAGAAAAAGGAAGGGCAACTGAGAGATTCTGCTCTCAGTTATATCAGAATATCCCTATTGATGTTAATGTGACTGCACCAATGGAACTAAGAGCAGAATTTCACCAAAGATTTTATCTGTTTGTATGTGCAAAAGAAAAAAGGGATAAGCAGGGGCATAAATTATCACAGATTAGGTTACCTTTCCTAATTACTTATGTCTTCATATATATAGACAAACATACCTTTTGCACAAGGGACCCTATTTTGTCCTCCGATACTTCTGTCCAACCCCCACAGGAGTCAATGGCAGTTGTAAATTCATATGTGATGCGAGTGGAATTGAACTCAAGATACATATTTTTATCCACATGGGTCAGTAAAATAGGCAGATCAAACGTTTAAAAATGTTGAAAACCAAAAATTGATGCTGTTGTTGGTTTTGGGGGTTTCCCAAAGGGGCACCACTGATGACACACCGTCTGGGAAAGACCCGACATACATGGGAAGGGAAAGAACACCTTCTCTTCCAGCAGAGGCCAGAATGAATATTGTGGTTAATGGTAGTGCACGATACTGTTTTCAGTGCACACATGTTTGCAAGGTTGAAAATTAATCTAAAATAGGTGAAATTCACCCAATTTGAGCTAGTGGTAACATTTGTTGATTTCTTTACTCGTCACAAGTGATATTGATTTGATTTTCAAGGTTACCCGTGTCTGCTTAAAATAAGGCTGATTCGCTTCATGCAACCAGGGCCGTAGTTAGTTAAAGATTTTTTTTTTTGTCTTTCATATCCATGGGCTTTGAAAAGTCCTGAAATCTTTCATTTTAATAGGAAAGGCAAATGTTTTCCCTTCTGATGAAAGTCAGTTTGGGGATAAGCAGAAGTATAGATAAATTGCACTTTGTATTTTTCCATTTACAATGGTTATGCTTAAAAACTTGTCAAAAACTGGAAAGTTTTAAGTGTGGCCATTATATCAAATTACTTCCAACAGTGTATGGTATACTGAATAATTTATAGTGTCTTCTTTTAACCACATTTGTATTTTTGATTTCCTCTTTTTACAAAGGCGTGTTATAAAATAAATTAAACAAAAGCTTTTCAAGATGGGACGTTTCATTATTATCAAACTAAAACCAGATTTGAAAATTCACTTATGTTTCAATAAGGCTTTAATACTGAATGTGAGGTTGTTATAAAACTTCCAGATGGGCTTGGACCAAGCCCCCTGAGTCAAATAAACCAAATTTTGCAAATGTTGGTATAAAAAGTCCAAAAAGTGGCATTATTGCCCATAAAAATGTCTTTTTCATATAAATGGCTGATTTCGTGCAAAATGTTCTAAGACTTTGCCAATAAAGAAAAACTTTAAAAAGTTCCCGACCACCCTCAGAGAACAGAAATACTTTGCCAAAGTGTACCCCGGTATGTACTATGTATTATCCATTCACTAGATGAAAAAAGACATTCCAGCTATAAGAATCTAAAGTGAAGTCTGACAAAACTGTACTGGGGGATGAGAAAAGAAGGGGTCTATATAAAGTATCTATTTTTGGTAGTGGAGAGAAGTTGGAAAATCCACTCTTGAGGGTTTTTTCTTCTTCTGAAACTATTCCATATGGTCCAATGCTGCTTTTAATATTACACATTTTATATAAAAGTGATAGGATGTTAAGGTTGCACAGAAATCAGAGAGCGCCAATAAAGCAGGCGTTCTCAGGCCAAATTCCGAAAAGACTTACACCACGGATTGCACAGCGTATACATCAATGTAAATCTGACCCTCTATATACAACAGGTGCTACTTCAAAAATAAATTAAATGAATACGAGCATGACAGCTTGTTAAGGCTGGGACACTCCCTTTTTTTTGGTCATAACTGCAGCCCTGACCCTGAAATAAGATCCATGCTCACAGGCGCCTGCACCCAGCTGGAGAACCATTGACTTCATTGTAACTCCGTGTGAGCAGGAAAGGGGACTTCAGTGCCATTTATACGTACTTTTGTATTCAATTTCTTTTGTTAAAATAAAGCATTCCTAGGGAAGCTATGAATGTGGGAAAGGAGCCTTTCCAGTGTATTCCATAAATATGCTTTTACACCAATTTTATAACTGCACCGTATAAAGTACATGAAGACTGGATAATGGAATAGACCTTGCAAGGTAGCCACATATACATTAAATACAAAAAAGTGTAAAACAAATTAAAGGGTTAAATAGGTTAAACCACCAAATGCAGGAATAATTATTATAACCTTCCATCCACAAAGTGCTTTATAAAGTGATTTGCTAACTAGGTACAGACATATTGCCACACAAAAACTGTAATTGATAGTTAGGTTCGAAAGGGGGATACCACTTACTACAACTAACATCTAACTAAAGATTTTATACCTTCCTACCATACACCCCGGACAGAAACTGTGTACATTGGCAATTCTGGAAATACATGGTTAAAGTATGTAGTCAGTTCCTTACTACCTTGACATAATTAATCATTCATCATTCACCACCTCACCAAATTTCTACAGCTCACTCAATTTTACCTTTGCCCCATTAGAAATCAACACATAACTTCAGACATGAAATACAGGAAAATATTTTTTCTCTAACTAATAAATGTTCACCATAATGTAGCAATAACACAATATCCTGAATTGTTCACTATGAAATACAACATACGTTATTTGTTACACAAAACAGTTACAAATTCAACATAGAATATCTTGTTCACACATCCTCATACTTGGAACAACAGCACCAAATCCCTCCACCGCACCTAACACCTCCATGAAACATTCCAATTCTGTGCTTGCATTATTAATTTTCTTCTCCCTAAGTACATCCCCCTGTAATAAAGCACATACAAATATTACATAACATACTGAACACAGAGAGTCTGCTCCTACTCCCGCTGAAGTCAGAAGAAGTAGGGCTGGGCTTTGAGATCCTACCATTTTAAAAACCTATAATGTGCACTTTGTAAGGAACATACACGCCCCTAATTTAGCAACCTACACCTTTGTTCAATTAAACAATGAAACAATGGGGGCAAAGCTAAAGTTTGAGTGGATAAATGAAAGTGGTTGCAGTACGAGTGGATGGCCAGTTATTACTACCCAGCAGGGGGGAATTGGCTGGACAGCTTACAGATGCATTTCCAGACTTCTTAACATTTGGAGGTTTTTATATGTATATGACAGGGAGGTATACAAATCTATATTTTGGTGTTAACTGTAGTATTATAATTTATTATTTTTATTATAGTAGTGTCTAAGCCTCCCCCACCCCCCTCAGTCAAGGACAAAGGCCCCATTTTGATAGTTACTGTATAAACAAGTAACAAGAAGACAGTCCCTCCCCAAGTGATCAAAGCTCACTGAAATCAATGGAAAGACTCCCATGGACTGGAATGAGCTTTGGACAATGTACAAAGACACTAACATCCTTTTAACCTCAACTATCTTTAACTAAAGATTTTTTGTGTGAGGATTTCCAGATTTTTAAGTTTTTGTATTTTGTTTTAGATTATATAGTTATAGGATTTAAATAAAAATGCATGCATAGACATATACAATAGAGGATAGAAAAATTGTAATTATTTGAATATAAATATTAGTATGTACACATAGAATAGAAATGTAATTACATGTAAGTGACTGTGTAATTTATTTATGTCCGTTTGTCTCCATTCATTTGCGTATATAAAAATCTATTATCTCCTCATCAATATATATATATTTGCATGTGTATGAGTGTATTTATATATAGGTGTGTGTATTTGTGTTTTAGTAAACATGAATGTATAGATTCATAATTGAATTGTTCATGTTTTTTAAATATATGCTGATTGATTTGTGCATATAGCTATATACCTACCCAGGTAAGGTTGGCAAATAGTGCCATATTCTGAATAAAGGTATATATTAATTTTATACACAGATTTGTATCCATTGTGTGTGCATGAGGGATGGACACTCTATGTACATTGTACTTCCTAATGGGTGTTAATCACTCTTTAGATATCCAATAAATGATTAAAAATTCAAACACAAACAGTGAAAGACACCAGACTTTGTGATAAGTCCTATCTGTAGAGAAATCAATACCTGAAATTCAGTAAAACAAAAAGCGATAGAAGGATTTTAAAGAGTTAAACCGCTAAAAATGTTTTTACCAAATAGTATATAAATAGTTACATAATATATATGTTACCATAGATATGTCTTTTTTGATTTACCTCATACTTCAAGAAAAAAGTTCTGTGTTTAAAGTAGGATGTGTAATCATGAGAAATTTGAAGTGGTTTGGGGCCCAGTGCTGCAAACCCTTATACATGTGAATAACTTCACACACAAACAGTGCAAGTGAAGTCAGTGAGACTGTTTGCATGCCTAAATGGTTACAAGATCGGACCTTTGGTTTGATTATACTGAAGTTAGGCATGGCCTTAGGACTGGAACCTAGGTCATTTTTAATTATGGAAAGATGTCTCTTCATAATATGTACATGTAATAGGAATATAATGTGAGTGTGTTTATATAAGTTTAAGTATGTTGTGTGTGTGTGTGTGCGCATATCTATACCTAGATGCACACACAAAAGTAGCTGTATTTCATTGGTGGATACACATATACTAATGGGGGCCATTAAGTATCTTAGATAGATAAATATGGGTGTATGTGTGTAGAATACCACCTCCCAATATGTATATGCATATCCACCACTGAAATGTAGCCACATCTGATGTAAAAATTTTGAATTATTTAACAGCATAGAACAAAAAGGTGTTACAGCTGAGGATGGGAAACAAAGGCTATTTTATCCAATATACAGTGTACCAGAACAATTTTACATGGCACAACGGATGAAGTTCACCCCTATTCAGGTAACCAGTAAAAGGCCTGGAGTACTTGCCACAAGTACTCCTGTTCTTTTTGCTGATACAGACTAACACGGCTTCTACTCTGAAACCAGTAAAAGGCCTGTGCATCGCTCTCTTAGGGCGTGACCCGATGTTCCCTTTCCATTGACTTCAAAGGATATTGGATCAGGGACTTGTACTGGCCCCCCGTAAAGGGTGAATTTCACCTCCAGGAATTAACCTCATATGAATTTGGGGAGTACACAGGGGTTAGTGTTGAAAATCAGTCATTTACCGTTGTGTCTTGGGCACCCAAATAGTGAGTTATCTGACATTTCGTACTATACTCCGTACCTAACCATAATGAGAATGAGGTGGTTTAAGGATCCACCTGATCCATGCCTTGATTATCAGAGGTACTCAGCACTCATAGTTCTCATTGACTTCACTTCAGGAACCCTAAATATCAGCCCTTTACTCAGACTTTTTTGACCTTTTAAGGTTGTTCTAATTCATGGGTGTGCATGTTTAATTTTCATAATGTGGTTGTATCAAAAGTGTGATCAGACACAAATAAATCACAGTATGGGGCTTCATCTCTTATTTTTACTCGTTAATACTGTTGGGCCATATCATGCTACCCACTTTGAAGTAGAAATCCCCATTCTCAGCAATGCGGATTTCAATCTCAAAACTGAGGGCATGAGATAGCCTATTTAATAATAACATAGTTACAAATGTCTGAAAATTTGGCTTTTATCCCTTGCTTTTAGTTTCAAGCTTTACACCTTCTGAAAAAGCATTTTAGGAGTTCAAAATGTTCATGCTTTGTCTCATCTCAGACGTGAATATTTTTAGGGAAGTTTAACTCCAAGATGTTTGGCTGTTTTTGAGTTGCATGAAGGTGATAAAAAGACAGCTTTCTATTTTTTTAAAAAAGAAACAAGTCTTTACCTTCCAGTTTTCTTATTTAGAAAACTGAAAATCTTTGTTAAATTTCACAGGTTTGAATTGGGACTGGTGTCTTTGTCTTGTTTGAAGAAATTTAGTTTTGAGACAACGTTCTCAAGGTTTGAAAGTAAAGATTTAGCATGTGGGGTTTGTTATCCTAACTTTAGAAAGACATGGAAGGTGTATTTTCCCATGTATTTATTTAAATGTATAGTAACCATATAAAGAGTGCTCATCACAACCTCTGAGCACTTTTACAAATTCTTAAAACTACAATTAATCATAAACTAGCAATTGATCATAATTCTGGCAATTATGCACTAACAACACTACACTAGCAGTAACATAAATATAACAGACATTTAAAAAACCTTACCAATGAAATTACTATAGTCTGCCAACCTCACCCTTCTCCCTGCTCCTGCTCAGACAGGAAGAAAGAGGGACCTTGTAGTCTGCCCTGCAAATTAACAAATTGAACAAAGGCTGTTATGGACCAAGTGAGAGAAGAGAGTTGCAAAGGTGCGGGGGCCTAATGGAAAACCCTCAGGCAGTATCCCCTTTACCCCCACCTTCTCTTTCGTACCAATGGTGCCATAGCTCAAATGCTTCCACAGACTGCAACTGTGGTGCTGTTTTATGAGGAGAGAGGTTGTCTTATGTCTACACTACAGCTGGAAGATGATGTCCCCAGCGTAGGTAAACAGACTCACACTAGCTCAGCTCAAAGTAGCACCTAAAATAGCAGAGTGGACATTGCGGCACTCGCGGCATCTTGAGCTAGCCGCCTGAGCTTGGACTCAGGAAGTTGGGTGGGCTTGGACTGGGGTGACTAGCTAAGCCACCACCCGCGCTGGAGAGTTCACACTGCTATTTTTAGGTGATAGCTCAAGCTGAGTCTGTTTACCTGTGCTGGAAATTATGCTTGCCAGATGCAGTGTAGACATACCCATAGATAGGTAGGTCATTCAGGGTTTTACAGGTCAAAAGCAACATCTTAAAATCAAACTACAAACTAATAGGCCGTTAGTGCAGATAATAGAGCATTGGTTTAACACAGTGATACTCAGACCTCAGTAGTTCAGGAGTCAAATTAGTGATCAACAATAGTGATCAAATTAGTGATCAACATTACCCAAAAGAGCCATATTAGGGAATGTATTGTTTCATTTACTATAATACTGTATATTCATATTTAAACCGTATGACTGGGGAAATATTTATATATATATATCAGCAAAATGACTGACCAAGTATTATTATTTTATCAACTACAATTGGTTACTAACATAGTAAAAGCATCCTGATTGGTTAATAACTTAGATTGGTTAATAATTAAATCACACAGTGGTTTAATATCATGCGCTGCAAAGAGCCGCAGGAGGCACATTAAAGAGCCACTTGCGGTTCGTGAACCTCAGTCTGAGTATCACTAGTTTAACATTTCCATGAAAAGAAACCCTCCCTAGCAAGTGGAGTCCTGGATTCTGCACCAGTTGCAGTTTCCAGATGGATTTAATATGTACCCCATACATTGCAATATTCTAAAATTGGGGTGACAGAGGCATAGATGGCAGTTGCAAGGTCTGTATCTGAAAGAAACAGGCACTACCTTAGGGCCCTGTGGAGATGAAAACAAACTGATCCAAACTGTAGCAGCTACTTGACCTTCTAATACCAGCTGGGAGTCTAACCAGATCCCCAGACTGTGAACCTGATCTACAAATGGCAGACCCACATCCTCAATCAAAGGGGACAGTATTATTCCTGACATATCTTCTGGTTGCTTCCCCCAACCAATCAGCCAGCTAGCCCTCATCCATTTCTCAGTCTCCTCCAGACACTGAGTACAGCAAACCACCGTTTTGGCTGTATCAGTTGAGATGGAGATATATAGCTGTATGTGATGAGCAGACATTTCCACTGCTATGCTATTTCCTCACTAGCCCTCTTAGGAGCCTCATATATGTGTAAAACAAGAGGGGTTACAGATATAGTTATACATATGGCATACAATTTGAATGTACAACAATTATAATACACATATGAGAGAGAATAGGACAGGAGAAGACCTAGAGACCATATTTTGGGCCATTATCTTCTCTCTGTGGTGGAACACCCCCTGATGCCAATGGGAGTTACGTGCATGGGCAAAAGGATAGGGCATGGATTGAAATATTATGCAACAAATTTAAATCGTGTACAGCATTTGGAAGTCTTTTTCAGCGTGGGCACTTCTCAACATCCTTTCCCTGCAACAACTCTCATTAACAATTGTCTATGCAGTGTTAAAGCCCATGATATAACCATTTCAGATACTGGTAGTTATGGGAATTACAGTAAATTCCAATTGCAGGAGTAGTCGCAGGGTAATGATGATAATACTTAGCATATGCATTGTATTTAATCTTCAAAACACTTTAGCTGGCCAACCACACTAGTATGTGTTAAAGGCCTTGTCTATACTATTCTTTGTACATGTTAACTAACCAAATCCTAGTTTAGAGAAGGCCGGAATCATTTTCAAAGTACCCAGAAGGCATTCTGCGCCAAAATATGAAAAATTCTGCACCAAAAAATTAAAAATTCTGTGCACAGTATTTTAAAATTCTGCACATTTTATTTGTCAAATAAACATGGAGGCTCCAGCCACTGGCTGCACAGAAGTGGGAGATCACTGTGCAGCACCCCCACCGGGAAACGGACTCAGTGGTGAGGCTGCACCCAACCCTGACACAGCACAAGGACCTGACACAGTGCAAGGAGTGTGGGGGAGTGAGACTCAGTGGGAGGGTCTGGTATGAGGGGGTCTGGATGCACGGTGGTTGGGTGGATGGGGGAGCAGCTCCCTGTACAGGGATCCCTCCCACTGCAGCTGAGGAGCGGTGGGTGCAGGAAGCAGGGAGAGGGGGAATTTGCAGAGCTTCTTGCAGTTGGGGAAGAAATATGGGTGTGGGTCTGACCCGGCCCTGGATGCCGTGCAAGGGAAGAGGAAGTCCTGTCCTCCCCAGCCTAGCCAGGACTAGCAGCTGAGCCTGCTACAGGATAGGAGCCACCAGATGGGTCTTTCCCAGTCCCGCCCCCTGCCTCATAGTGATTTACCTCTCTGCCGGCTGCCCTGGGCACCTGAAACATACTGGTGGAGAGGGTCACATGACCACTCTTGTGGCTTCCCTTTGTTTCCCTGTCAAAAAGTCATTTTTCTGTGGGGAAGCAAAGAAATCCACAGGGGACATAAATTCTGCACATTTACAGTGGTGCAGAATTCCCCCCAGGAGTATCAAAGATAGGATTAGAATGTAGGAGTTCCTGATGCCTCTTTCTGAGCTCAGGGATGTGTTTTCATGAAGATGTTTGACCACACTTGATGACATTCTATGCTTTAAACTAGAAGCCAGCATTTTTTCTAGTGAAATTGAAAAACAGTTTCATTTAGTTCAGCAGATAAACCTGCCTCATTAAGCTATAAAAGTTCCTGAATCAATTTGTGGCTGGAATTGTTTCCTCACAAGTAAAGCTAGTTCTTCATGTGATATATACTCACTCAGGCCCTGATCCTGCAATGAGCTATGTCATCAGGCCACTGCTCCCATGTGGAGCCCACTGCAGGATCGGGGCCCTGGTTACTTTCCTGTACTACTCACAAACCACATCAGGCTTTGCAGTGTTTAAGTATTTTTCCAAGAAGTCACTTATGCATTAGTCTTTCTTCTTATTTTTTTTGTAACCGTTACAGATTATAAACTGTTCAGTATATGTGGTAAAATTAATCATTAGAGGGCCCGATTCTGCAACCACACAAACGAATCTTGTGCCTTTACTTGCATCAAGTACTGACTACTGATGTGAGCAAAGGTACTCAAATGCATGTGTACAGGATGAGGCCCAGGGCAACTGCTGTTCCTACACAAGGGTGGTGAGTCTTAGATACCATCAATCAGATACGGCTTGATTATGTCAAATGGCCTCAGTCTTCCATTGAGTGTGATGGAGGCACAGTGTGCCAGCGGGAGCTCTAAGATGCATTGTGCATGGAGCAAGCAGACTCTGCAACTCCTGGGAGCATGGATACTGCCCTATTCCGGGAGAAGGAGCAGCATTTGCTCCTCTCTGTGCCCCGCTAGCTCCACTGCTCCGTATGCAGAGGTGTAAGGCTGTGGCTTTACTCTCCTTAGTGTTGCCAGAGTTTACATACAATCCTGGAAGTCTCTGAGCTCAGAGACTCCCATGTGATTAACCTTCTCATGGGTGGTGAATGGAAGGAGGGGTTTCTTTTGCCTTCTCCCTACAATGTGAACACATGCAGGTACTGGACACTATTTGACCTTTAGTTCAGTAGATGACATGATTCAGTTGTGGTATCAGTGCGTATCAGTGATTGAGATGGGGCGGGGGGAGAGACAGGAGGAAGCAAAATCCTGGCCCCATTGAAATTAATGGGAATTTTGCCATCAACTTCATTGGATGCAGGATTATGTAGGTTTCCATTATATCCTATTGCAATCCATCCTTGCTTGCTTGTTTTTTTTAATATTTGTTTAATTTAGAGTTTTCCCCCAATATTTTACCTTTGGGGGTTGGGGAGGGGGGAATTTTTCAAAAGCACAAAGTGCATTTAGGCACCCAGCTCCTCTTGAAAGGCAATGCAAAGGGAGTACCTATCTCCTATTTGGGCCTTGGGAAATCTCCCTACTGATATTTTAAATTTTTACTCACTTTCTGACTTTTTCTTTAAAATTATATGCAAAACATCTACGTCTGCATTAAGGTTGATCATACAGAAGTTAGGAAATTCAGATTTAAATTTCCCTTAGCAACCTTTACTCTTCCCCGTCAGCAGGCATTTCTAATAGGGTCTTTTATTTGGTGATCACACAGAACTGGGCAATGTAATATATTATTTGGCACGTTCTATAATACAATGCAGTGGAAAGGAACTGCAATATTTTTTTCTAGCCTTGCAGGTGCTTATGCAGTGTGTTGTGTTGCCACTTTTGCTCTTAAACCAAAGTTTAGTACTGTCCCTCCAACAGGACTTTTTAAAGGACATCAAGTATGTATTCTTCATTTAGGTTTAAACTGACTTGTATAGCTTTAGCTTTACTTGTGCAGTGTTTTCTTTACTGCTTACATTGAATTTTAATACTCTTTTTACAGTAAGACTTTGTTGGTGAGATGAACTGTGCATACTTGATGTATGCTTAAATTGCATCTTTTCTTGTAAACTTTCATGGATGTAGGTGGAATTTTGCAATACTGCACATATGTTGTGAGATCATGTCATTTAAGACCCTACTGTTTTGCACAGATAGTTGGCAATTACAGTGAAAGTTGTTTGAGAATTTTACATCTGACATTTTTGGCTTTTGTCTAATTAAAATCCCAAATCTAATATGCATTTATTTAGTGCTTATAACATATGGTAGAATGAAAACTGCAGCTGATAGCAAAAATAAAGCCAGATCTAGATCAGGGTAGAGGTCCCTCGGCCCTTGGACACACCCACTCAAGAGGAATCAGAAAATGGCCCTTACTGGGTTCCTTTTAGTTTCATTTATCTATGGATTGTAGTTTGACCCCCTTTACTTTAAAAACAGCCATATGCTTTTGTGACAGTACTGGTAAGTATGTGTCAGTACTAGTCAGTGTGTATCAGTACTAGTACATGTAATAGCAGGCTCATTAGTCTGTTTTTACTATATTAGCAATCATTCTATTTTATTTTCAAAATATCCAAAGCAATAGAATCAGATTAAGGGCAAATTGTATGCCACCGCTATGTGTCTGTCGGTCTCATTTTTTAGTTTAGAGAAAACCAAAAAGCATCTTGAATTGCTAACTTCTATTTTTTCCCTCTCAAATACATTAAAAATAACCAGACTAATAGGATTGAAAATGAATTAAAGAAATTTGTGCTGTGGAGAGTAGTTCTTTTATGCTGAATTTTAATAGGGGAGCAAATGGTTATGTCTGAGTTATAAGCCACTGGAATACAGGGCTTTATCATGGTAACATTGATACAATTTTCAAGTATAGCAGCACTCCAATAAACATGCTTAAATAATTGAACAGCACATCCAGTGTGTGCTTTTCAAGTATTATATTTTTTAAAAATCTAGTTTGATTTATTTGGAATTCTCTTCTCTGAGTGAAATCTATCCATGAGGGAGTTAAACTTTTACAGGTTACTACTCATAGTTTTAAAAGTAAATTATACACCAGGCACTCTGTGGCATCAAACAAACGTGAGAGGATTTCTTCATTCATGCTCTTGTTCATTTCCTGACACACAGGAGGGCACCTGGGTGTGATTCAGTCTTTATCTGAATTCTCAGAATCCATCGTGTAAGGGTTGGAAACGGACATTGTGTTTGCAAACCAGGAAATACCGGCTGTGGCAATGACTCTCTTCTAAATACCAGTAACAAGAAATCAGTATGAAAATTGAGGGTTTGAAGCAGCATTTATAAAATAAAATACTCCCTTGAGTACAAGTCAGATTGCTTGTATGTTTATCTTCTTTCAGTTGGCTCATGTGGCAGAAGACATGCCCATGCTGTAGGCAATCCCACAGGAGGTTGGACACTGCCTGATTATAAAATAGAAGCAGTGAATTGCACTGTCAATGCTAGTTAAATGCATTGCAAGTCCAACTGATGCTTTGTTTTTTTTTCTTTGTGAAATCAGTTGAAGCACTAAATATACTAGAAATGTATAGCTAGGAAAGCAGAATGCTGGGATAGTTGAAACTAGAGTTGGCTATTGTAAACTACAGAGCATTCTTCTGCACTTTATGGTGAGGTGATAATTTTTGTCTGTAGAAATAAACTCCAGAACTGTCGCCCCTCTTAACAAAAGAAGGGGATGGAATGGAAATCAATTATTTAAGTGAAAAATACACATTAGAGGGACATTGTCAATTTAGCAATTAAACTCATATTTTAAAGCTACTATTATTATTCAGAACATCTAAGACTAGAAAGAGAAGAAGGGAAAGTTATTTTTCTTTAGTTTTTCAGTTACTGAATTTGACAACATTTAGTGTATAGTCAGTTTCACTGTTTCCCCTGTACAATCAGACAATTAGTTTCCCCCTGTTGTTTGTGTGAATCTTTCGCAGAGCAATTGGGGAAGAGAGAAACATTTACAAAAATAGGAAAATGTGATTGTAAAACCTTAAATACTGGCAAGGGTCTCAAGAGCAGGTGTAACGCTTGAAACTACTTTAGCTCAGTTTTAAAACTATCTAAATTTTGAATTGATTTCATACTGTTAACAAAATATAACCATTGGGAAGGGGAATATATTTATTTGGTTTGCTTTTCTGGCCTGTTTTTTTAAAGAGATTTGTAACAAAGAGATTTTAAGCATTTCCCCCCCCCCCCCCCCTCCAGTAGCTACTGCACCATTTGTAAAACTAAAAGGGTTCCCGTCACACAAGATTTATATCTAAAGACTTTCCCCCCGCTTCATTGTTATCTGAGAGGTTGCATGTTGTCTTTGATTGTTGAATTACTTAAATAATCAAATAAATTAGTGTGTACTTTTTTCCATGTACTGCATTTGAAGAGCATTGCTGGAGAGGGTGCGTAAATTTTCAAAAGTGCCTAAAAAGCCTAACTCGTATGTTCAAAAGTGACTTAGATGCTTAGGAGCCTTAGTCTCATTGAAAGTCAGTGGGACTTAGGTTCCTAAATTACTTAGGCATTTTTTAAAATCTTACCCCATTTGCTGAGTGAGAAACCTGAGTGGTATCTAATATAACAAATGGTTGGACTAGAGAAAGATGATTATTGCCCTAGAAAGATATTTTTTTACATTAATTGGTGCTACCTGTGTGGCTTGAGGGAATGATATTAATACTTGCATTAGAACAGTATTTGTAACTGCCCAAATTGATGTCCAGAGAAATTTACAATAAATGATGCATTTTCACTGGATTATAACAAAGATGGTATATAAATGTTACATTTTATTTTTTCTCTTTCAGGAATCTCGTTTGACTCACTGAAGCATTCACTGATAGCATCACACAGTTGTGTGGGAGAGAAGGGGATTTTGTACTGAAGTGAAACTCTCGGGTCTTGAGAAGTTAAAGAATCTGGATGAATTCCTACTGAATGGAGATTATTTCAAAAGGTCCCTGAGAACTCTCTTTCTCTCTACGGCTCCTGCTCTTGCTGAGTTGAAACATTGCGTTTTGAGGTGGAATTTGAGAAAATGCTGGATTCAATCAAGTGCGTGCTGGTGGGAGATACCGCTGTGGGGAAAACATCACTCTTGGTACGTTTCACCTCTGAGACTTTTCCCGATACCTACAAGCCCACAGTGTATGAAAACACAGGGGTGGATGTCTTCATGGATGGTGTCCAGATTAGCCTAGGCCTTTGGGACACAGCAGGCAGTGATGCCTTCAAAGGCATCCGCCCCATCTCATACCAACAGGCTGACGTGGTGTTAATGTGCTACTCAGTGGCCAACCACAACTCCTTTTTAAACCTGAGGAATAAATGGATTGGTGAGATCAGAAACCATTTGCCTCGAATCCCCATTTTAGTGGTGGCCACTCAGACTGACCAGCGGGAAACAGGACCCCATCACTTGTCCTGCATCAGCTCAGTTGATGGGAAGCGGTTGGCCCGGGAGGTCCGAGCTAAAGGCTACTTGGAGTGCTCTGCTCTCAGCAACAGGGGAGTGCAGCAGGTATTTGAGTATGCAGTCCGGACTGCAGTCAATCAAGCCCGAAAACAGAAGAGAAGGAAACTCTTCTCCGTTAACGAGTGCAGGATCTTTTGAAGTCCCTTTATTACTCTATTAGCCGCATTACTTCTTCCCTTGCACAGAAGTACATCAGCATAGAAATTGGAAGGTGAGCCAAGGAAGGACATCTGGTAGGATCACCATGCTAGTGTTCCTGATGGGCCAGATGTACTTGCTACCTGACTTGGCTTTTCCCTTTCCATGAATAATGCCTTTGAACATGAAAAGTGCAGCTAACTCTCCTTTCTCCACAAAACTGTAAATGAGCTAATTTACTCTAGGCTGCCTGGTCACAGAGGACTGGAGTGAGCCTGAACTGGAGACTTATGGATAATATCTATGTTCTTTAATTTTTCATTTCTATTGTTGGTTTATTTGTCCGCACTTATTTAATGATAGAAGGCCTCTGCTTTGCCTGAAATCCCTGCTGACATAACTTCCCATGCTGAGTTTTTGACTCTAAGAACTTTGTATATATAATCTGATCATTGTATATTTAATTTAAAAAGACAGTTGTACATTTTGTTTTAAACTCCTCTAATATAGTTTGTTTTCTCTAGCTAACCACAAATGCAAACTGTCATAGCTGTGAAATAGTCTCCTAGGACCAAACTCTTGCAGTTCTTATTGAGGTAAAGCCCCCAATAGAGTATGTTAGCAATGGGGGTGAGGGCTGGAATACTGGGGATCATTAATGGAACAGAATTTTTCACCTTTGCTGGTTCAAATCCAGCTTAGCCAGTCTGGAAGTGACCAAAAATTATTGATAGTTGATCTGTGTCTTACATAATATTTATTTTATGGCCTCAGCCCAGTTCCCAGCAGACTGATGACTAAATCAGAAAACCTGCCATACTTGGCATTCGGTGACTCAGCAAAGAGGCCAAAGACTGAATGGGCCAGAGGAGACTGACATGCTCCCTCATCCCTAGAGGTGCTGGCCCCCAGATAGAACTTTTAGGCTCCCGGATGGGACAGTGCAGGGAGGTTCACACTGTCATGCAATGTGCTGCCCCTGTTTTGTTGGCAGAAGATTTCAGTCTCCAGGGGTGACAGACATTTTTCATGAGCACTAAAATTCTCTCTCACATTTTTTTTTAATGAACATTTTTCTGAACAGAGGTTTTGTTGAAACCAATAATCTAACATATTAAGGGTAATCAAATACATGGTGACATTGAATTTATATAAATTGAATCAGCAACAAACAATCTCTGGAACTGGGGTGCCAAGCGTAATTACTTTGGAGTTTTGGAAGATATAATTAAATATCCTTTACTTACCGGAGGAGACTAACAATATTTAGGGTCAAATCCTTGGGGCTAGATTATTCCCCTGCACAGAAAACCTGCATATGGGTTTGCATGGGATAAATCTATTGGGGGTGAGGGTGGGCTTTGCCCCCCTTTCAGGATGGCAGTAGTTCAACACACACAACCTGTGGATTCTCTAAGATATGCACTGGTCTCACTGGGAATCAGGGCCTTTTGTGCCACCACACCCTTGCAACTCTTGCCCCATACAGGGGTGCTGGAACAATTTGTATAGTGGGGGTGCTGAGAGCCATTGAACCAAACTGTAAACCCTGTATATAGTGGAAACCACTTCAAGCCAGGGGGTGCAGCAGCACCCCCAACAGCCCTAGTTGCAGCACCTCTGGCCTCATGCACAGGGCTTTCCCTGCCCACAATAGCCTTCCAGGGGGATCCACAGTGCAGTAGGGCACTGCACAAAAGTTAACACAACCTTAGGTTGTGGGGGCTTTACAAAGGATGCCCTGTGGTTGCCAGGATAGATGTGTGGGGGGAGATAGATTAGTCACGTATGCTGTGCACCCAGCCCTCTCCTTTCCACCTCTAGCTCAACCCGTCCCTTTCTTCTCTCTGTAGGGTCTGAGGAGATGGTGCCATGGAAGGCAACACTTCCCCCTTCTATATGAGTAATGATCCTCTTTACACATGGATCCTGGGAGAAAGATCTGTCCCTGATCTCACTGAGTCCTTATATGGGCAAACTCCTGCTAGCATTTGGATGGGAGTGTGGGTGTAATAACTTGTCTGATTCAAAACTGAGTAAGAACCTCAGGACTTTGACTTAATGTTTTTAGACACCTCCAGTGCTGGGTGGGTCTGTCTTCCTTAGCAAGCAAATCATAGTTCAAATATAGCTATGGTTCCCACCTGGGGAATGAACTGGGTACTCTCAGGGTGCTGCTCCCATGCTGGGAGGCTATCAGAGTTTCTTTAAAGAGAACTTAGCAAATTTAGTCCTGCTCTTCCCAGCAATTACAGACATGAACTTGCATGAGACAAAATTATGATGGTTATTATTTATATGGTGCTCAGAAGCATACTAGGTGCCCTCTAGAACAATTTAAGACATGACTCAGTGAGTGTGAGTAGCAAACCATAGTGCGGGAATTGAGGGTTGAAAGAGGAAGGGTTCTATAATGAGAGCCCATGGTTACTTAGTTTTGGTATCAGCCAATTGCTTGTATATTACCTACCTCTTGGAATTGGAGCTAAGTAGGAGCAATGGGCAATGGGCATACGCTGTGGTTTAAACATTGAGTTCAGTGGGACTATTCCTATGAATAAAATTACTAATGTGAGCAAATGTTTCCAGGGTATGCCCTTGAACTGCAAGTGGGCACAAAGCACTTGAAGTGTTTATTACACCATTGAGTCCCAGGCTGGTAAACATTTACTTCTACTTTAAACTTTCCAGTGTTATCTCAAGGGAGACCCTTTCATTACAAACAAGTACTGGGTTCATACGGGTCATTTATACTTGTTTTAAATCCTTTCAAACTCCTGCACCCAGGATCACAGCAGAGGGGCTCCAGTCATTTCTCAGCTTATCTGTATTCCTCTCTTAAGTTCCTCCACCTCTCTCTGCAAAATTTTAGGCACAGAATGCAAGCCCATTGCCCACAGAAACACTAAAAACTAGCCTATTAGTAAATGAATTTGAACTCAGTGGGACTCCTCACACGACTAACATCATTCAGATGCACAGATGTTTGCAGGATGAGGTCCTCGATGAAAACCTTTTAGCCTTGGCAACCACCATGGTTTTTTTTTTTACTTATCTAATCTTATATTCCTTCATTACTGAAAACTGTGTTTTCTGTAAGTCTAACTAAAGATTAACGATTGTTAATGTCATGAACATTAAAAAATGGGTGCAAAAAGTGTGAGTCATTGTAAATCTTCTCACTTTATTTATTTATTTATAGACATTTCTATGGTGCTTATTACCAGAGTACCTGATTTCTAACCTGACTTAGCCAATCATCTTTTTCTGGATATATTTTTTTAAAAAGGCTCTAACAAATTATCTTCTCTTCTTGGGTTCAGTTTGATTAAAAGTGCTGCTTTTATGTACTGTATTGCAGAATAATAAGTGTTATGCCAAGACCTCTTGTGGTGATTATCGGCTACATGATGCTGTGGTTACTAGCTATCAAGATGCCCCCCAAAATTATCTTTATATTGAACAAGGTCAAAGGAAAATGTGCGTCAGAAACACACCATTAGAGGAATATAGCATTAATGTAAATGAGTCACCCAACGGGCTTTTATATGGTATTTTACACTCTATGAAGGAAAGGCCTCGGAAGGCCTTGCATGCAGTTCAGCTGAGCAAGAGGTAGGATTCAAAGGACACCACATCCTGGCTCTGCACTGCATGTTTGTGGATGGGCGCTGTGCCTAGATCACACAGTAGGATTAAGGTTAGCTTGATAAGAGTGAAGCCTAGAGGATCCCAACATATCTGTAAGGTCGTGCTGCTGCCACTTAGAGGATGTCTACACTGAAATTAAATATCCGTGGCTGGCCCGTGCCAGCTGACTTGGGCTTGCAGGGTTCAAGCTAAGGGGCTGTTTAACTGCGGTGTAGACATCCAGGCTCAGACTGGAGCTCAGGCTCAAGGATCCTTAGAGGTGGCAGGGTCCCTGAGTTCAAGCTGCAGCCCAAGGTGTAACGTCTACACTGCAATTAAACAGCCCCGCAGCCCGAGTCAGCTGGCATGTGCCAGCCACGGATGTTTAATTGCAGTGTAGACATACCCTTACTGACTTGGAAGGGAGCATGCTATTTCCTTCCCAACCTTATAGGCCTCACTAACACACAGCATAGTACCCAGGCTGTGCACTTGGGCAAGAGGACTTGGGCATTCATTTTTCCCCCCAATACAGAAAAAGACTCCTTAATTGTCCCCTCTAATCCCATCCAGTTCATCATAAAAACTACCCAAATGAGTAAGAATGTATTGGTGTTTAAAATCAAGTCAAGAGGAATGATGAAGGCAGAGGCATTTTGTCTAGATACTTAGAGGGAAACTGAGCCACTTTTTCTCAGCCCGACAGTTTACAGAATGTCAAAGCTAAGAAGCATTTGTCACCATGAATAAACTGTGAAAGGCTATTTATTTATTTTTAATTACCAGGTATGTCTCTTTCTCAAGCCTAGTGCTGGAAATAGTGATCTCGCAGTATGAGACCCCAAATACAGAGGGTGAAATCCTGGCCCCATTGTAATCACTGGTGAAACACCTATTGACTTCAATGGGGGCTAGGATTTCACCCAAAGACTGCAAAGTAGTTTCCAACATGCTTAAACATAGGAACCTTGGAACTGCCATATGGATCAGATCTGTGGTCCATCTAGTCCAATGCCCAACAGCAGATGTTTCAGAAGGTGTAAAAACCTTACATCAAGCAAATGTGGGATAATCTGCTCCCCTTCCCTCCCCCAAATAGACTAGGTCTCATCCTTATCTCTAAGGGTATGTCTACACAGCAGCTGGGAGAGTGCTTCGCAGCCCATGTAGACAGACATGCACTAGCCCGGCTCAGGCTAGCATGCTAAAAATACCAGTGTAGCTGCAACAACGGTATGGCTTAGCCACCCAATTACGTAACCCCTGAGCAGGCTGGTACTCAGGTGACAAACCAGAGCTTCCACCTGTGCTGCCACAGTCACTCTGATAGTTTTAACATACTAGCTTGAGCAGAGGTAGTGCATGTCTGTCTACCCAGGCTGGGAAGCACACTCCCAGCTGCTGTGTAAACATACTCTAAAAGTCAGAGATTACTTAAGCCGTGAACCATGAGGTTTAATATGCCTTCCAAATTTTTTTTTATTACTGATTATGATAACTCCATCTATTCTTGTTATTCACACATATGTCCAGTTCTCAGCCTCAGCAACATTCTGCATCTAATTACATGGTGTGTGAAAAAGTATTTCCTTTGATCATCTTTGAATTTGCAAACTTTTAATTTAATTGAGTGCCCCTCTTGCAGAAGTTACTTGGTTAAGGGATTCCTCAGATACAGTCACCTTCATAAAGAACTGACTTTAATATTCAAATTGCTCTAAAACCCTAATCTGCCTTTTAGCAAGATAAAGATTTTGTTTTTTCTCACTTGTTTTGCAAAACATGATAACAGAAGATCATTTGTATATAAAGATTCAGCAGTACTTTCTTGAACTCTAATATATAAATCTGGGTGTTTCTATGAAAATAAGCATATAAATAATTATTTGTTATCTGAATAAATATTTGTAGTGGACCAGAAATGGATAAGGAGCATTCCTGTAACCCAGGCCTGATAGATATGATTTGCTTTGTTCTATCTGACTTATATGTTAACTAACAGTTGTTAACTATTTGTGAGCTTACCTTGTTCTTTCATTGTTTTGTGTATTTTGTTATGTTGTGTTTTTGTGGCCGTCTTTTAACTGTAACACAGAGGAAAGGAAAATAATATTGTCAAAATTATTTCATAGTCATGTATGATGTCCCTCAGGAATTTGGTTTGTAGGAAATGTACACAAAAGCCATACAAATAGACTTTTAAAATAAATCATAGGTACATGTTCAAATATAGGCCTTGATTCAGAAAAGGATGCTTAAGCACATGCTTAAGTGCTTTCCTGAACAGGGCCATATTGACTAATGATCAAAAGGGCCTACCTCACTTAGACAATTAAAATAGGATTTAGGGTCCTAAGGTACTTTTGAAAATTAGTCACTTAGGTGCTTTTGAAAATTTGATGTGATGTGCTTATTAATTATGTTATGCTATGGGCTGGTGTACACTTGAAACGTTGCAAATGCACCACTGTAGGGTTGAGAGACATAACTAGGTCAATCTAATTTATAAGGGCATGTCTACACTTGCCACTTAAAATGCAAAATGTCCCTTTTTTGTGCAAAAACCCTGGGAGCGTCTACACCTGTGAATGACTTTTTGTGGTGAAACTCAGAAGTTTCATAAGCACAGCACATGCTGTTAACACTTCCTTTCCCAAGCATAGCAGCAGAGTTTAATGATTTTCATTTGAAACTCATCAGCCAGGCGTTTGGCCTCCACGCTTCGCATATGAGTAAACCTTTCGCCCTTCCCCTCACAAATGTTATGTAACGTACAGCACACCACAATAACCATGGGAATATTTTCCTCACTCATTTCCAGTCTACTGTACAAACATCTCCAGCACGCTTTCAAACAGCCAAATGCACATTCAACAGCCATTCTGCATCTACTCAGCCTGTTGTTGAAATGTTCCTTACTGACATCTAGGTTTCCGGTGTATGACTTCATGAGCCATGGCATCAGTGGGTAAGCTGGGTCTCCCAGGATCACAATGGGCATTTCCACTTCCCCAACGGTGATCCGCTGATCTGGAAAGAAAGTCCCCACATGCAGCTTTCTGTACAGGCCAGTGTTTTTAAAGATACGTGCGTCATGCACCTTTCTAGACCATCCGGCGTTAATATCAGTGAAACGCCCACGGTGATCCACTAGTGCCTGCAAAACCATGGAGAAGTACCCCTTATGATTTATGTCCTTGGTGCTCTGCCAAGGTAGGCTGGGGCAACAATCGGGATGTGCGTTCCATCTATCGCCCCACCACAGGTAGGGAAGCCCATTTCTCCAATGCCATCCAAAATGTCACGCAGATTACCAAGAGTCACAGTCTTGCGCAGTAGGATGCGATTAATGGTCTTGCACACTTGAGTTACCACGGCACCAATGGTCGATCTCCCCACTCCAAACTGGTTCGCAACCAACCAGTAGCTGTCTGGAGTTGCCAGCTTCCACAATGCGATTGCCACATGCTTCTCTACAGTGAGTGCAGCTCTCAGTCTGGTGTCCTTGCGATGCAGGTCTGCGGAAAGCTCAGCACACAATTCCATGAAGGTGGCTCTCTGCATCTGAAAGTTTTGAAGCCACTGGTCGTCATCCTAGACATGCATAATGATACGATCCCACCACTCTGAACTAGTTTCCCTAGCCCCAAAACGCTGCTCAGTGCTCAGCTTCTCAGTTAATGCCAAAAGCAATTGAATGTTACTTATTTCCATTTCAGGTAGCTCATCAGGCAGCTCTGACTGCAATTCTCTTTGCAAGTTTAAGAACAGCTGCACTGCCACGCACGATATGCAAGTGACAGCTATCAGAGTAATGGACAGCAGTGCAGGATCCATTCCTGCTTGTAGATGTGGCGGGGAAAGCAGCCAGACAACAAGGAGTGTTAAAAAGTGCTGCGAAAGAAACAGGGAAGTGATGGGCTGCTCGGACATGAAGCAGTGCAGCACGGAGCACTGAGCAGGGACCCAGAATGCCTTCCACTCACCACCCCCTTTCCCACAAGACCTATCAAGAGAGCTGCACTGTGGGATAGCTGCCGTACAGCGCTGCTCTCATCGGCAATGGAAGTACTGCTAGCAGGGCCGCCCAGAAGGTTCAGGGGGCCTGGGGTCTTCGGCGGCGGGGGGTCCCCGCCGCTGAATTGCCGACAAACACCTGGCGCTTCGGCGGCGGGTCCTGGAGCGGAAGGACCCCCCACCGCTGAACTGCCGCCGAAGACCTGGAGTGGAAGAAGCTCCGGGGCCTCCGAAGTGAGTGAAGGACCCCGCTCCAGGGGCCCCGAAAAACTCTCATGGGGGCCCCTGAGGGGCCCGGGGCCTGAGGCAAATTGCCCCACTTCCCCCACCCCCCACCCCCGGGAGGCCCTGGCTGCTAGTGTAAACACACTCTGATGCCTGAGGAATTAAGTGAGTACACAGACCAGCGCTTTACTTTCCCTATCACTGATGAAACTTACAGTGCAAAAACTCTGCAAGTGTAGACATACCCTAAATGTAGACCAGGCCCTATTCCTGAATAAGAATGTCTTTTTCCAGTTTAGCTTATATTCATTTCTAAATAATATAAATTAAACCAAAAAATCTCCCTTATACTGGAATAAGAGTGACCACAGGGAGGTTATGTCAGTATAACTATAGCGGTATAAATTCACACCTTAGCTTATACCAGTATAACTTTCTTAAATAGACAATGCCTAAGGCTATTTCTATACTGCAGCCACTACAGCAGCACAGCTACGGCACTGCAGCTGTGCTGCTATAGCACGGTGGATGTGTCAGGAATCCGGGCCTGCCGCAGAGCTAGTCTACAGGCAGCCTCATTAGTACAGCTGGCCTGCAGCAAGCAGCTGCCTGATTAGCCACAACACCTGACTGGCTGCAGAGGCCAGCAGCAGGCTCTTAAGTCAGCAGCACCAGTACATTGGCTTCTCAATGCTTATGCCCACCACTGTGCTTAGTCTGGTATTACCTTGTTCCTGCTGCTCCAGCCTTACACCCCTCCTTGTCTGATACTCTGCTTGCTCCCAGAGGTGGTAGGTTTGTAGAAATTTTGGTGGTGCCCAGAGCCCACCCACCACCCCCAAACTCTGCCCCCCCACCTGCCTAAGGCTCTGTGAGGGAGTTTGGGTGTGGGGTTATGGTCTGGGATGCAAGCCCTGGGCTGGAGCAGGGGATTGGGGTGCAGGCTCTGGAGGGAGTTTGGGGGGCAGGAGGGGATGTGTGGAAGGGTGTGCAGGCTCCACAATGGAGTTTGGGTGCAGGCTCTGGGCTGGGTGAGGGGTGCAGGCTCTGGGAGAGAGTTTGGGGAGGGGGTGCAGGCAGGGCCGGCTCCAGGCACCAGGCAACCAAGCTGGTGCTTGGGGCGGCACCTGGAGGGGGGCGGCGCGGCGCTCCGGCCGCCGGGGAGAGCGGGGCCACAGCCGGGCTCGC
>NW_020664417.1:60920634-60933044 GCF_002925995.2 Terrapene triunguis | reverse complement strand
GGGGTGGGAGTGCAGGCTCTGGGAGGGGATGTGGGGGTGCAGTGCTTACCTGGGGCTCCTAGAGAACCCCGGCTTGCCCTGCCTGTGCGCTGCTACCCCCAGGCACTGCCCCTGCAGCTTTCTATTGGCTGCAAAGGCACTTGGGGCAGGAGCAGCATGCATAGACACAGACGCACTCCCCCACCCAGAGGCCACAGGGACAGGCTGGCAGCCATGTGGAGTGAGCAGTGGGAGGCCGCTCAGCTCTGCTGCGCTGCTGCTGGTGGTGGATAGGGGCCCCAAGCTGTTTTAAATGGCCTGAGGGGCACGCGCGGGGGAGGGAGAGACCTGGCCTCAAACATTGCTGGAGCCGGGCCAGGAATATTCCTGGTGCCCAGGCACCACAGGCCCATAGAACTCACAGCCCATAAGTTGCTCCAGTTCCTGCCCTCTGGTTTGACCCTTGGCTCTGGCTCCTGACTACAGGCTCTGGCTCAGCCCTCGGCTCTGGTATCCAGCTCCTGCCTTCCAGTTTGATCCTTGGCTTTGGTTCCTGACTACTGACTCTGACCCTAGCCACTAGGCCTGATGCCCACTCTGACCACTAGGCTAGACTGCCCTCATCCCTGTCAGCTGACGAGATGCTTCCTACAACCTCAGAAGGGATATTTCTGAGGTAGGTCTAGTCTATGATGGGAATTTATTTCAGTATAGCTATGTCTCTTGGTGGTGTGAAAAATCCACACCCCTGGGAGACATACCTATATTGACCTAATCCTTGTTATAGCCCAGCACTAGGTTGATGGAAGAATTCTTCTGTTCACCTAGCTACCACCTCTCAAGGAGCCCTCCCCGTTGTGTTGCTGCAGCATTTTAAGTGCAGATGAGTATGTAGTTATTCCACGTCTTTGAGAAGCAGTAGCTTGGTTGATGGAAGAATTCTTCCATCATGTAGCTGCATCTACCCTGGGCATTAGGTCAATCTAACTACCGTGCCCAGGGTGTGAAATTTTAGCTAGGTCAATCTAATTTTTAAGTGTGACTATGACTTAGGTCTGGTCTCAAGTTATAGAAGATTAGGATTGGAAGAGACCTCAGGTCATCTAGTCCAACCCCCTGCTCAAAGCAGGACTGACCTCAACTAAAGTCAATGAGACTTGGGCCTTGTCTACACAGGAAAGTTTTTCAGGATAAGCCAAGATGTAAATTTAAACCAATAGTATTATATTGGTATAGCCCACCATGTGGCCACTCTTATTCTGGTTTCTTATTATATTGGGAAGTGCTTAAGATGAACTGGGGGGGGAGGAGCCACACTTATGCCAGAGTCAGACTATTGTCTACCTGGGGTGTTAGGCTGGTATAACTATACCGATATAATATAAAGTAGAGACACTTTCTTGTGTAGACCAGTCCTTAGCCAGAGTAGCTGTTACAGCAATGGCACGGTTATAGGGCGGTAGTGTAGATGTTTCCTACATCAACAGAAGGGGTTGTTACATCAGCGTAGGCAATCCACCTCTCCAAGAGGGGGTAGCCAGGTCAACAGAAGAATCCTTCCATCAACCTAGCTGTGCCTACACAAGGGGTTAAGATGACCTAACTACAATACTCAGGGTATGACATTTTTTCACAGCCCTGAGCAATGTATCTAGGTCAGATCTAAGTTTTAGGTGTAGGCCACGCCCTAGACTCCAATGTTACTCAGTCACTTTTTAAAATGTTACCTTTAATTTGGAACAATGTATAGAAACTGATACAGATACCAGGAATTAACTAATCAAGCATGGTTTCTGGGAAAACGGTAGTGCTGGTAGCCATCTGCTGATGAGTAGGTCTTGGTTTTGTCAGTGATTGACCATAATATGTTCCATATATTACATTTCTATTGGTTTCCCAAACTATTGGGCCAAATTTTGACTTATTTAACTCCTGTGAAACTCTATTCCCTGTGAAAATTAGCTCCTAGTCTTACATTTGTTGGCTCTGTTTGCGTCCATTTAAGGAGCTGTGGGTTGCTTATTATCAATCAGCTGCTGATTGTTGCTGTCTATCTATAGTTAAGAAACATTTGCTGAATGAGACCCATAACTCATTTAATAAATGACTAATAAGCTATATTGGGGATAAAGGAGTTGTTTACTTTTCTCACCAGAGTCAGTGTAATTCATAAGGGGGCATTCTTGTCAGTAGATGTTTCTGATTTTGGAAAAGAGGAAGGAAATAGGGATGAAGTCTTTGCACTAAAAAAGTCTACAGTGAGGAGCTTGCTGTGTTGTGCAGGTAGGGTGACCAGACAGCAAGTGTGAAAAATCGGGACAGGGAGTGGGGGGTAATAGGAGGCTATATAAGAAAAAGACCCAAAAATCGGGACTGTCCCTATAAAATCGGGACATCTGGTCACCCTATGTGCAGGCTTGCAGCATTTCCAAGTTGCCAGTCATAAACGCTGAAGCAGCAGCCCAGATAGTGAATCCTGCCCTCTCTTCCACAGCTCCAGAAGACCCTGGCTGCAGTGTATTCAGTAAGCAGGGGGGAAGGTTTGACCAACTGGAGGTTTGCACATCCTGAGCATTGTGTAGCACAATTTTATGGAGAGGATGTGCTCCCATGAAGGGTGATTGTGTAGAAGGGCCCAGTGGATTTCTGACGCTGAGGGTCAGATTCCACTTGCAATCACAGCTGGCTTTAAAAAAGAACTCCGCTCCATTTAGGCACCAAAATAAACGGTGAGATTTTTCAAAAGAGCATGGTGAGTGTTGAAGACTTCTGAAAATCTGGCTCCAAATGTGGGTGGTGAGCACTTGTAAACCTGGCCTAGCATGCCCACCAGCCATTTTATCTCCATGGAAGGAAGACACAACAGCTGAAGAGTTTGCAGCAACCTGGTGGTTGCAGTACTGGCTGTGGAGCAATTCTGTTGCTGTTCCACAATCTGAATGGGGAACTCCTTCCCCGTTGGCCATCACATGTGTTCACATTGGGCTAAGGATTTGGCCTGAGACAGGTAGGGAGTTCACAGATTGTAAAAGATAATGTATTGGTGAGTTTAAAACAATGTGCATTTGGTAAATATATTGGATTTGATTCTGGCCTCGCTTACCCCAGTGTAAATTGGGAGTCAGTCTATTGCAGTCAGTGGAATTAGACTGGTATAAAACTGACCTAAGTGAAAGAAAATCAAACCCATTATTTACAGATGGATTCTGAATTCTCATATGAATAAGTCAGATGGAAGTAATCAGAAGCAGATTTAAGTGTTTTAGTCACAAACCTCCATCAATGAATGAGCTACTGCTGAGTTCCTCATTCTCAGAATGCTTTGTTTTTTCTTTAGAAAGTCTGGGTGAATTTGGGGTTAATGCCTCAGCCTCATCTAACCACACTAGTTCTTTTGACCTGATGCGACCAGCTTGCACTCCCACATCCCAGCATCAGAGCCCATCCCACTATGAATGACACAGTGATGAACACAGCATGCCTTTGAGTCAGGTCCCTGTGTTTTCCAACTCCACCCAGGAATCTAGTAGGAAGCTGGGTGCTGCCCTTTCAACTACACCCTTCCAATAAATTGTATGGGAATTTTTAATATTCAGATACCTGTGCAAAATCCTGACTGTACAGAACTGTGAGATTTGTTAATTTCTCAAGCAGAGAGTTAGCATGGTCTAGTGAACTAGGCATGGGACTGAGATTAGGAACTCCTGAGATCTGATCCCATTTCTGCCACTGACTTGCTGTGGGTCCCACCCAAAGCCCATTGAAGTCAATGGAAGCTTTTTTTTCCATTGACTTCAATAGGTTTAGGATCAGGCCCTGAGTGACTGTGAGCAAATGTTGCTGGTGTCATTCCAATAAAGTCAGTGGGGTTACACCATGGATTAATTTGGCCCAGATTGGTTATTCTTCCTCACCTGCAAAAAGGAGGTAACCATACTTGCTCGGTAACAGTGTTGTGGTTCACTAGTTAATGGTTGTACTATGATCTGAAGATGAGGCACTATGGGATGGAGCATTGGACTGGGACTCAGGAGACCTGGATTCTTCCCCCTGCTCTGCCACTGGCCTCCTCAGTGACTTTGGCAGGTCGTTTCCTTTCTGTACTTCCATTTCCCCACTGTAAAAATGGGGATAATGATACTGACATGCTTTGAGATCTACTGATGGAAAATAGCCATGTAGGAGCTAGACATTATTTAATTGGTTATTATTTAAGCAGGGCATATAAATACATTAGTGTGCATTTCTAAAGCAATGTAAGGGCAGAGGCCGATTAAAGATGCATTTATAAGAATGGCCATACTGGATCAGACCAAAGGTCCATCCAGCCCAGTATCCAATGGCCAATGCCAGGTGCCCCAGAGGGAGTGAACCTAACAGGTAATGATCAAGTGATCTCTCTCCTGCCATCCATCTCCACCCTCTGACAGACAGAGGCTAGGGACACCATTTGTTACCCATCTGGGCTAATAGCCATTAATGGACTTAACTAGATAAATTCATGGAGGTTTTCTTTTAAACCCTGTTATAGTCCTAGCCTTCACAACCTCCTCAGGCAAAGAGTTCCACAGGTTGACTGTGCGCTGTGTGAAGAAGAACTTCCTTGTATTTGTTTTAAACCTGCTGCCCGTTAATTTCATTTGGTGGCCCCTAGTTCTTATATTATGGGAACAAGTAAATAACTTTTCCTTATTCACTTTCTCCAAACCACTCATGATTTTATATTTTTATATTAATATAAATAAGATGTGGGGGGGGGCCGTTTATTCCTGGCTTAACACCACTGGCTTTCTTGGAGTTATTCTGGTGATGAATTAGGCCCATTGTGTTTGCTTTTAAAAGGTGTCTTGTGGCTCTACAGAAATGGGGTTCCCTACCCCATTCCAATGGTTCAGAAAGTGTCGGGACAAAGGTGGGGTCAACTACAGCCTCATTTCCCATCTGAAGATCAACTGAAGCAGAGGGGAAGGAATTTATGGTTTATTTATGTATTAATTAAATATATAATGTACCCAAGTTGTCCTGCAGTGAGTACCAACCTCAGGGCAGACTGCTATGAACCAGGGAGCAAATGAGTTACAATCTTAAGGTTGAAAAGGTAATAAGTTCTATAATAAGCAAGCTCTTTAGGGCTCACCCAGGCTAAACAGCTAGGAATCACTTGCTTGTGCTTAGAAAACTTGCCCCACCAGAGTCCAAGCACAACAAAGATGCAGTTCCTTCTTGTTAGCAATTTTTATTCGTCTCCCATTCTGCTTGGAGCTGCAACCTCAGCTGATGAGTCTTGCAAGTGAATTCCTCCCATCTTCGGGAGGAGAAGTAAATAACAAAGTATTTTGTCCTCTTTAATGTTCTACTCTAGTCTGTCTGGTGTCAATGGGCCTTCCTTGTACCTCAAGAATACCTTCTGTGGGAGACCAGCATTTCACACTAGTTAATTTCTTCCTCCTGTCTGGTGATTTACACAGACCATGGCTATGCTACCACTTGTGGAGGTGGTTTTATTATGTTAATGAGAGTGCTCTCCCAGTGGCATAGATCTTATAGCCGCGCAGCAGAATGGTACAGCTATACTGCTGTAAGCTCGCTAGTGTAGACATGGCCACAGTTACAGAGGCCTACAATGCAAATGTTCAAATATTACCTTACAGATAAGGGACACAGATGTTATAAGTGAGATTAATGCATGCAGCAATGCAAAAGCATTCAGTAAAATCTAAGTACATTCTTATTATTAATAGGTATTAGGATTATAACACACAGGTTATTTATTCCAGCTATATATTTGTCTGTGTTCAACTCTGATATGGAGACCTTGGCATGAGCTAGTACCTGGTCTGCTAGCATGATAACATGTTTATCATGTGTCAGTCAGCACATGTACAATACACTTTAATCATACAAAACACAGGTAAAACAAAAATCATAGGTAACAGGCGGAACCAATTTCAGGTAAAGGACCTAATACCCAGTTTAAAGGGTTCAGTTAAAGTTGACTCCCTTGAAAAACTCCAGTCTTCTCCACCACCCCCCCCCCCAAAAAAAAAGGCCTGGGCAACTAGATAGGGCCCATCAAAGCCTTAACAAACTCAGGTTCTATCAGACTAGGAGAGAATAGCTGTAAGCAGATGAAATGTGGCCTGTCCTCCCTTGGAACCAATTAAAAGACAAATCCTCAGTGGAAAGTTGTGGTTTAATTATGAAGAGGGTTCTTAGTTCTGGGTCTGAGGTTCTCTTCTCATGGTTTTCCCCAATGTTCCATTGAGATGCGTAGGGTTTATGCCCTAGTGGGAACAAAGCAGGGCCATTGCTCTCAAACTCCAGTAGCTCTGTGCATATCCATGAATACTTTTATGTAGCAGTTCCTGAGCCTCTGCATCTTCCACAGCTCTCCAATGGAGCCATGCTGCCAAAGAATCCAAGGCAGCAGTGTGAACTGGCCATTCATATTAACAGGTTAGAAGACTGAAAGAAGACTGTGCAGGGGTTGGGGGTGGAGGTGGCCTTGCTACTGCAACCCCCTCATGGCAGAGGTTGGTGGCAAGGGTTATTATACACAGTCTTCTACTCCAGTGGTCTCCAAACTTTTTGATCGCGCACCCCTATCAGTAAAAAAAATTTTGAGCACGCACCCCCTGCTGCGCCAAAGCGCAAAAAAAAACCACACCAAAACCACTCGGACTCCCGCCCGAACTGCCGAAGCGCGCACCCCCCCCAAAGTGCTCCTCCTGCCACACCCCCCCAAGGATCCTCTTGTGCACCCCACTTTGGAGACTACTGCTCTACTCAAATGGATGGGGGCTGACTCCTCCCTCCTCCAGGATGGACCATGGCCTGTTTAAGCCTGTAAGCAGCAATCTGGGGAATTGAGAGGCTCTAGCCTGCTTAAAGAGGAGTGATGATGGGGCCCTCAGCAAAGAGCGCTTGTGGATGCTCATTGTCACTACCATTCCTAACAGAGGCAGGGCTATGGCATGAGGCAGGTCCACAGGGAGCCTCTATTTAGGAATGTGCCTGTGGCCCTGGAATGACTAAAATTTGGCCCTACTGCTTCTTGCCCACACCCGTCTGACTCCTCTCCATCTGTCAATCTTGGCTCTAGTCTGCAGGCTCTCAAGCTAAAGGAGGAATAGTCTCTAAAAGAGTCGTGTGGATAGGGAGGAAGAGGTAGATGTGATACATCTTGGCTGTAGTAAGGCTTCTGATACTTTCTCACATGTCTTTCTCATAAATAAACTAGAGAAATATAGTCTACACCTGTGTTTCTCAATTACTAGTCTGTGGACCGGTCCAGGTCCATGGCAGCCTCCTTGCTGGTCCCTGAGATTTCCCTGACACGGTTTAGGAAGGTAGCAAGCCAGTCCCTGGTATCTAAAATGTTGAGAAACACTGGTCTAAACAAACATACTATAAAGTGTGTGCAAAACTGGCTGGAAAATCCATATTCAGTAGTTACCAATGGTTCACAGTCAACCTGGAAGGGCTTATGAAGTGGGGTCTCTAAGGGATCTTTTCTGTGTCAGGTTCTATTCAATATCTTCATAAACAATTTAGATAATGGCATAGAGAGTACATGTATGAAGTTTGTGGATGATACCAACCTGGGAGGGGTGGCAAGTGCTTTGGAGGATAGGATTACAATTCAAAATGATCTTGACAAACTGGAGAAATTATCTGAATTAAACAGGATGAAATTCAATAAGGACAAATGCAAAATACTATATTTAGGAAGGAATAATCTAATCAAATACAGATATACAAAATGGGAGGTGACTGCCTAGGAAGGAGTACTGCAGAAAAATACTGGGGGGTTATAGCAGATCACAAACTTAATATGAGTCAACAAGTCTTTTGGATGTATTAGCAGGAGTGTTGTAAGCAAGATATGAGAAGTAATTCTTCCACTCTACTCAGGACTGATAACGCTTCAACTGGAGCATTGTGTCCACTTCTGGGCACCACACTTCAGGAAAGTTGTGGACAAATTGGAGACCTCGGCCCCTGGCTTAAATTGCAGCAAGGGATAGGCCGATTTAGGTTAGGCCGGGGGTGGCCAAACTTACTGATCCTCCGAGCCACATATGACAATCTTCAGAAGTTCAAAAGCCGAAGCCCCTGCTGGGGCTTCTGCCCGTGGGAGGTACCTGCTAGGGCTCAGGGCTTCAGCCCTGCTCCTGCGGAAGCCCCGAGCCTGGCAGGCATGCTCTGTGGGGCTGAAGCCCTGAGCCCCCCTCCCCACTGGGCAGAAGCCCCTACCCCTCCACTCCATTGCAAAGTAGAGGTCCTAAGCTTCCTCCCCCCCCCCCAAGTCTGGTAGTTGGAGAATGCGGGGTGAGCGTGCAGGGCTCCGCAAGCTGCACTTTAAGTGTAAAAGAGCCGCATGTGGCTCACGAGCCACAGTTTGGCCACCCCTGGGCTAGATGTTTGGAAAAAGTTCCTAATTGTAGGGGTAGTTAAGCACTGGAACAAATTACCTAGGGAGACTGTGGAATCTCCATTCCTGGAGATTTTTAAAGAACAGGTTAAACAAATACCTGCCAAGGATGGTCTCGCTAATTCTTAGTCCTGCCACCATAGACTAGAAGACCTATCAAGGTCCCTTCCAGTCTCACATTTATATGATTCTAAGAGGTGGCTGACTTACCCTTCCTTTCCGAGAGACAAGGTGGATGAGGTAATATCTTTTATTAGATCAACTTCTGTTGGTGAGAGCTCTTCTTCAGCTCTGTGTGCACCGCTACCTCGATATAACGCGAGCCGATATAACACGAATTCGGATATAACGAGGTAAAGCAGTGCTCCGGGGGGGCAGGGCTGCGCACTCCGGTGGATCAAAGCAAGTTCAATATAACATGGTTTCACCTATAACGCGGTAAGATTTTTTGGACTCCCAAGGACAGCGTTATATCGAGGTAGAGGTGTACCTTGAAAGCTTGTCTCTTTCACCAACAGAAGTTGGTCCAATAAAAAATATTACTTCACCCATCTTGTCTCTCTAATATCCTGGGACTGACATGACTACAACTTTGCAAACTACCTACCTTTCTGCACAGGCTAGGGGAGACCTATCCATGGATCTGGAGTCTAATGGGCCCTAATGCAGTAAGTTTTGGTTTTTATTGACCCACTCAAAAGTTGGACAGGGGGGAGGGATAGTAATTCATCTTTTCCCCCCTATTTCCCCCCCCCTTTTTAAGAGAAATATATATTTAAACAGCATGCTTTTTTAGAACACAACAGTAATTCTCTCTAGGGTATAATACTCAGTGGGATGGACATTTTTTAATTATCAGCATTTTAAAATTTAATTTTTATTCTAGTTAATGTCTAACAAACTTTTTTTTATATCTATCTTTTTAGTGGAGGGTAAGGTGTGCTGAGGAAAGATTCTGAATCTCTTAAATACAGCAATTAAGGAAATAAATAATTATACTACTTCTGCTGGCACCTAAACAGGTGCTAGGCACCTCCCAAAATAGAAATAAGAAATTATCCCTGTCCTATGGAGTTTACAAATTAAGATTCAGATTCCTCAATTCTAGTCTAGTCTACTCTATATAAATTCTTATGTCCCCCTCAATACTGTAGTAGCTGGGTAACATCACGCATGATGTAGTGAGGGGCAAACAATGTAGTAGAAAGGAAGTGGTGTAGGAAAGACAGAGTAACACTGCTAGTTTTTAAAATAAATATAGGATTTTCACAGAAGTGCCCTCCATTTCTAGTGTTCTCTGTATGGCATGTGAGTTGTGTGTAAACCCTACATGTCAAAGATCATAATTCTTAGTATTGAGCATCCCGGATGTTAGTGTTTATGTTACACAAGCTTTCATTGGGCAAATGATGCGAAATTCAGAACTTAACATTTCCTTTACATAACACACATACAGAGCAAGCCTTCTGCCTTTACTACTTATCTTTAAAATAATGTGTTTCAACTCAAAATGAACAGAAATCTATGTCCAAAAATAAATAAAATAAAAACTGCGGTTATACAAGCTATTTTTTTCTAATCAAAAATAGAAGACAGGATACCAAAGATGTATGACTGTGGTGGAAGCATTAGGCTATTGTCATGTTTTGGGGAGATGTCAGGTGATTCTGAAGTACATATCAGGAGGAAAATGTACATTCAGATGTCTCTGAAAAGCTCTTCTGACTAATTCAGGGCAGGGTCCTTCTAAGAGTTACTGCTGCATGGATTTTTATACTGAGTGTAGATTTATTGAAGTCATTAAATTATGGTGAAACTATGTGAAGGAATAAAGATATGTGCAGACTTAACTGTTAGTAGGTAGGATCATACAACACTGGACTTTAACCTAGGCTAATTCTAAAGTTTTTTTGTTTTTGTTTTTAAAGATTAAACATTTGGGTCACATGTGGGGAATGTCCATACTAGTACACAGTGTTAAGAACCTTGAGTTAATTGGCAATCAATTAATACCAGGTAAAAAAGTCTAGTGAATACAAGCCTTATAATGGTAAACTCTTTGGCAGTGGGCCCATACCTTTCTCTGCTATGTACAGTGCCATGCACACAAATAGCACTTAAGAAATATTAATAAATAGGCAGAAATAATTAAGTTTCCTAATATAAATCTGTTTTTCAACTACTCTAGCTGGGAAATATTTCTCTAGTAACCCTACATATAGAAAGCTGGTTAATCTGAGCTTTAAAGTATGGTGGAACTCTGAAAAGTAACTCTTTAAAAATGGCATAATGCAGATCCCATCTTTATCATCTCTTAGAAGTTTCTATATCACATTAGTTTGGCACAATATTTTTTTTCTGTAGTATCACCAGCTTACCCTGGGATTCAAACATCAAGATAACTTCTCTCTTTCTTATTCATTATAACCAAATTAGGTGTATACAAGCATAGGTAAAGTGCAATTTGTGTGTACCTGTACAATATACCTTAGGAGGATATTCTGAGCATCTACAGGCATGAATCTTTGAAAGGCTGGGAAGATTTAGAACAATGCTAGCCCACTAGACCAAAGCGCAACTGATGCTCTAACGGTGAGCTAAAAAGGATGTGGTTTGTTCTACAGAAGGACACAAAAAGGTGGGTGGACAGAAAAGTGGGCTGTCTGAATGTAACAGGGTAGCAGAAAGGAGTTATAATGTAGCAAAAGGAAATGGCTGAGACCTAAACAAGTGAAAAAGGCTGAGAATTGGAGAAAATAGATATACAAAAACCAATATGACTGAAGAGACTTCTATTGAGCTTATTGTACTTGTTTTTTAAGGATGTTAAGCTCTCTGTGGTTTTTAGCAAGAGAGATGGAGAGAGAGAAAGCAATCATTTTAAAGGTGTTACAGTTGATTCTGATACTCCCACAGTTCTCAGAGCAGTAATCACATCATCTGAAGAACAGCTGTGTGTGGCTCGAAAACTTGTTTCTTTCACCAACAAAAGTTGGTTCCATAAATGATATTACCTCACCCACCTTGTCTCGTACCAAACCAGAAACAGATTATTTGACCAAAACCAAAAGGACATCTGAGGTCTTGTCCTCACTAGTGAGTTAACACAAGTTATGTCTCAAGTGCTCCAGTTAACTTCATCCATTTCCACACACAAAAACCTGTCGCTAGTTCGTAGTGGTGGCAATAACATGAGTTGACTGGTATGTTGGGGCAGGGGGTTTATAGGGCACACCTCAAGTGAGCTTCCCTCAAGAAACACTTACTCCAATTTTTTTGTAGTATGGATTCAAGCTCATGCCACAACAATCAAGCTATTACTTCAGTGATTTTCCAGAACCCCTCACACACACACCCGCCACCCCAGAGCCTTTACAGAGAGTGGAGGTAAAGAAAAAGTTGTGGTGAAAGAGGAAAGGATTTGGATACTTCTGTTTCAGTTATAGTGGGGTGGTATCACCACTAGAGTTAAATTTGAGACTAATTTATTTTTTAACATAGGATTTTTCTAAGTACTCTAAAATTGGCTTACTTTCTTTCTCTGTGTTGCTGTAGCACCTAGGCGCCCCAGTCATGGGCCAGGATGCCATTTCGCTAGGCACTGTACAAACAGAACAAAAAGTAAGTCCCTGTCCCAAACAAATTACAACCTAAGTATAAAAGCTGGTCTATGCTGGGAATTTACATTGGCACAGCTATGTCTATCAGGGGTGTGAAAAATCCATGCCCCTAAGAGACATAGCTATGCCGACCTGCCTCCGGTATAGATCATGCTAGGTTGATGAAAAATTCTTCCATTGACCTAGCTACCACCTCTTGGGGAGGTGGTTTACCTAAACTGTGCTGCTGTAGTGTTTTAAGTGTAGACATACCCTAAGGCCCTGTTTACACTAGCACTTATGTCAGCAAAACTTTTCTCACTCATGGATGTGGAAAAAACAAACAAAAAAACCCCCCGTGAGATAAGTTTTGCCGGATAAACGCTCGTGTGCACCGT
>NW_020664417.1:60893655-60910634 GCF_002925995.2 Terrapene triunguis | reverse complement strand
CAATGAAAGATATAAAGATACAAGGTAAATATGTATATATGTTTTTCTTCTATTACTGGGTGAAGCAAGGGGGTCATCAAGTCATCAGAACCCTGAGAAACACCTCTGCCTCTCCTCATCCCTCTTTTCCTTCAAGGAAGCATCATAGCACACAGGAGAGATGGCTGTGATTCCTTCTAATGAATACTTGTAGAGGGAACTTGTAGAAGTATTTAGCTGTAGTTAAAATGGTCTCCTCAAACAGTCTGCAAAAAGAAAAAAAACAGTTGACATTCTAAAAACTGCTCAGTTCCTTCAGTATGCCTGATATTGGACTAAATGGTCCATCTTTTGGGATTTAGAAAACAATCTGAGCAAGCCAACAGGGAATGTGTATTTAAATTTGACTCCTTGTGTATTTGCCAGTGTGATTGTCTGGCACATCAATGATAAACCTTTGACTGTACAGGCCTACAAAGTGTACATGGAGCTGATTGTTTGTAAAACAAATGCAAATTATAATGTCATTTATTTTCAGTGTAGCTAATCATTCAGGCTGGCACTTCAAAACATTATATTGATACAGTACTTATGCAAAGCAATAACTGTGCAAAAAAATTCAGCAAATGTTCAGTGGTGTTATACAAATTCTCAGCTTCTAACCAGACACTTCCTAAAGTAGCATGCTGTGAATCATATTTTTGGACAAGCTTCCTTGCTACTGAAAGATTATCAATAAGGTCCAGTCTTTCTGTATACGCATTAAAAACAGCCAAACAGTTCAAGTGCTTAGTTCAGAGACCTGCAGAATTTGGAGAGATTGTACTCCATTGCTCAAGCATAGCACACTTCAGAGCTTCCATTCCCACTCCCAAGGACACCCTACTATTAGGCCTTGTCCACTACAAATAGATGCACTGGTGCAACCCCCTAATACAGATACACACTGCATTGGTGTAAACCATGATCTTTATCAGTGCAGCTCACTCTGGGTTCAAATGCCATCCATTCCTACTAACATGCCCATCATGCCCTATCAATGGTCCCCCTTCATTAACACTTCACCTCACAACACCCTTTGCTGGAGACACAAGCCCCCTGCAGACAAGGACCACAGGAGTTCAGTTGGACTCAGAGCTTGAATTTGCCTACACTATAGATCTTTGAGCCCTAAGGAAAACCACAAACTTGTTTATCCTGAACATTTGGGGACTATCCAGACTAGACTCTGAAAATGTGATAATCACCTCATGTTAACTGGCAATTGATTGAATCAAGAGCAATCAAACTCTAGTATAGACATTTGTATCTTCTGAGCAGTGAGTCATCTTTTGACAGTCCTCTGAGATTGTGAAGATGCACACAATGCAAACAGTGAATTTTTTGGGAGGGCGGGGGGGTAGGGTGGAGGGAAGAAAGGAGCTATAGGTCATCTGTTCAGAACCTGTGTTCAGTTTGTGTGTAACTTGGAAGAAAATGTTAGCTTGACCTCAACGGCACCTTACCAATTTCCAGTCCCATGGGCCTTTATCTGCAGATTTCAGAGGGTGTGAACAATTTTGGTTATTATGGAAATTGGATAGCAAGCATAACTAAACTAATACCAACTGTACACTATCAAGAGTCCCAGAGGGACTACCTAAAATTAATAATTAATCATTAATAAAGTAATTGGACTAGTCCCTGAAGTCTTCATTCAAGGAAAACTCCTGATGAAGTAAATGAGAGTTTTTCCTGGGTAAGGACTAAGGCCATGTCTACACTACAAACTTATATTGATGCAAGGTATGTCGGCATAAAGCCGCCATAGTTAGTATATCGCTTGTGCACGTGGTTGCTTGGCTCCTTGTGTTGGCGGTGCACATACTCACCAGGACAGTGTGGTGCACCATGGGTAGGTATCCCAGTGTCCAACCTGCCACCGTCCAATGCCCTGTCTTTTGGGAAGTTTTGGCAATGCATGATGGGGCTGAAACAAGTTGCACAGGGTTTACTGGGAGCATGGGATCAACATCCCAGTGTGAAACTGTCTCCATCCCTTAATATTATCTGTATCCCATAACTTTCATGTCTTTTTTCAAAATCCCACAAAACAGCATGGCCCTCCTCCCTGTCGCCATCTGTGACAGAAGCATGGAGCCTGAACAGCTCTGCACTATTGTCATGAACGTTGCAAGCACAGAGCACAAGATCCTGTAATATTTGCAGAGCCGCAAGAAGAACTGAATTGGTGAACATGATGATTTCTTGGAGGACAGATTGCTGTGGGACACAGAAGCAATTCAAGGTTGTTGGTAGTATTCACAGAATAGCTGCAGATGGTGGAGTGCCCTTTCTGGGCCCTAGAAATGAGCACTGATTGATGGGATTGCATCGTAATGCAGACTTGGGATGATGAGCAGTGGCTGCAGAACTTCTGGATGCACAAGGCAACATTCCTGGATCTGTGTGTTGAGCTCACAACAGCCCTCCAGAGCAGGGACACCAGAATGAAAGCTGCACCGTCAGTGGAGAAGCAAATGGCAATCACACTGTGGAAACTTGCAATGCCAGGTTGCTATCAGTCAGTTGGAGATCAATTTGGATTCAGGAAATCCACTGGGGGGCTATTGTCATTTAAGTGTGCAGAGTCATTAATTGCCTCCTGCTATACAGGACTGTGACTCTCAGCAATGTGCAGGACATAGTGGATGGATTTGAAGCAATGGGGTTCCTGAGGAGTGACAAATGGCAAGCACATCCCTATTTTGGCACCAAATCAGCTTGCCGTTGAGTACATCAATAGAAAGGGCTACTTCTCTATTGTTATGCAAGTATTAGTGGATCACTGGCATCAGTGTGGGCTGGTCAGAGAAGGTGCATCTTTAAGAACACAGGACTGTTCAGAAAGCTGCAAGGAGGGACTTTCTTTCCCAACCAATGGATTACCACTGGGAATGTTGAAATGCTAGTAGAGATCCTGGGTGACCCAGCCTACCAATTGCTCCCCTGGCTTATGAAGTCATACACTGGCCATCTCGACGGCACCAAGGAACAATTCAACTACTGGCTCAGCTGGTGCAAAATGACAGTTGAATGTGCTTTTGGTAGATTGAAGGGATGCTGACGTTGTTTACTCACAAGATTGGACCTTAGTGTGAAAAATATCCCAACGTCTATATCTGCCTGTTGTGTTCTTGTGACATTATGAGTGTGATATAATATCTCATTGAAAGATGACAGGGCCAGAAAGAGTTAGTTAACTCACAGACTGACCTGACCCATGGCCGAACTTTAGAAACTGGTTAGGAAGATATGTAAATGAATAGAGCTTTGAAATGCAAATCTGCATTGTTAGAGGTAGAAGGGTAGATGTTTGTTCAGGTCTTGTGATGTAAGCAAACAAGTCTTGTCTATTACTATAGCTTTGATTCAAAGATCAAAAAAAGGAATATTAACATTTAGGAAGACACTTAACTGAGACAGTATTATTGTCTATATGTCTCTTTGAAGGTTGTGGTAACCTGTATCTGAACTGTTTAATGGATAAATTACCCTGTGCTAATTGCCAGGATGTTTGGGAGAAGGAGAGTTAAGCCTATTGTTTTCTCAGGCCAAAAGGCCGCTGGAAATGTATAAGAACCTTGGGACACGATCCTTCTTCACCCTAATCTTCTATAATTCTATGACGGTGATCAAGGCATGCATGCCCAGACACCTCCCCCTCATCCCTCCCTCTCTGAAGCTGCTCCAGGCACGCTGGAACACACGCACTGCCTGGGCTGCCGGGGAAGAGGCGCATGTCCCCCGGCAGATTTTTTTTTAGTTTTTCTGTGTGGGGGCACAGAAAAATGTAGGCCATATGAATTCTCCCTCACGAGTAGTGTTTGCTATCTGAGAAGCCCCATTATGTCCTGGTGCATCTCCCTCTCCTTTTTTTGCTGGGACCCCTGGGCCTTTCTCCTTTCTACTCTTTCCTTCTCCAGACTGTCCCAAGTGTTCATCCTCTGGGCCCTGTGATCATGATCTGATGCAGCACTGCCTTGCAGGATCTCATTGAACATGTCATCCTTGGTCCCCTTCTTTCTCCTCCTTATCTGGCTCAGGCGTTCCGCGGGTGTGGAGGGGGAGATCCTCAAAGCCATGATGGCAGCAGATATAGATAAAACACAGAGGTACCACTGTCAGTACATTCACTATCTAAAGAGAAACTTAAGATGCAGAACTCACTCCCCTTGTTCCCCTAACATTTTAAGCACTACACGCTCATTCTCACTTCTACTTGGGATTGCTTGTGCATGATGCCAGTCACAGCACCAGCCATGCTAAGTATGCCCTGCTGGGGGCTAGGGAAATGAAAAGGGAATAGTTGGGTTGCACAAAACTATTAGCACAGGGCCGTGGCACTGAATACTGGCACCATTTTCCATAGGCGGTGGTGAATTTAATTGATCTCTCCCTCCTGAGGGTGACAAAGGCAGAGAGATCACAGCTGCTGCTGGCATCCTGAAGCTGCCCAGGCCAATATTTTGCTAGCCTGTGTACTACAATGGTGCCTGTGGAAGTTATCATTGAGTGCATGGGAAAGTGTCCCATTGTGATGGAAGAAGTAAGGCAGCTCTCCCCAGATACCTTCGTCAGAGAATTGCAGAGTAACTCCATGGAAGTTTCATAGAGGTCTCTCCGGAGGATTCAAGGGACATCCCTGTGTATATAAACAAACTGCTAAGCATGCCCTCCCTCCAACTCTAGAGGGGACTGAACAGCAAATAGCAACTCTACCTCTCTTGGTTGTACCACTATTCTTCTAGCATGAGTAAATTAAAGAAAAGTCAAAACCTGTGTCCTGCTATTTTGGAGGGTGCCATCCTGTAATGGCAAATTTATGTATATACTTACCCGAGGTTTCTTCCTCTGCACTGGCCTCACCTGTGCTTGACTGGCTGGACTGCAGTGAAGTCAAAAACAGGTCCTGGCTCACTGAGTAGCTGGATCCCCTGGTCTCCTGTCCCCCATCCTCCTCCTCCTTTTCTTTGTCCACCTCCTCACAGTTAACAGCAGGGGCATGGGCAGCGGGTGGAGCCCCCCTGTGGGGAGGCTAGCTCCTGGCTCCGCCCCTTCCGCCCACGTCCTCCCCACGGCCAGAGCCCTGGGGCCGGAGCCACTAGCCCCCCCCCCTGCCCAGAGAAGCCCTGATCGCCTGCCCCCCCAGCCGCAGGAGCTCTGGGCCAGCCGAAGCCCTGAGCGCCCCCCAAAACCCGGAGGAGCCGAAGCCCCCAACCTGGAGGAGCCCCAGGCTGGCCTAAGCTGCGCCGTGCCTCCCGTCCCCGGACCCAGCCCGCCCAGGGGGAAAGCATCTGTTAGAAGATGCATTTGATATGTCCCATGCAGGTTCCGGGGCGGCTGAGGAGGCAGTATGTGCTTCCTCAGCCGCCTTGGAACCTGCATGGGGCATAATAAAGCAAAAACTTCGCCGCCAAACCCTGCAACTGGGAGCCCAGCGGCCGCAGCAGCGCCGGGGAAGGCAGAGCCTCACCTGACCTATTATACTGGCCGCCCATGAGCAGGGGCCTGTGACTTGTGCTTCTTGGTGGTATCGATGGTGGTTTGTGGGGTGGTGGTGCGGTGTCTCAGCTGAGTATGGTATGCAACTTATTGTAAAAGCAGCAGGCCTGCAGCTTGGCACCAGACTGATTGTTGGCCTCCCTGGCCTTCTGGTATGCCTGTTACAGTTCCTGGGCTTTCATATGGCACTGCTGCTGGTCCTTGACAAAGCCCTTGTCCTGCATCCCCCAAGCAATCTGCTTGTAGATGTCAATGTTTTCTATGGCTGGTTTGGAGCTGTGCCTGCACAGCCTCTGCACTCCACAGGCCCAGGAGATCCAATAACTCTTGTCTACTTCAGGCCAGAGCACATCTGGAGCATGCAACCAGCATGGTCAGCTGGGCATTGCACTCAACAATGGAGTGCTGCTAGGTATGCTCATCAAGTCAGGCAATCAGGAAAAGGAATTTCAAACATTTGTGGGTCATTAAAGGGGGTCTACCTCATTCCTGGGCTGGGGCATTGTGGAGTTCATAATGGTGACCAGAGTGGTCATTGTGGGGCATTGTGGGACAGCTACTAGAGGACTGTTAGGGTACACCTAGGTAACACAGTGTCTACATGTGCACTTCGCTGACCTCCATACATTGACCTTGACAATGCCACTCGGGGAGGTGGTGTTACTATGTCGACCTAACAGGCCACTTATGTAAGTGGAAGACAAATTTAAGTGTGCACACATGAACAACTAGGTTGATGCAAGGCAGCTTACATTGACCAAACTTTGTAGTGTAGACCAAGCCTAAATAACTCCCTAGTAAAGTCTGAGGCCTGCAGAAAAGGAAGAAATAGTTTTCTTATGTTTGTGTGAGGTTATGCTGTGTGCTACATTGATAGCCCTGGACACTGTGGTACCATATTTACCCAAAGATCAGGTAGAGCATGGGTAGTGCATACTTTTCCACGCTGCCTTTTGGAGAAGTTCAGTAGCCATGACTAGTCAATCTTTGACACCTCCGATGAGAATGCTACATAGGGATGCCAATTAACGTCATTTGTAATGTGTTGTGGGGGTTTTTTGTTTGTTTTTTTCCCATTTGGACATCTGTTTACTGGAAACTGACTGAGACCACTAACTCTATTTATTATTACAAGCATTTTTATAGTAACCATCACTTTCTTATCAATGGCATTTGTCATACTACAGGCCACCAAATAGCAATGGGCTGGAGTTGAACCTAGAAGCAAAAGGTTCCCATATCCTTTGGTCTGACCCAGTATGGCCGTTCTTATATTCTTATCCCACCGCAATTTCATTCAGCTATCTAATCCAGTGATACTCAGCCCTCATTAGTTCAAGAGCCAAATTAGCGATCAGCATTACCCCAAAGAGCCAAATAAGATTAAAACTTAGTGCAAGTTGATAACTTAATTAGTTAATAACATAGTAAAAGCATTCTGATTGGTTAATAACTTAGATTGGTTAATAATTAAATCACACAGTGTTTTAATATCACATGCTTCAAAGAGCTGCAGGAGATGCATTAAAGAGCCATTTGCAGCTCCTGTGCCTCAGAGCATCACTGATGTAATCCCTCTTGTATATGCATCTCAAGGCCAAGATAAAGTTCTTTCCTTCTCTCTTAGGTGATAAGCAGATATTTCAGTGTTCTTCATTGCAAGGCCTGCGAGCAGTGGTGGCTCCCATCGACCCTAAGTGTGGCTCACTAGTTCCCTGTAAGCTGTGAGGCCACACAGCAGGCTATAAATAGCCATGCAGCAGCTCTAAAGGGCCACGCAGCAGGGACCGGGAGAGGAGAAAGGTAGGGGGTGGGTGGGAACTGGGGAGGAGAGCAAGTTGGGGTTTGCAAGGCTGCTGTGGTCCTCTCCCCCAGCCCCAGAGCTCCCTGCTGCCAGAGGGGAGAGAGAAGCCCCTTCCCCAGAGCTAGATGCTGCAGGCAGGGAGAGGACTGGGGGCAGTCCTCTGGCCCCAGCCCTGGGGCAGCCTGCCTGCACCCCAAACTCCTCATCCCTGCCCCACCCCAGAGCCCGCACCCCCAGCCAGAGCTCTCACCTCCCCCCCGCATCCCAACACTCTGCCCCAACCCTGAGCCCCCTCCTGTATGCAGAACCCCTCATCCCCGGTCCCACCCAAGAGCCCTCACCCCCAGCCAGAGGGATGAAAAGAAAACAGAGGAACAAATTGACCAACCAACATTTGGACTGCCTTACTAGGATTGCGATGACAGATTACAAATACTGCATGAACAAAGTCAAGGAGGAACAGGCACACTTTCGCTTATCCCGTTTTTAAAGTAAGGTTTGCATTATTCTGCTCTTAAAAAGTTTATTTGCATAGGTGCCTTTTTAATTCTATATGTTTTTCTGGTTATTATTTTATAAAAGGAGTATCATTTTATTGTACAAGTAGACTTTGTTTTAGTTACACGAGTGGCTCTGTAACATTACATCATTAAGGCGTAGTAAGCAATGTGTTAATTTAGTAGTTGATGTGGCTCTCACGTTGAAGGTTTTTTGCCAAAGTGGCCTCCCTTCAAAAATAGTGAAGAGCACTGAGATATTTGTTTCCTTCCTGTTCATGCTAAGGACTGAGTTCTTTCTTAAAGTGTGGGTGCAAAAACCAATTTAGCAGCTTGGTCTTTCTACCCCCCCTCCCCCATAAGCTGTAGTAAAATACAAAGCATTTAGCCAAGTGGAAGGAATATTGTTTCATCATAGTAAGTCAATCAGCTCCAACCTTTATAATGAAGCCACATGAAAAAGTGAAACTGCAGTCTCATTAAGTTGTTTGCAGAGTATATGAGTCAGAACGGTTCTGAATTTCCATGCAACAGCTCATTAGGATTGTGTATAGATTAATAATTTCCATTCTCTGACAGAGATATTGCCATATTTACTGTATATGAGGTATACTCTGTGACCTAATAAGTAATCTCCAGCAAATCTGCTGTACATTTTAAGTTCTTAAATCATTGCAACGTATTGAAATGTTTAGTTTGAATTGTTTTAATATTTAAGCTTCTTAGACCATGTCTAAACTAGGAAAAAGATGAGTTTTTAACATTTGTTAACTAACGCATTAACATCCCAGTCTAGATAAGGCCAGTTGTAGTTTTAACACTTGTTTGCTGGTCACGGTGAACTCCAAACTCCCCCAAGGTTTTAATTCAACCACACAACTCGCCTTGTCTACACTAAGATTTTAACATACGTTATTTAACCTGTACCACAGGTAAAAAAACACGCCTTATTCCTTTTGAAGATAGGCAAACCACTATGAACTGTGACTTGCACTGGTTACCATATACTTGAAGTTGCAGTTTATTACTTTGTTCTGATTTTGAGCTGAGTTCAGCTACATAGGGGCAGTCATGGTTTATTGGGCTTATATTCCATACTAGAGACATCCTTTATTGCAGCTACATTGGCTGAAATCTTCAGTCTAGAGAAAGGATTTAGGCCTTGTCTAGAAATAGACATTGCACCAGTTTAACTAAAATCAATTATTGACTTTAAACCAAAGTAAGACACATTTAAATGAAATCAGCATCCATACAGGATTTGCAGCGGTTTAATGCTTGTCTACACATGAAAATTAAATCAGAATAAGGTAGGCTGTGAATTTATAGAGGAATAGCTATATCAGAATAACTACTTGTGTAGACAATCCCTTACTAAATCAGTTTAAAATCACACTTTAAGTTAAACTGGTACAACTTTCTAGTGTAGTCAAGCCCTTAGGGTAGGTCTACACTTACTTCCTGGTCCGGCGGTAAGCAATCGATCTTCTGGGATCGATTTATCGCGTCTTGTCTAGACGTGATAAATCGATCCCGGAAGTGCTCGCCGTCGACGCCGGTACTCCAGCTCAGGGAGAGGAGTACGCGGCATCGACGGGGGAGCCTGCCTGCCGCGTCTGGACCCGCGGTAAGTTCGAACTAAGGTACTTCGATTTCAGCTACGTTATTAACGTAGCTGAAGTTGTGTACCTTAGTTCGAAGTGGGGGGGTTAGTGTGGACCAGGCCTTAGTTTCAGGTGTCTCAAGTCATTCCTTTCTTCCTCCTCTTGTTCTCCTGTGGGAGTTTTACACCTCAGGTTACTTGATCTGCACCCCTGTATCCTCATCCACAAAAATGTTTATACAGATATACACTCTGAGAATGCTATGACAGTCTGTTATGAAATATCCATTTTATGAGTCCCAAATCCATGCATAATTTTATTCATTGCTTTGGACAAACTGTTTGTGATTTCTGTTATTTCTTTTTGTGCATGTCAACTAAAGAGTCTCTCTTTAAAAGTGCCTCACATAATAGTTGTCTCTTAGCCCATCTCATCTTATCAATATCTTATTTCTTAAATAAGCACCCTCCACTTCAAATGCCCTTTGGTTTTTTTCCCCTTGCCTCATGACCACCTTTTCCATGTTAATTCACCAGAGATATCAATCTGAATCCAGACACTGTTTGCAGAAAGTGACAGGATATATAATAATATCATTTGATAACTTATTTCTTATATTGCTATATATTTGTCTTATAATTCCCTCCACTTTATTTTACTCTATATTAAAAAAAGACCTCATACATTAATGCTGATCTGTCACAGAGTTCTTCATAAGAGTGAGGTTTCTAGTGTGGCATGTTGCAAAAAATACCTTTGAAGTGTAATTAGAGGTAGATTCTGACCAATTGAAACAAAAACTCTAAAGTGTGAACTGCCTTCATTCATCTCAATAGGATTGTAACTTGAACATCTTATAATGAAAATTTAAATTTAATTTAGTTCCCTGCTTGTAATTTCAACAGCCACAACCAGTTATTGTGCTTATCTAGTAGAATGTGCTATTCATTTGAAAAGTTGTTCCCTAGGAATGTAACTAACATATAAAACATTGAATGGGGTCCCGGAGGGATCAGTTCTGGGTCCAGTTCTGTTCAATGTCTTTATAAATGATTCAGATAATGGCATAGAGAGTACACTTATAAAATTTGCGGACGATACCAAGCGGGGAGGGGTTGTAAGTGCTTTGGAAGATAGGATTAAAATTCAAAATGATCTGGAGAAATGGTCTGAAGTAAATAGGAAGAAAGTCAGTAAGGACAAATGCAAAGTACTCCACTTCAGGAACAAGCGGTTGCACACATACAAAATGGGAAATGACTGCTAAAGAGTGCTGCAGAAAGCGATCTGGGTGTCATAATGGATCACAAGCTAACTATGGGTCAACAGTGTAACATTGTTTCAAAAAAAGCAAACATCATTTTGAGATGTATTAGCAGGAGTGTAGTGAGCAAGACGTGCTCCGCGCTGTTTAGGCCTCAATGGGAGTATTGTGTCCAGTTCTGGGCGCAACATTTCAGGAAAGATGTGGACAATTTGGAGAAAGTCCAGAGAAGAGCAACAAAAATTATTAAAGTTCTAGAAAACATGACCTATGGAGGTCATGGAGGTGGTTTTTTTAGAGCTAGTTCTCCCAGTGCTCTGCCGCGACTACAGCACTTTAACGTTGCCAGTGTAGCCTAGCCCTTAGATGGACGTTACTAAAGAAGTGCAAAGTATTATTTATAGTTGGTATGGTGTTTGTTTCAAAGATTCACTGGAGCAGTGCCGATATAGTTTCTCTAGTTTAGAGTTTGTGGGTATTGCAACAGAAAAGCTGACAGTGATTTTAATCCAATAATACAAGTACCGTCTTTCAGTTACCCTGAAGTTTCAACATTTGTGTAAAATAGTTATGTTTCAGTGTTACTGTGTCCCACAAACTCTGGAGTTTTTCACAACAGGCCTCAAATAAAGTGGTTGAGCCTCTTGTGCTCTGAGCTGATTGGTGAATGTGATGAAGTACAGTAAACTTAGCAGTCTAACCACAGAGAGATGTTTTCTTTCTGCACCGGAAACACCTGCCAGAAAAGCTGGGTTCACTCAAACTGCATGTAGAACAGCCCAGAATTAAACTTCCATCTGTACAAAAGTTAGAGAGTGATATATTACATTTGGTAAATCAATTTATATTAAGTATATATTATTGTATTATATTGCCAGGTACACGAGAAACATAATTGCAAGTTGAAGGAAGCTTTGTAAATTGCATTTTTCACAAGTGACCGTGCACTGCCAGTTTTAGACTAGTAATTTGAGAAGAGTGCATAGTGGGATTCACATATTTTTCTCCCAAATGAAATAAAAAGACCTTGGAAAACACACCATGGCACAGCAAGTAAACATGATTTGCATCCACGTTGATTTCATACCCATTTTTTATTAACTTAAGTCCTGCTTACAACCAAGGCTGATGCATGATTGTTGCTAAGTCCAGTTACAGTCCCTCTGTTCAGATGGGAACACACAGCCATGACTGTAGCCTGGATAGCAGGTCTTCCCAAAGCATTGCATCACACAATAACCAGGCTTCCCCACCACATTCCCATTAGAACAGATATTCCAGGAGGAAGTAATGCCTGAATGAACAAGAAGTTCAATGCTTTTTGCCTACTCCTTGCTGTAAATAGTCACAATGCACACCTGTGTCAGCTTTTGTTTTCTTTTCTTTTCTACTAGGCAGTTTGCTAGCTCTTTCCATCTCATCTCACAAAATTGAGACCTCCAAATCTGTGCATGGTCAGATATCAAGATTAAGACCTTCCTCGCAGTTTGAGATGAGACCATCCAACCTGATCTAGCTTTTTGCTAGTGGAACCAGCAGGGGGTATAAACAGATTTTAGGCACGTGCCAAATCTGGTATCGTTCTGTTGGACAAACAACGATGAGAGACAATAAAAACACCAAAGATCTGGTAACACTAAAGGGCACTAATTATAACCCAGCAGTTTCATGGCAGTAGCACTTATTTAAAATGAGATGATCCAGCCTGGCATACAACCCTTGTTGTGATGTTGTACCTGTCACCTCTTGAGACAGCAATTGCAACAGTGCGAATATTGTCACCACAGATGAGGGTAGGGTGGCAGCCAGGGGACAATGGTGACTCTGGAGTGTTTTCAGGGGACTCAATCCTAGGAGGTAGGGCATTTAATATTTTAATCAGATCGTACAATGGCATTACCACTTGTGAGAACTGGAACTCAGGAAGGTATGGTGGGACCCTTGCCCTGCACTACTGTCATCGAGTAACTAGGGGTAGATGTGGATCTCACTCTCCTTAAGGAGTTACTAAAACCTAGTTGAGGAAAATCTACTTCCCCTGCCCGGCGTTTGCACCTCGCTTGCATGTCTCAGTGACTCCGCAATCCACGACCTAGGGCGCTGTTGGCACCGAGCGCGGCTTCCCGCACATCCGCTTAGCCACTCGCCAACAAAAGACGGCCCGGTTGAGCAACCACTTGGGTGCGAGGAGCACCCGCCCAGTCATTGGTCAAGACACCAGCGAATCGCAGCGTCCTACGGAGCGGGCGGTGCAACTTGGGCTTGTCAATCGCCAATTTCACCAATCAGGGGAGTCGGAAAAGACCGCGAGGCGCCCCGATTGGCTCGGAGAGGGCAGGCTCAGATACAAAAAGGGCAGGAGGCAGCGCCGCCTGTTGTAATTAGGACGCTCATTGGCCGGAGTGATTTTGCCGCTTCGCGCCGAGAGAGGCCGCTGCCATCGTGCCGCCCATGCCCGGCTGGAGGAGCCGCTGCCCGCAGAGCACGGCCGAGCCCGCCGCCTGCCCGTTCTGGGCGATGCTGGGGCTCCTGGCGCAGGAGCCCGGCCTGGGGTGGCTGGCGGAGAGTCTCTCCGAGCGGGCGGCCGCGCGCTCGCCGCCCGCCTCGAGCCGCAGCAGACGCGGTGGCCGCTGGGCAGCCGCAAGCAGCGTCAGCACAAGCCCGGGTCCTGGTGCGGCTTCGGGCCAGGCGAGGATGCGGAGCCCGAGGGAGCAGTGGGGCTGCCCCGCAGCTGGGGGAGAAGCTGCAGCGGCCCTGACGGCAGCCGCTGCCGCCGCGGAACAGGCGTTAGGAGACGCGCTAAGCGGTGAGTGCGGCCGGGCTGCGGCCGGTGGGGACTCCAATCCCCGGCGTGCCCTGCGGCGCGGGCCGCTGCTGCCGGGCGGCTCGGGCCCAGGGCACGCCGTGGGCGTCCCCGCTCGGCGCGGCTGGGGCCCGAGGGGAAGTGGGGCACTGGGGAGGAGGGGGTGCGCGGGGACAACGGCCAGTGCGGCTTCCCACGGGGCCGCGGCTGGGTGTCGCGGCGGGCGGGGCCTGGGTCTGTGTCACAGCTCCGGCTCCACGCGGAATGAGCGCGGGTGCTTCGCGCCATGTGCCACCAGCAGGCTCGGGGCGGCCTCCGCACGGGGTGGGAGTGCTGGGAAACGCCTGGGCGGCGGCGAGCTCCCGCCGTGCGGTGCGCTGTGCCCCGCGCTCCTCGGGAGTAGGGTGTTTCTCCCCTCGCTCCCGCTTTCCCCGGCCGCTTCTAATGTACGTGCTCGAGCCTCGAGCCAGCTGGCGGGTTAGTAAACAACAGCCTCTGACAATACATCTGGAGACGCGGCTCCGCTGCCTTCTCTGGGGTTGACATATGTGAGGCCTGGCGTTTGATACTGCCGGCGGCGGGGAGAGGCTGTACAGGAAGATAGAATATCTTTAAGTAAAAATCTACAAAGGATTTAAAAGCCTCAGAACAATCCTTTGATCTCTGACAAAGGTCTAAGCGTTTGGGGTTTTTTAATAGGGTTTATGGCTTACTTATTTACCTTAGACACGGTAAAAGCACACATCCTGGTCCTCTCCTTCTGAGCTCAAACCTCCAATTGAAGGGGTGGGTGAATCTTTATTAAATGCTTTCTTATGGGGTGCAAGAGGGGTTGGCAAAAGAGTCAAAGGCTTTAAACAGTGAAACTAATTATCCTCCCCTTGCTTGCTTGACTTGACAGAGCTAGTATTACTAATGTAATATCATTTTAGTATGATGTAAAAGTAAATCTCTCAATTTACCCATTTGGTTTGCTTTCACATGGGAAAGAAAACGTGCAACTATTGGGCTTTTGGGAATGTCGAGCATTACTGCAGCACCTATAGTTATTTGATTGTCACCTTGAGATGGTTGTCCCAGTGTGGTACCTGATGTAGTTCACCATTTGTATCTGTGGATTTGCAACTGTACTTTGCCCAAGAGGGTGGCAGCTTGGTTTCAAGAGAGTCTGCTAAACTCCAGACTTTTGGGGGAGGGTAATCTGGCCCACTGACTTCAGGGACATCAGTTGCTGAATTTTCTACCACTTTTGGTGGCAGGCCTTGGGGAGGGTGTTGAGATTCCTTAGAATGTATGGTATAAGGGGAATAAGTGCTGAGACTAGAATGGGGACGGCCATCTGTCCAACTTTTAACCCTTATTTCATGATTTGTCAGATGTTAACTGATTCTGATTTTGTTTATTGCAGGTGGATGCATTTCTGGACCTCGTATAGGAGATGGACCTAGCCTTGTCTCTGAGCAGCATATGTTGGGCCCTTGGCCCTGGAAGGCCTTGGACTTGTTGGAGCGTTCAGGAGATGCCAGAATTTGGCAAGCCTACCATGCAGGCCTGATGCACTTTTTTCTCTTTAGAGAAGAGATGGGAATGCCTGCAGTTTGGCCAGTTCCAGAGGATCAAATTAGAGGGTTTGTGGTGGCTATGGAATCACAAGGCTTGTCCTCACCGAAAATACTGATGTACTTGGCAGGACTCTCCTATATCTCCAAAATCACAGGTCACCGTGATCCTCTTCAAGATTTTGTAACATGTCATATGGTGGCAGGGTTGCAGTGGAGGGAAGGTAATCAAAGATATTGCAGATCTCATGTAACCATTGAGGTGTTGCGATCTCTCTTGGGCACAGTACAATCTGTGTGTAGCTCTCTTTATGAATGTTTGTTGTTCCGTGCCTTGTTTACTGTGGCTTTTTTTGGGGCTCTTCGGGTGGAAGAAGTGGTAGCAGAGTACCACAACTGGGCACAGCCAGAGCTCCTGTACATGAGTGATGTCCAGCTGACTGAGGAAAGAGTGAACATTTACCTGCATACATCCTACCTGGGCCAAGAAAGGCTTTTGATCTCTCTTGGATTATCTAGTGAGACATGGGTATGCCCTGTTGAGGCACTGTGCAATTACGTGGCAGCCAGGCCACGAGGGGACGGCCCTCTCTTTGTACACTGGGATGGTACACCATTGACAAGGAGACAGTTCTTGGCTGTCTTCCGTTCTGCTTTAAGGTTACTTGGCCTTCGTCCAGAGCAATATGGTGTACATTCTTTCTGGTTGGGAGCTGTTGTGACTGCTGTACGCTATAGATGTTCTGAAGAAACTATTCTGCGCCTGGGCAGGTGGCAAGGTATCCACCCAAAGAGGAGACAGAAGTAGTCAACCACAGAAGCCAAAACAACAGCTAATGTTCTCTGGTCTATTCCCCTTGCTGATGCAGTATTGTTTCCTACAGTGTGTGATCTAGTGCTCTGCTGCATAAACTTCAAAGTAATGGAGCAACTTTTTCAGAGAACATTCTAGTTAATTGACTTTTCTGGAGTTTTCAGTGTGCTGCCCTCTGCATTTGTTTGTAAGCTATATCTGTTGGGGATTGGACTTCATGTCTCTTTGCAAAATTTACTTGCAAGAATTGCTTACCTAGTAAAGTCTTCATGATCAATAAACTTGCAGTTCAATCTCTTTTCCAACTTGTCTGGCCTTCATTGTGGCAGGTCAACAAACTGTTTCTATGCCATATCTCAGCAGCAAATAAACTAAGTCTTGCAGCCTTACTGCTGTTAGACTCAATGGTATATTTAATTGGGACATGAGGACAAACAATCTTGTACCTATTGGGATTGCAAGCAGTATATTGCTAAACTGAAACTTTCTAAATATAACTTTAGGCAAAGTGTACAACTTGTTAGGTCAATTATACAAATTATAGATAATGCAAGAACAAGATACGTTCAATGAAACTAAAAGGGGAAATTCAGAACAATAGTTTAAATAAAAGGATGGCAGAAGACTGGAACTTGCTGTCACTAGAACTAATTGAGGGCAAGAACTTAGCTAATACCTTCTGGAATCATGTGATCTATATGGATATCCAAAGTGTGCATAATTGACTACAGACTGTTTTTAGCAACCCTTCCAATAGCTAATATCAGTCTGAGACCTAGATGGGGTAAATATAATTCACCAAATTCTACCAGAAGTTTATTTGCTAATAGGCAGTGTGACGGTGTATCTCATCAGGCTTTATGGAAATATGCTTATGAAGATATATATGACCTAACTGGAATATGTTTTATGTTACATATGCCATGTAACATCTCTGTAAAGGTTATGATCTACTGAATACATTTCTCCTATTTGTATGCCTGTATCATTTTTGTACTTGAAGTTATGAATATTGGCTGTATACTTGCTTGATTTCTAAGTACCCTTAGTAGAGCATTTGGTCAGCTTCTTGAGAAAGGAATGGGCAAATTAAGTGCCCAATCAAGAAACA